>NW_026652285.1:85220754-85421504 GCF_009828535.3 Hylobates moloch
ACCCACGGGAGTAGAGCTGAAAATTCTCCCGACGGGGACAGGGGACGCATGTGGGGCGATAAGTGTGTGAATTCGGCCGATTCTAGTGAATTCCCTAATGAAGACGTCACACACGGTAAATGTGTATCGTATTTATTTTCATTCATACTTTACCGATCCGGCTTCTGATGGGTTCATGTGTGTATCTCCGCAGCCTTCTTCTTTGCTCTGTGAGCCCGTGAGTCAAAGAAAGAGCCCCAGTGTAGGCAGGAATCGGGTGGAAACTCACGAAACTTGGGAAAGGAGATTCAGATATTCCGGGCCCTGGCTGTTTTTGGCAAGCCATAGAAAATTTGTTTACAAAGAGCTGTGCCCAAAAGGCAAAAGCTGAAAAGAAATTTTAGTTTCTGGAGGGCCAGCGTCATGGGATTTATTCATGGCTTTAAGTTTTTTATATACATCTCAAGCGCCCTCCACACTGGAGTCAGCATGGATTGTAGTGTGGCCTGTGTATAGGGTTTGTTGTTCAGCTTGTTTTTTTAGATGCCCAGAAGATAATTATTGTCTAATATGTGGAGAAAAGGGCATCCTGGTGCAATATTGCTGAGATAGTCAATTAGGCCAGTGGTGGTAAGGAGTAATGTGGAAGTCGTTTAATTAATAATTAGTGGAACTGGGATCTAAGCATTCCCAGTCTGGGCATACAGACTAAGGAAATCAGTGTACACATGTACACAGTAAATATGTACCAGATTGTGTTGGTTGTATGTTTTTTCTTTTTGTAAGGTACAAAATTTTCCTAGGCATCAGTAGAGACATAAAAAGGAATACTATTCACACTGCCTGAAGAATTAAGTACAACATTAATGTCAGTTCCTTAAGAAGGGTTTGTAGAAATTAGATGATGACACAGAATACATGCAGTATCTCCCTTTAAACTTCTCCCAAAGTTCTAAGGTATAGGAAAAATAGCTTCTACTCTCTCAATTCTTGTTGTAAGAATTCTTACTGTTACATGTAAGAATGTAAGAGACCTTGGGTCCTAGGACAATGCCTGGAAAATAAGATCATGGAAAGAACAATGGCCAGCTGAGAGTAAATTAAACACACAGAGGACAGGACAGGCACAGGAAGCACACCATCCCATCCAATCACGGCCTCAAAGCCAGGTACAGAACACAGGCCTGCAGTCTCCATCAAGTGTCGTGTTTTTTTGTTTGTTTGTTTGTTCATGGACCATACAAAACTTGAATATCTAACTACCATTTAACTCTTTATCCCATTAAAAATAAAGGGCTTTTTTTGTTTTGGTTTTTGGAGATAGGGTCTCCCTCTATGCCGCCAGTGTTTTCAGAGCCTTCCACGTGGTTCTGATGATGCAGGCTCCAATTTGAGGAGGCTGAGGAAGGATACTTAGATGGGATGAGGGAGGAACTGCATTTACAGGAGGTCATAAGCATCCAAAGACAAGTCTCTATAGCAGGATATATTTATTTTCTATTTGCTTCTAATTTTGAAATAAAACTACTTCTTTCTTTTTTTTTTAAGACGGAATTTCACTCTTATTGCCCAGGCTGGAGTGCAACAGCGCTATCTTGGCTCACTGCAACCTCCACCTCCCGGGTTCAAGCGATTCTCCTGCCTCAGTCTCCCAAGTAGCTGGGATTACAGGTGCCCGCCCCATGCCCGTCTAATTTTTTTGTATTTTCAATAGAGATGGGGTTTCACCATGTTGACCAGGCTGTTCTCAAACTCCTGAACTCAGGTGATCTACCTGCCTCAGCCTCCCAAGGTGCTGGGATTACAGGCGTGAGCCACTATGCCCAGCCAAAATAAGACTATTTTTATGTGTATATGATAATGCATAAAAAACAAATTTTTAGGAAAAATATGCTATTTTCTTGTGTGCACATATTTTATCCTAAAGCTATCTTACCCAAAATCCCAATTCAAAAATTAAATCCCTAGAGAAAAACTGAAGAATTCTCCATCATTCCTGTTGAGGAAACATTATTAATATCCATATTATCTTTGTTATTTTTAAACCATAGTATTTTGCAGAGAACCTGATTATATTCCTTAACAATTGAGAACAGAAATATTTATTTTAAATGTTTATTACACATTTCTTTTGAAATTTGCAATTTTCAATGGCATAGTGCATTATGAATCTGCATAATATTTCACAATGGTAGTATCTATGCACACAATAATATACACAGAAACATGTTGGAGGTGTGTGTTCACATTTTTGGAAATGGACAGAACAAAGGGGAAGAAGCGTGCACCTCAATACTCACTCAGGGCAGAGACAGGCCCCTCTAGGGCTGAATTTGAGGTCAGCACCATGTGCAAAGCTGATCTGGGCCTGCTGCAGAAAAGACGCTAAACTCATGTACACCACCTGGCCTCACTTTCCTCCTGTCCTCTGTGAAAGGGACAGGAGAATAACGGTCCCTTACCTGCCACTTAGCAGCTGTGGCCCTTGGGCAAGTAAGTCCCTTTCCTCCTCTGAGCCTCCCACTTTCCCAAGGTTCTGAGCCACAGAGAAAGGCTAGACCTGAGGGGGGCATGGAGACACCTCACCTTCCCATGAAAAGAAGTGGGTATCCATCACCACCTCCCTCAGCATGCAGTTAGCCCGTTTTCCAAACTGCCATGATATATTTCACAGCCCAGTTTAGTGGGGGAAGAACAGGACTGTGCTGGGGCTCCTGGCTGGATTCCTGCTCTGCCTTTTGCTGCCAGTGAGGCCTTGGCCAGGACACAGCCCCTGTGTCCCCAAGTTTTCTCCTCTGTCATATGGGAATGATCATCTCATAGGGTTATGGGGATGATTAGACTGAACAACACCAAGGGTATAAAATTGTGCCCAGCATAAGCAATCAGTGGCGTAATAGGTCAGGAGAAGGTGACCTACAGGACTCAGCGGTGATCGGGAGAGGTGATCACAATTAGCAACTGGAGAGAGCCCCCAGGTCTTGGGAAACACTGCATTTCAACACAGGTGGTGGTTTCACAGCATATTCAATTTCAGACAACATACACACAGCATGCTTAGGATACCCGGACTTTATGTTGGTGTATTATTCTTTTCAGAAAGCATTTTAGTTTGTTTAAGTTTTAGGTTTTGTTTTAAAGCAGGACCTGAGAAATAGAAAACAATCCTGGGAAAGATTCAGGCCTCTGCAGGCTGAGATGGGGCCCGGGTCTATATCTCTGAGGAGGAAAGAGGAACTCATTGAATTTTGGGGAGTACATGGGAGCAGAGAGAAATTGCACTGGGTGTGCATGTGCATGCGTGCAGGTGTGTATGTGCATACACACACTGAGGGGCTGGAGGAGGAAATTAGCAAGGCCCAGAGAAGGGTAGAGGATCTCGAGGCCCGAAGGGCTGGTGCTGCACTTGGCTGGATGGCAGCACAGCGGCCTGAGGTTCATGGGTCATTTTTGCTCCCTCTCCACGTTCACGGACCCTTCCTGACTGTCCGCGGCTCTGAGATGTGGGCCTTGCAAGCTAGAACCGAGTATGCTCTCTGCCCATTTCTGAGGCAGTCGTTGGGACTGTGGGGCCGTGGACCCCTGCCAGGCTGGCCTGTCCCTGGACACTCAGGATGCATTTCCACCTCCTGGCTCCTGCAGGCACCTGCACAAGCCTCCTTTTGAAGGTAATCTGAGGAGTTGTCACAGCAACACCTGTGAACTGAGGCGGATGACAGGGCCACCACAGAGGTGACACTGTGTGCAAGGAGGGGAGATGGGAGCCACCTCAAGCTTTGCTTCCTGCGCCCCCAGGGAGTTGCCACTCATAGTGGGCTCCACCCTCCCCCACCAACATGTTCCCTACCATCCTCCAACAGACACCGCCACTGTGCCCAGGGCCATCCTCCCCGCTGAGTCCTACACAGACCAGGGACCATGAGTCACCCCATCACTTTGAGTTTCCTTCTGCCTGGGCCACATCCAGATTCTGGGATGTTTTCCACACTCGGCCTCACTTTGCCTTTGACGCGCTATGGCCTAAATGTCAGTGTCTCCCAAATTTATATGTTGAAGCCTAATTCCCAATGGGGTAGAATGAACAGGTGGGGCCTTGGGAATGCCCTGAAACCAGACAGACTTTCTCAATAATCCCCTCCTGAAGGAAGCTAGTGCTCTCATCAAACAGGCTCCCGCAACCTCCCTTGTCCCCTTCGGCCACATGAGGACACAGCTAGAGGCACTGCCCTAAGGAATGGGTCCTCACCAGGCACTGAATCCTCAGGCATCTTGATCTTGGACTTCTCAGCCTTCAGAACTTTGACAACACATTTCGGGCGTTAGTAACTCCCCAGGCTAATGTACTTTGTTAGAGGAGCCCACCGGACTAGGACGGGCTCTCCCTTCTCACCTGACGTCACATACTCCCAGGATCCGCCCCTCACAAACTCACGCATTGTGGGAATTCCTTGGGTGAAGGGGCCAGGAGAGGCCCCTGTAAACTGCTCACAGGCAATCAGAGGTCCCTTAGAATGGGGAGGACAGCAAGCACGACAGGAATCTATCAACAATGCACGACACACAGGACCCCAGCAGACCCTCACAGAAAAGGATCAAAGAGGGGAGGCAGGAGAGGGGACCCCCAACCACAGTGTGACAGCCTCCCACCCAGAACAGGGCAGTGGCAGAAGACGCATGGAAAAGAGCCAACAAGAAGAAAGTGAGTCAGAAGATGCATCTCACAGAGCCCAGAGTGGCTCCTGCTGTGTGCAGAGCCCAGGAACACCAGAAAGCAGAGCTGTGTCTATGGTCCAGAGCGATATTGACACTTGAAGAACGAGTCAGTCATTGACCACATCCTACATCACAAAACAGGGGACTTTTCTAGAGTGAAGGCAAGGAGAGAATGTATTCACCACCCAAGAATGTATTCACCACCAAGGTGGGGAGCAAATATACAAGATTCACTGGACTGCCAGGCCCCGCCTTTCCTCACAGAGGCAGACGATGAAGCCAAATTCTGCAGGCTCTAGCAGGCTCCGAAGTTGGGGGCTGTGATCAAGAAAAGGAAGGTCACACTCAGAGTTGGAAAGGCCCAGAAAGCTAGGAAGTCCCCCCATCAGCTACTGTGCCCCAGGCCACCCCCGTCTACACACCCCAGTGCCTCCTGCCCCAGGGAGAAGAGTCTCTGGGTCCCGGACCCGAGGTCTGCAGAGACTCAGGAGACACACAGAGCCCTGGGGTTCACCACAAGCTTCATCCGAGGGTGAAGTGAAAACGTAGATCAGGCGTTTGATTCAGGGTCCTCCTGCACTGAGAAGAGGGAAGGACAAGAAGAGCCATGGCCAAAGCAGGGGGAGTCAGGATGAGGCAGAGGCCGAGCTGCAGGCAGAGCCACCTCTGTGGTACTAACCCGGGGATGCCAGGTTCCTCCGGCCACCCCCTCCCCATACTCCCCAGCTGGCTTGGGAGGAGGCTTGCCATCACTATCCCGAAATTCTGCTCCAACCCCATGTAGCACGGCTCTCTAGTGACGCCCTCTGTCTGGCATCAGCTGGACTTCTGTGTCTCTTCTATCAGCCATGTTGGCTGCTGTCAAGGCAGTGCTTGGGTTTAAGGGTTCCCAGGAATTTGTGCTCAGAGCATGCAAGGCTCCACCTCACCTTTCCTGAGTGCCTGCCTGGGCTGCCCACACACACCTGGGCTAGGGAGGGTCAGAGGCGGCCACACCCACCCACATCTAACTCTTCCTCTGGGCCAACTGTTCACAGGCCAATGACTCCAAAATGCCACCCGTTCTTCATACATTTCCAAAAGAAGGAATGAAGAATACGGTGGCATGTTCACAAGCCTTTTTCTTCTGGAGGAAAAACAAAACTTTGACCAAGGACACAGATCCACTAAACATCTGCCCTGCTCCCTGACAATCCTTCACTTTCTGCAACCACATGCAGAGGTGGGTACGGACCGGGCCACTGAGGCTTCTGTGAAAATAAATCTCTCAGTCACCCTAAAAGAAGGGTAAGAGCCATGGAACTTCCTATTTCACCAAATGTGGAGGGAACGTTTGGGGGTGGTGGACCCTGCATTCTGAGGGGAAAGAAGAAACAGGACCCACTGCTGGGACCGGGGCCAGCAGCCCCCAGGAGTCCCTGGGCATTCAGCCGGAGGCGGCCCCCCCTGCACTACTACCCATGGTGCAGCAGCCCCCCCCCCCCCGTTCTTCCTTTCTGTCCATCAGGACCCATGGAACTGGGCACCCGGCTCTGGGGTATGGAGAGCACACAGGAGGCCTGGCTCCTCCTCACCCCTGACTCTACAGAATTGAGTCTCAACTCAAGTCCCACATAAAGGTCTTGGCTTTCTTTCCTGTTCCAACCCCAGAGAGGGCACAGATGCCCAGAGTGAGGAGATGGTTACTTGACCACCAGGTGTGGAGCATCCCTGGCCAGCTGCTGGGAACCCCGCAGACCGAGGGTGTGGCCGGTGCAGGTGGAAAGTGAGATCCTCTCCTCCTCTCTCCTGCCAAGAGTGGGCCAAGGAGAGAAGGGCCAGGGAAAGGTCCACTAACAAAACCGAGTGGGGAGGAGGGGTGACAGTCACAGCTTTCTACACGGAATCCGGCATGCCACAAGAAGTGTCCCCACTCCTCTTCAGGGCACCTGCTTCCATGCTGGGAACACAGTATTAGACCTCGGCACGAGCTACATGTCCCTGCCCACTCCTTGCCCAGAGGGCGATCGGGAACAGGAAGGAGTTTCCAGTGCCATGGACAAGCCCTGGGTGAGCACAGGATGGGGGGTCCTGCTGTGGTGGATCCTGGGCTGACCGGAGCAGGTCCTGGAAGCAGGCGAGGTGCTGTGCAGTCTGCAGCGTAACTCTGAACTTGACAATGAGGTCTCCCCGCTGAGTGCATACCTTGAGGAAGGGAAGCATCTTTCCATGGAGTCTGCCCCATTGCCTGCCAATGGCATTCGTGCCCATCTAGAGGACCAGCCGCCACCACTGCTGGCTGCCAGTGTCCTTTCAGGCAAACATGGCACCTTGAGAAAATGAGGCAGAGAGTGAGGGAAGGGTTTGAGTAGGAAAGTCACCAGCTGGTACTGACAAGGACACTGAGGGTACAGTGGTTCCATCTGAGCAGAAGTGTGTGCCAGGGCTTCTCTTGGAGCACAAAGACAATGCTGCAGGGGTGGCTTCTGGCCTGCAAACTCCCTTTTTGGAAAGTGGCCTGTGGCTCCAGGTAGCTGTTCTGCGTGCGACGGTGCTGAATCTTGTCCTTGTCCTTGGTGGGACCCCTTGTGCTCAGGGTGGAGGAGCGCTCTGTGACCTCCCTGGACCAGGTAGCACCACGGGAGATCCCCTTCAGGCACTCTTGCACAGAGGTCTGCCCCGCCATCTGCAGGAAGCATGCGGTGTTCCCGGCTCTCCTTAGACACTCTCAGCCACTGAAGTCACTTGCCAAGCATCCAAGGAGGCTTCTCCCTGTGCCTCTGGGTCATGTGGTCAAGGCCAATGCAGGGCAGAGGAGTGACCGCTGGAAAAGAAGAGCCCAGATGAAGTGCAGTCACCTACCTGAGGCGGGGCTCCCCTGGAAGTCCCCATGAAGTAAGTCTAGGAAGAAACCACCAGAGCCACTGAGGGCCCCTAGATATGCAGTGGGGAGGGAACGGGCAGCGCGGCTCATCTTCATGGAGCGATTGCTACAGTGCTGGGATTTCATCAGGCCTGCTAGCTTCATTTGTTACTATTCCCATGAAAAAGTAACATAGTAATGCAACATTTTATTTTATTTTATTTTATTATTATTTTTTGGACGGAATCTTTCTCTGTTGCTCAGGCTGGAGTGCAGTGGCAAGATCTCGGCTCACTGCAACCTCTGCCTCCCAGGTTCAAGTAATTCTCCTGCCTCAGGCTCCCCAGTAGCTGGGATTACAGGCACCCGCCCCCATGCCTGGCTAATTTTTGTATTTTTAGTAGAGATGGGGTTTCACCAGGTTGGCCAGGCTGATCTTCAACCCCTGACCTCAGGTGATCTGCCCGCCTTGGCCTCCAAAAGTGCTGAGATTACAGGCGTGAGGCACCACACCCAGCCTTAACGCAACATTTTAAAAATCAAAATTCATGCTAAATATTCCATTGTGAGCAAAATATCCACATTTTAAATCAAGCCATGGGCAGATCCTGTAACTGCAACGCTCTGAGAGCTGTACAAGTGTTGGGCACAGTGGGAAACTAAATTTTGGCAAATTCCATTCAACCTATAAAGTTGTCACCAAAGAAAAGTAAAAGTACTCACTTGCGGAATGTTCCAGACAGCTCCCAGGAGCACTGCACTGCCAGAGATGGGGCATCTGCTCCCCGAGGACTGGGGCTTTTCCAATGAAGGCCATTTTCCAGTTTCGTCTAAAAGCACAGAAGGACTTCGTGAAATGTTTGGCTTTTTCCTAAGGGAAGGAGGTGCCTACAGCGTTGCCATCACTGCTGCTGGCCGCAAGAAGATGCGTACATATTGTCCCTTCCTAAGGTCGTGTTTTGAAAGTGGGCGACTTTGGAAATTAACTGAGGCTGTAACTGCAGAAAAGAGCTGACGGCATCGGGGAGCTGCTCCGATGAGTCTCCAGAGCGGCTTGGTGACCGCAGGAGCTCTGAGTCGTCAAAGACCGGGGCCAGGGAGCCTGGAAGAGGAAGGGCCCGCTGCTCCCGGGCCACCCCGGGACACATGAGTTAGGGGCAAAATTTCATGCCGCAACACAGTGACTCAGTTTTTTGGAACTGAGGCTGTTCCAGAACTTCTTACTCACTCTTGGCGCCGCCCCAGCGCTTCCAGGCCCCGGACCCGCCGCAAACACCGCTGGGCTTGGACACAAACCGCGGTCCGGTCCCGCCCGGTCTGCTCCTGGTTCCGTTGGAGAGGGCGGTTGGGCTCAGCGCTAGGCGCGCGCCCTCTGCTGGCCGTTGGGAAGCGGCGAGGGAAGCGCTGAGCTCGCGGCCGAGCGGTGGTCGCTCGCCACCTCGCGGACTCTCGCGGAATCGCTGACACAGTGGCCCACACCTGTAATACCAGCACTTTGGGAGGCCAAGGTAGGAGGAGTGCTTGAGCCCAGGAGTTGGAAGTTACAGTGAGTTATGATTGCACCACTGTACTCCAGCCTGAGTGACAGAGGGAGACTCTGTCTCAAAAAAAAGTAAAAAAAAGAAGAAGAAGCTTGGAAGTGTTCCTGATAGACCAGAATACCTGAAGTCAGTGAACCAGAGCTGCAGCCCCAGCTCTTCCTTTGCCCTCTAAGTGTCCTCAGGGAGGGCACCATCTTTTCTGGCATCAGTTTTCTCTGCTATCAAATAGAAAGTATTTAACACAATGATCCCCAAGGTTTTCTCGTATCAAAATATCTCATAATCTCTGTTATTTCTTCACTCCTTACCAAGCAAATGCCTCTAAGGCAGTGCCTGATTTCTGCTTATCACAGGTACCCTTCATTTTTTTATGGGCTCAGGTCCCTTGGAGAGAAAACAGAGACATACACTTAACATCTCAGCACAATTCCCTCCTTACCGGGCACTGTCACAATGGCACTTTGGGAACGAGCAGCCAGGTTGTGATGGTTCTCCCATTTTACAGATGAGGAAAGGGTTTCAGAGAGGCTGTATGACTCACCCAAAGTCAAACATGGACTCCCAGGATGTCAGTGTTAGAAAAGATGTCAGAGATTAAAAGAAGATAATCCTCACTGTCATTTTATTGATAAGGAAACTGAGGCCCAGGTAGTGACAACAGTGGCACCCTCAGGTTCTAAGACTCCTACTCCTGAGTTCTTCCCATAAAACTGCTTCCATTTCATCATTTGTAAACTGAGGATAATCATACCGCCCAACTCATAGGGTAGTTGTGAGCCCTTAGCACCTAGAGGTAAACACTCAATCAATAACAGCCATTATATGATGCTGCCTGCACTACCTGCTATATCCATTTAAGATTTATCCATGACATCTTTGGCTAGAACTACCCAAACAGAGTTTTCATAAAACATTCAACTTTTTGTCACCTGCAGTGGGGAACTGAGAATGGGTTGGGTAAATAAAGATGAGTGAGGGCCGAGAGAGTTGAGGGCCTATTGTTTGGGGGGTGGGAAGGTAGCTGTGCTATTGGGAAAGATTCTCCTACAGATGTAGAAGAATCCAGAGCCCAACAGTCCCCCATTGCAGAGATGAACACAATGGAGAGGGACATCCGGGCCCAACTGGCAGCTCACAAAGAGTTATTGTCACTGTGTTTGACCTTGTTCAACGTCCCTGAAACAAGGGCAGTGAGTTCTTGTGACAATCAGTGCCAGTCATCGGAGCACAAAACAAGCTCTGTGTGAGTTCCTGCCTCTCTTCACATGATGCTATCTCATTTTGCATGGCACTTTACAGTTTATCCAGGATTAGACTTAAGCAGACTTTATCTTACCTTGTCCCCACAGAATCCCTGTGCAGGGGACAGAGAATATCTGTCATCATCTCACAAGATTTCATCTCCATTTTACAAGCTAGAAACTGAGATGCAGAGATGGTTGAACGACTTTATATAAGGTCACACAGTTAGGACACAGCTTAGCCAAGACCCAAACTATTGTTTTTGATTCCTTATTTAGTCCTGTCCGAGTCTTCTCTCCAAAGGACTATACTGACCAAGTGATTTTAGTGTCTTCCATTGCTCGACTCAAATTATAATTACCCTGAGAAGTTTTATACAGTTCTGTGTGAAGATCATATTCTTTCTTTGTTCTGTTTTTCTGTGCCTACTCTGAGCTATCAGGAAACTACAACAGAGCCCTGAATATACTGTCTCATGTGCTGGAATGGAGCCCTACAACATAATTAAAGGATCACAAGCATTTGTGCTCCAGGAAATCTCCAGGCCCTATGGTGATGACTTGTCATTTTAAGTAATCACGTTTTTTAATAAAGGAGTATTTCTAAGAATTGCAAAGGACCTCTGAGTGTCAGAGAAAATAGCCTGACAGAGCAATTCCACTCCTAGGTATTTGCTGAATAAAAATGAAAGCATATCTCCACAGAATCACTTGTACATGAGAGTTTATTGTTGCTGGAAACAACCCAAATATACATTGACAGGGAAAATATATCCACACAGTGGAACCCTACTTAGCAATAAAAAAGACCAAACCTCATAGCTCAGCCTAATCTCAGAGACACCGGGTTTACTGTTGCAGGAAGTCAGGAACCCCAAATGGAGGGACTAGCTGAAGCCATGGCAGAAGAACATAAATTGTGAAGATTTCATGGACACTTATCACTTCCCCAATCAATACCCTTGTGATTTCCTATGCCTGTCTTTACTTTAATCTCTTAATCCCATTATCTTCGTAAACTGAGGAGGATGTATGTCGCCTCAGGACCCTGTGATGATTGTGTTAACTGCACAACTTGTTTGTAGAGCATGTGTGTTTGAACAATATGAAATCTGGGCATCTTGAAAAAAGAACAGGATAACAGCAATGTTCATGGAACAAGAGAGATAACCTTAAACTCTGACTGCCAGTGAGCCGGGCGGAACAGAGCCATATTTCTCTTCTTTCAAAAGCAAATGGGAGAAATATCGCCGAATTCTTTTGCTCAGCAAGGAACATTCCTGAGAAAGAGAATGCATCCCTGAGGGTAGGCCTCTGAAATGGCCGCTTCGGAAGGCGGCCGTCTTTTATGGTTGAAGCTGTAGGGATGAAATAAGCCCCAGTCTACTGTAGTGCTCCCAGGCTTATCAGGATGAGGAAATTCTCGCCTAATAAATTTTGGTCAGACCGGTTGTCTGCTCTCAAACCCTGCTCCTGATAAGATGTTATCAATGACAATGCGTGCCCGAAACTTCATTGGCAATTTTAATTTCGCTCCAGTCCTGTGGTCCTGTGATCTCGCCCTGCCTCCATTTGCCTTGTGATGTCTTATTACCTTGTGAAGCATGTGATCTCTGTGATCTCTGTGACCCGCACCCTATTCGTACACTCCCTCCCCTTTTGAAAATCACTAATAAAAACTTGCTGGTTTTACGGCTCAGGGGGCATCACGGAACCTGCCGACATGTGATGTCTCCCCCGTTCACCCAGCTTTAAAATTTCTCTCTTTTGTACTCTGTCCCTTTATTTCTCAGACTGGCCGACACTTAGGGAATATAGAAAAGAACCTACGTGAAATATCGGGGGTGAATTTTGCCCTATATCTGGCTGAATTTCCCCAGATAGTTTACCAAAAGGAGCCAAACACAAATGAGTACATACTGTATGATTCTATCTAGATGACCTTCCAGAACAAACAAAACAAAACTATAGTGATAAAAATCAGAACAATGGTTGTAGAGGGGAGGAGGGGTGATGGGAATAATTGACTAGAAAGAGGCACAAGGTAATTTTCTAAGGTGATGGAAAAGTTTATATCTTGTTTAGGATGATAGTTTTATAGATGTAAACACTTGTCAATGCTCACCAAAGTGTATGTTATAACTTGTTTAGTAAATTAATTATACCTTATTAAATTATACCTCATTTTTGAAAGTCCAAATTGAGGGAAGAGCAAGACTTACTTTAGGAAAATGTGTTTTCCTTATAACTCTATTCACTCACACACTTTGTTCTGAATATGGTTCCATATGTTAGTGATATATATTAGATACATATATATCTTCATTTATGTATATGTATTTAGTTTATATGTATATATATAAATATGTATATATGTATTTAGTTTACATCTCCATTTTATAATGTACAAGATATTTTACAATATACAATATACAATACTTATATACAATTGTGTATAAATAAACTCATATATTTAGTTTACATCTCCATTTTACAAGCTGGAAGCTGAGATGCAGAGATGGTTGAACAACTTTATTCAAGACAAGACAGTTTTGTTTTGTCTGTTCTGGAAGGTCATCTAGATAGAATCATACAGTATGTACTCAGTGTCTCTGAGATTAGACTGAGCTATGAGGTTTGGTCTTTTTTGTTGCTGAGTAGGGTTCCACTGTGTGGATACAGTTTTCCTGTCAATGTGTATTTGGGTTGTTTCCAGCAACAATAAACTCTTATGTACAAGTGATTCTGTGAACATATGCTTTCATTTGATAGAAATATATATCTAACTAATACATATCGCTAACCTATGGAACCATATGCAGAACAACCCATAATATATATCTCTAACAGATATTATATATATATATATATAATGTGGCCACTTTCAGGAAGACTTTCAGAATGATCCTTGGCTTTTTGATATTTAGTTAACCTAACATGTTTTTTCTTTTTCCTTTTTTCATTTTAGAGACTGGGTCTTTCTCTGGCACACAGGCTTCAGTGCAGTGATACAATCATAGCTCACTCCAACCTCTGTCTCCTGGGCTCAAGGGATCCTCCTACCTCGGCCTCCTGAATAGCTAGAGCTACAGCATGCACCACCATGCCCAGCTAATATTTTAGTTTTTTGTAGAGATGAGAGTGTCTCTCTATGTTGCCCAGGCTGGTCTTGAGCTCTGGCCTCAAGTGATCCTCCCACCTTGGCCTGCCAAAGCACTGGGATTACAGGTGTGAGCCATCATGCCCGTTCTGGAATAGCCCATAAAGACATATAAGAAGTCAGGATCACTATGGTAAGAATGAGGAAAAAGCACCATAAGGATGTTCAGAAAAAGTATCCACGAGACAGTGCAGTGTCCTACTGAGGGTGAGGGAAACTGAATCCTGAAATTGGATTCACAGGTGGGAGGTTGGGGGACAGGCAAATGCAGGGAACAGCTTCTTCCACTTAACAACATTTAATCCTCTTTTGAGCACCTTCATATGCCTCCTGAGAAAGGTCCTGTTGCTCATCCCTAAGAAAGAGCCTCCAGAATCAGAGTGCTTGGCTCTGCCCTTCACCAGCTGTGTGCCCTACAGCAAACTACTTGGCCTCTCTAAAAAGACAGGGATCATGATGGGACCTATATCATTGGTTATTGTGCTGATTGATTAGAAAAAATAATCCACATGAAGGCCGGGCGCGGTGGCTCAAGCCTGTAATCCCAGCACTTTGGGAGGCCGAGGCGGGCGGATCACGAGGTCAGGAGATCGAGACCATCCTGGCTAACACGGTGAAACCCCGTCTCTACTAAAAATACAAAAAAAAAAAAAGTAGCCGGGCGTGTTGGCGGGCACCTGCAGTCCCAGCTACTCGGGAGGCTGAGGCAGGAGAATGGCATGAACCCAGGAGGCGGAGCTTGCAGTGAGCCGAGATCGCGCCACTGCACTCCAGCCTGGGCGACAGTGAGACTCCGTCTCAAAAAAAAAAAAAGAAAAAATATTCCACATGAAGTAGGTAGCATAGAATTAGATACACAGCAATTGTGCAATAACTGTTAGATAACAATTATTGTTGTCCCTAATATACATGGAAAGCTCAAGCAGGCCCTGGAAATTCAGAGGAAAACTCCATATTCTAGTAGCAGAGACAGACAAGTTGACAGCTCATTACAAGTATCATGTGCTAATGACGCAGACAAATGAGATTTAGCGATTCTGTACTATAGGTTATGTTTATTCCTGCAGGGGCCCCCCAGAGATGGAAAATGACTTTCCTATCTTCAGCACAGTCTGGAGTCAGGTCTCCTGAGTCTCAGCCCAGGGGCACATCCACTACACTTTATCCCTTTGAAGGAAAAGGCTCTTTGAATTCTCTAGAGCTCTGTTTATCACTCTCTAGAAACAGCTATCTGTCAGTTACTGGAGAAACAGGTTAGGTGACCTCTTTACATGGTCCCTATGCTCAACCTATTTATACAGAAGCAACTCTAGGCTGCTTTCTGGAAGCTGACAGCCCTACCTTCCCCTCTGCAAAGTAGGCAGGGGCCTTACAGATGGAGATAGTCTATAAAGGAGCTGTCTCCAGGCATGAAGAAATGGGAACAGACTATTCAAGAGCTGATATGAGAGTGGGAACCCAGACAGACTGGCTCCAGGTCTAGGCAGACACATCCAGGCTCTGGCTGCAAGCAGTGCTGGTCCTGGAGTTTGCCAAATAAGGGATTAGGGATGTGGATTGCCATTAACCCTGCAGCTTTCACACCCCAGATTTGCCTCCTAGGGGCTTTCTCATGGCCAGCAGTGAGCATCCACCCATTTCTCCTTCCTCTCCCCTTTTTTTCTTTCTTTTTCTTTCTTTTTTTGTAGAGATTAGGTCTCACCATGTTGCCCAGGCTGATCTCGAACTCCTGGGCTCAAGCAATTCTCCTGGCTCAGCCTCCCAAAGTGCTAAGATTACAGATGTGAGCCACTGCACCTGGCCTTTTCTTCTTCTTCTTCTTCTTTTCTTCTTCTTCTTCTTCTTTTCTTCCTCCTCTTCTTCCTCTTCTTCCTCTTTTTTTTTTTTTGAGACATCTCAAAAGTCTGTCTCAGTCTGTCACCCAGGCTGGAGCGCAGTGGCGTGATCTCGGCTTAGTGCAACCTCCGCCTCCTGGGGTCAAGCAATTCTCTGCCTCAGCCTCCTGAGTAGCTGGGATTACAGGCGCCCACCACCATGCCTGGCTAATTTTTGTATTTTTAGTACAGACAGGATTTCAGCATCTTGGCTAGGCTGGTCATGAACTCCTGACCTCGTGTTCCACCCGCCTCGGCCTCCGAAAGTGCTGGGATTGCAGGCATGAGCCACCGCGCCTGGCCTGGCCTTTTCTTCTTTATTTGAAGTGCCACACTCTCAGACCCTCATGTTCACTCACACATCATTCCAGCACTTACCCACACTCTTAGCTCATACATCTGCTCATATAAACTGAGGCTTAGTACTCACTCTGACTCCCAGGCACAGAATCATAAATCCACCAAACACACATGCAGACACTCCCATGCAGTCACACACACACTCATTCACACATACTGTAACATCTGCACACACACTGTGCACACAATTCGCATCCCCATACATATACAGGTGACCCCTCATCCACAATGCTTTGCTGACCAATCACTTATGATATCTCCACCAATCACTTATGATATCTCCAAAGGGGCCGTTTAAGAATGTTTGGGAGAGATGCCTGGATCACTGAGTTTTCCCCCCAAAAAGCCTCCCTGACCTGTCAACTACCAGGTGGTTAGTTCTCTGTCCTGCAAAACCCGGACCCCAAACAGTGCAAGGTGTTTGTTGAGTGAACGAAGTATCAACTGCTTATCATCCTATTCTTCAGATTTGCCTCTGAGTCACTGTGGTAGTAGTGTGACATGGATGTGTCAACAACTTACTGCCAAATTTACACACCTTCTTTGTTTGGCTAAATTAAATATTTCTCAATACTAACTGCTTTAAAAAGAAGAGCTTATATATGTGGAGTCTCAACCAAAAAGAAAAAGATAGAAATGGCACTAATTATCCAGCCCCTCCACCCCAATCCCTAATTGGTGGCTGCAGAGTTGAGATCCGGGAATGTTGCCTCTTAGAATGGAGGTTGCTCAAAACAGACATGATACAAATGGATTCCTCCCAGGACGCTGATTAGCTACTGGAGTCCCATCTGCCCCATCCAGAGAGAACAGAAGGGACAGGGCTGTTTTCAAAGGTATTGTCCTGGTGGGTACACATAATACTAACCACCAGCCTCAGACTGTGACCAGAGCTAAGATTCATTCAAGTGCCTCCCTTACCCCTCCCCACCACCAGAAAAACACCTTTTGTTATCAGAGCAGAACCAGCTTCTCCTTAGCTGTCTCCCCCAGGGCAATGTGTCAGAGCCAGGTGGTTTACATCTGCTAGGCATTCTTCCTTCTCAGACTCAGGCACAGTGGGTGGGGAGTCTACCTACAGTGGCCTCAGCTATTGGTTGAACTATATATGAAATTGCCTTTTTTTTTTTTTTCAGGTTAAAAATGGTCAAATGTCAGCCATTTCATCTGGTCAAATGAATACTTACTCTACTCCAAAAGATAAGTCAGAACATTTTTCCAGTTGGGTCCTTCCTCCAGCACCAAATGATCATTTGATTTATGATACATTGGGAGTCAAAATATACATAGTAGATCAACAAGGGGATATCAACAAGATGCTCCTGTTTGAACTGTTTTAGTGTTCCTGGGGGTGAAAATCCGTTTATTTCTTCAAGATGAGGAAAACCTGCTGTAGAGGAAATTTACCATACACAAGCTGAAACCTGCTTTGCCAAATCTCCCTAAGATTAGGAAATGGCGTACAGTCCGGATCAGGTAGAGATTTTTGGGGGTACATTCAGAACTCTGAATGCAGCAAGAAGCCTACACAGGGACAGAGAGAGGGGGTCCATTCCTATCTTCTTTTCATGAGACTGAAAAGAAGTACGGGGCCAAGCTTCTGGAGAAGCACGCACTTTTTTAAAACATTGTGTTTATAGATCCATGTTCACTGCAGCATTATTTACAATAGCCAAAAGGTGAAAGCAACACAAGTGTCCATCAATGGATGAATGAATAAACAAAATACCCTATATACTCACAATGAAACGTTATTCAGCCTTAAAAAGGAAGAAAATTCTGATACACACCACACTATGGGCAAACTTTAAGGACATTATGTTAAGTGAAATATGTCACTCACAGAAGGACAAATACTATGTGATTCCACTTAAGAGGTATTGAGAGACATTCAAATCATAGAGATACAAAGTAGAATGGTGGTTGTCAGGGGGTGGGGGAGAGGGGAATAAGGCATTGTTTAATGTTCAGAGAATTTCCGTTTTACAAGATGAAAAGCATCTTGGATATGGGTTACACAATGTATAATTAATGAATATAATTAACAATACTGAACTGTACACTTAAAATGGTTAAGGGAGCAAATTTTATGTTGTGTGTGTTTGTTGTTCTTGTTGTTGTTTTGTTTTGTTTTGAGATGGAGTCTCGCTCTGTTGCTCAGGCTGGAATGCAGTGGTGCGATCTCCGCTCACTGCAGCCTCTGCCTCCCAGGTTCAAGCGATTCTTCTGCCTCAACCTCCCAAGTAGCTGGGATTGCAGGCATCCATTACTATGCCTAGCTAATTTCTGTATTTTTAGTAGAGATAGGGTTTCACTATATTGGCCAGGCTGGTCTCAAACTCCTGACCTCAAGAGATCTGCCTGCCTCAGCCTCCCAAAGTGCTCGGATTACAGGCGTGAGCCAACATGTCTGGCCTATGTTATGGGTATTTTGCCACAAGTTTGCTTAAAAAGTATTTGTAAATCTGCTGTCGTCAGCTGGATGGGACATGGATGGCTGTTTTTCAAACCTGTTTACCCTGCAAATGTGGGGCAGTGTGAGCATTGGCCTTCCGAGCTCAGTGCAGCATTGTTTGAGACACCAAGGCCCCTCAGTTTTCCTGCAGGAGGCAGGCATGCAGGGCCTGGGAGTCCCCGGCAGCTGGAGTGGACAACCTTGCAGCAGCTGTGAAAGGAACCTGTCAAGACAACTGAGGCAAAGAGCCTATACCTGTGAATTCTCGGGGGTGTTGCCCTCCTTAGCCCTGGCTTCAACAATGAAGGGATCTACACAGCACTTACCTTCCCTGCAAAGCTAAAACAAACCATTGCTTTCTTTCTCAGCTGTCCAGAGGTCTGCTGTTTGCTCTGGTTTGGCTCAAAGCCCTTTCAGACAGTCAGGAAAGTTATAAATGTGGATGCCCCCTACAATAGGCTGAAAAATGGCCCTAAAAATTATCCAGGTCCTGATGCTCGGAACCTGTGAATGTTATCTGGCAAAAGAGACTTTGCACACGTGATTATATTAAGGATCTTGAAATGGGAAGATAACCCCGGATTATCTGGTGGGTCCTACATGTAATCATAAGGATCCTTAAAAGAGGGAGGCAGCCAGGCATGGTGGCTCATATCTGTAATCCCAGTACTTTGGGAGGCCGAGGCGGGCAGATCACGAGGTCATGAGATCGAGACCATCCTGGCTAACACAGTGAAACCCTGTCTCTACTAAAAACAAAATACAAAAAATTAGCCGGGCTTGGTGGCAGGTGCCTGTAGTCCCAGCTACTCGGGAGGCTGAGGCAGGAGAATGGCATGAACCCGGGAGACGGAGCTTTCAGTGAGCCGAGATCATGCCACTGCATTCCAGCCTGGGAGACAGAGCGAGACTCTGTCTCAAAAACAAACAAACAAAAATTGTTAAAAATTAGCTGGGCACGCTGTAGTCCCAGCTACTCAGGAGGCTAAGGCAGGAGGATCACTTGAGGCCAGGAGTCTAGACCACAGAGAGCCATCATTGCAATAATGCACGTCAGCCTGAGTGACAGAGCAAGACCCTGTCTCTAAAATAAATAAATAAATCGGGTGGTCAGAGTGGCCTCACTAAGAGAGTGACATTTGGGGAAAAAAAAAAAAAGAACAAAATGCAGCGAGAAAACATACATATTAAAAACCCATTGGTAGTTCCTTCTTGTCCCAGAGTAAATTCCTGACTTTAAACACAGCCTCCGGGTTGTTGGTGGCCTGGCTCCTGCTTCCTCCAGCCTTACCAGCACAAGATCCAGTAAACACTCGCCCCCACGACACGCACACCCACTGTCTCCACACAGGCCAACCTTGAATGTGCACGCTCCCCCTGTGTCACAAACATCAGATCCACAATACTGCTCATGGCATAAATATAAAATAATAGAGTATTGTTGGAGAGAAGATGGAAGGCTAGTTGATGGAGTTACAGGGAAAATATGCAAAGGTCCTGGCCATAACGTGTTCAACTCCACCCTCAGGCTCACTTATAATTGCAGATCAGCACGTGGAGAGCAGTTGCAGGTCATCCATTCCACCCCTCACTGTACAGATGGGGACATCGGGGTCCCAGAGACGGGTAGTGGGGATCACACAGCCTTACCTGCACATAAAGACCCAATATTCTGCAGGAATTACATGTTGTGCATCTGGTCTTTTCATGAGCCTCAAGTTCTTCTATTGAACCTCAGAGGGAGAAACGACTGGTTGGATTTCCGCTCTACCAACTGACTACAAATGAGCCCAGGTTAAAGGGCCTCTCAATAATCTTTGTGACACTCAAGGCAGCGCCCTCTTTCCTGAGTGGGGATTCTGTCTCAGGGGGTCTAGGTGTGCGATGGAAAGACAACAACAGGCTATTGCTCCGTGAAAGGAGGGGAGTCATGGGCTGTCAAAACACAGAATCCAGAAAGAATCTCTTGCCATGGACTCAGGCTTGGGTGGCTGTGTTGTGATCTTATGATCTAGGATCCCATGGTTTGCAACAAGCTCACTGCCTGGGGGACAGGAAAGGAGTGCCTCTGGTGGTACAGAAAGAAATGGGGCATTTTAGGGGACTCCCTGGCTAAGTGTTGTAACCAAAACATCCATGAGGAAGTTAGAAGTAAGTGTAAAGGTCATCAGATTGTGACAAAGCCAACAGAAACAGTCAAATGAATAAAGCTGTGTTACAGATTCTTCAATGCAGGTGGGGAGAGTGGGGTGCACCGGAGCCCACTTATGTGAAGGTCAGATTATCTTACTCCTGCTTCCCTTGTAAGGCCCAGAGAGGTGAAAAGCTACACCCAAAGCCCTCCGCAGCTCTTGGAACCCAGATGCTTCAGAGATACCCTTAGCCCTTCTCCCCAGTGCTTCCCCATGGCCCAGTAAACCATGACAGCAGCAGCTCTCCCTCTCCAGCCCCATCACAGTGCCACGGCCCATGTTCTCTCCCTGAAGCTGCTCCAGTCCCTGACCGCTCCCAGCCCCCATTAGCTTTCAGACTGAGAATCTTAAAAGCTATGTGCGCCGGGCGAGGTGGCTCACGTCTGTAATCCCAGCATCCTAGCATTTTGGGAGGCCGAGGTGGGCAGATTACGAGGTCAGGATTTCAAGACCAGCCTGACCAATATGGTGAAACCCCATTTCTACTAAAAATACAAAAATTAACCAGACATGGTGGTGCGCGCCTGTAGTCCCAGCTACTCGGGAGCCTGAGGCAGGAGAATTGCTTGAACCCGGGAGATGGAGGTTGCAGTGAGCCAAGATCGCGCCACTGCACGCCAGCCTGGGCGACAGAGCGAGACTCTGTTTCAAAGAAAAGAAAAAAAGCTGTGTGACCCTGAGGATTCTACCATTTACTGAACAAGCTTTCACTGCCAGGTTACATGCTGATAATTTAGCATGTATGTTTTAATCTCTATGACATAGATTTTATTATTTTCATTTTACTGACCAGAAAACTGAGGTTCAGAGATGTAAGCTATTTGCCTACGGTCCCAAAGCCAATAGTTGATGCGTATGGATGTGAACTGAGGTCAGCTCCAGGCTCAAGGTCTCTGCTAATACTGTCCTTAGTAAGGTTTCTCTGAAGAGCCTCTTTACTCATAGGCTGATTAGCAAAGGGTTCCTAAATATGCTTAAGAATCAATAACCATTAAAAATCCCTCACCCTACAAGAAACTCCCCATCAAAAAACTGGATCAGTGAAATGAACAGGCAATACACAGAAATGGAAGTACCAGTAAGAAAAATAGTTTACTACCCTAGTAATCAAAGAAAAACAAAATTACACGGGTGTATTCCTTTTGGCTTATCAAATTGGAAAATATTTTTTTAAAAAGAAAAATGTAATTATCTTGTAATGACTACACTAAAAATCTAGGGCATAATTGACTTAATTTACTCTAAATTTGTTGCTATTGTGTCCATAGCACGGACTTTCCCATTTTCAACTCAATATATGTTACGCTTGGGGTAGTTTATTACAATGAGCAATAAACATTCTCATAATCGCCAAGACAAGCCAAGTGCAAAACAGGAAGGGCGAAGATAGAGGGCAGCAGGTGGTCTCTCTCGCTCGCGACTCCGGGAACGCCAAGCCTCAGCCCTTGGGAACCTGGGGCGCAGTGCCTGGGTCCTGGCCAGGGGACGCGCCCGAGGACGCCGAAGTAGGGCGCGTGTGGGGACCACAACTCCCAGGCGCCCGCGCGCCGCCTCGCCCGGACCACGTGATCCGTGCAGCCAGGGTCGCTCTCGCGGCGGCGGCGGCGGCGGCGGCGGCGGCGGCGGCGGCGGCGGCTGTTGAACTGACTCGGAGCGAGGAGACCCGAGCGAGCAGACGCGGCCCTGGCGCCCGCCCCGCGCACTCACCATGGCGGTAAGAGCCGGGCGCTACAGTGAAGAGGGTGGGCGGTTGGGGCGGGGTCTCCTGGAGCTGCCCTCTCGGCACCTCGAATCTTCGCTGCCGCTGGCCCCGGGCTGGTGAGGGGTGTGCTGGCAGCATTGCCAACAGCCGGAACAGGGTTGGGGGGACGCGGCAGGTACAGTTTGCGGTGGCTCTGTGGTTTTCCTCTTTATTTGTCCCTCCTGCTGGGAGGCAGTCCGGCTAGGCGAGCAGTTACCGAGCGCCCGCGGTGGCGCGGCTTGAGAGTGGGGGCGCGGTGGCTGAAGACAGCTGGGTCCGGGGTCCCCAGCCCCGGACCTCTGGCCGGCGCCCCAGGGCGGAGGGCAGCGCCTTGGGAGATTCCAGGAAGGCTTCCACGAAAGGGAAACCCCCGGCGCATTTCAGCCCGCAGCCCCGCGCGCACACCGAGCGCCCATCCCCGGCCCTGCTCTTGTCAAGTTTGTAGCCTGATTCTTCGGGGAATAAAACAGAACCAGCTACTTTCCAGCTTCCCTACACTTTCAGTCAGAAAACAGCGTTTCGGACAAGCTGTTTTTCTTGGTAGGGTTCACCTGGGCTGGAGAGAACGACAGCTTGCAAGACTCGTTCGTCTTTGAAGAAGTCATATCATTTTCTTCATCCCATGAAGAATGTCATAGAATTTAAGATACAGGACGCTCAGCCTGGGCAACATAGCTAGACCCCGTCTCTACAAAAATTAGCCACAAGTGGTGGCAGGCGCCTGTAATCCTAGCTACTCGGGAGGCTGAGGCAGGAGGATGAGGAGGATTGCTTGAGCCCAGAAGTTCCAGGCGGCAGTGAGCCATGACCTTCGGCCTGGGCAACAGAACCAGACGTCCTCAAACAAAACAAAAAACAAAAAAGATACAGGAAGTCTATACAGGCCATTTAGTGAAATGATCAGCCGTCCTTTAAAAAGGGAAATAGATGGAAAGCACTTGCAAAAGTTCCCCAGCCAGTCAGCCTAGCACTGGGACCTTCATCTCCTTCCCAACCCTTGTTTACAAATAAGGAAGCTTTTCTCAAAGTGTAAGTAACCCCAAATGAAAACATATAGAAGAAAACAAGTTCCAGGGATTGCTCCCTCCTTCACCACAGCCCCACCCTGAAAAAAGCACAAATCAATTAAACTGTCAGAGGCCAAGATTCATCCCAAGTAGGAAAACAAGATTGGGGCCCTGCCCCTTGCCTATCTGACCACAAAGCCCTGTAATTGAAAACTGCAGCCCAGATCGCTTCTCTCAAGTCAGGGTGTGCTGATTTCCGTCTTTTCCTCTAGCAAAAAGGCAAAAGTAGAAAGGGTTGAGTGACAGGTGAGTCTTTGTCCCTCTGGGGCTTCGGACTCTGTGGGTACTTCCAGCTCTGAACACACCATACAGTTCATCTTCCCAGCTGTCTCCTGCTTCTCTGGCTTCAGAACTGTCCTAGCCAACTGCTCTCTGGCCAGGGCAGGTGTCTCTCAGGCGGCTTGGTCCCCAGCACCCCCAGGGAGCCTCCACTGTGCCTCCCTTTCTCTGACCTACACCCTATTGTAATTATTTGCTCACTTAATGTTCCCCCTCATAGACAGGTAGCTCCCTAAGGGCCAAAGACTTGTCCCATTCATCTCTGTATCGCCAGGTTCTGCACAGACCTAGCACAACAAAAAGAAATGTTTCAAATTACTCTTACTGTTCTGTGGGTGTTCAGGTCTATGGCAAAACATGTCTGGGCTGTTTTGGGCTCCTAAGATAACTGGCCCAGGCCCAAGGATGATAGAAGGAAACCAGTTATGGCAACTCCCTGACTAATTAGCCTCTAGGGACATTCCATTCATACCATCTGCTTTACCAAATGGACGCGGAGAAGGGGTGATGGGCATCACCCCTACCTCCACCTGGCAGAGATGGTGCTAGAGGCTTCTGCTGAGGATGAGGCCATCTCCCGTGTAAATGGAGTTTCACAGTATTGTTTGTACCTGTTTGGTTTTGTATATCAATCTTGTGTAAACATTTTGCTGTGTCAACAAATGTTCTTTTTGAAAGCCTAACAGGAGAGATCTCTGAGTAGTAGGACTCAAAATGATTTTTTATTTTCTTTTCGGTACTGTGTCAGCTTTTTACATTGAGCTAGTGCCATTGGGGGTGGGGGATAAAAGCTATTCTTATTTTTAAACTCTTCAACATTTTTAAAAGTCTTCAACATGATTTTTATCATGTTGTGATGTGACCGCCTAGATTTCCATTTTGAGGCTCTCATGTAATTTACTTGACCAGTCCCTGTTGGTTGACGGGAGACCATCATGGTTCCTATGATTTCTCAAAGTGTGACCCCCAACAAACACCTGTCCCAGAAACACCCAGTACACTAAGGTTTGAGAACCAGTACAGGCTTTCCAGAAAGATCTCTGGCTCTGGGTACCTGATTGCTGAGTGACCATGGGGAGATAAGTGGGCTTTTATGTACCTTCCTTGTTAAAGAGGTTAATAATAGTAGGCACCTGCGGAGATGTCACAGGGAGTGACACATAATAAATGGAAGGTGAACATGGTGCAGGCACATGCAGGCCTTCAGAAGACACAGAGCTATGTGGCTGTTCTGTCCAATCAGATGCTTTCACATTTCTTTCTCTGTCCTGCGGCTCCACGGTCTCCAGTAAGCCCAGTCCCTGGGTAGGTGCAGGCAGGGGTTGGTGACACAAGTCAGACCCCTTTTGTCACTGAAAGGCATGTTAGCTGAGTGTAGGGAGTAGAACAGCTAGGTTAGTCCCAGCTGTCTACCAAACCTCAGGCTGCAGCGTCCAAATCTGAGAGGAGATGCATAGATGTGGTGCCCCATCCAACCCGGAAACAGAGGCACACTCACTGTTGTTGTTGTTGTTGTTGTCGTTGTTTGAGACAGAGTCTTATTCTATTACTCAGGCTGGAGTGCTGTGGCATGATCTTGGCTCACTGCAACCTCCACCTCCCGGGCTCAAGTGATCCTCCCACCTCAGCACCTCCCAACTAGCTGGGACTACAGGCACATGCCACCACCCCTGACTAATTTTTGTATTTTTTGTAGAGACAGGGTTTTGCCGTGTTGCCCAGGCTAGCACTTTTTTCTTTTACAAGGTTTCAGGAAAAGAGTAGATAGAGCTCAAGATGGGAGCCTGTGAAAGTGAGGCCAAACCAAGGGAAAGGGTTCCTAGAGTCGTGTCCTCATCTTACAGACGAGGAGACTGAGGTCCACAAGGGGCTTTCTGCGTGTCAGCAGCTCAAGGCCACGCAGCTGGTTCCTGGCAGAGCTGGGAGGCAGATCCAGGCAGTGCAGCTTTAGAGACCGTGCCCCTAACCACTAGCCTTGCTGCCTCTATTCAAACTGCAACAAAGTGAACTGAGCCTCAGAATCTCCTGAAGGGGGCTGGTTAAAAACTATGTCTTCCCTATCTCCTGTGGCTCTGACCCTGGACTCTAATTTAGGGACCTGAGGAGGCCCAGGAATCTGTACTTTTAATAAGGCCCTGGAGTCTAAGCAGCTGCTGCTGTCCCTCTACACTAAGCCGCTTGCCAGTGTGGAGCTCATGATTGGCCTGTGGTTTCCCAGTGATTCACCCGGGACTGACTCTGCCTCTGCGGATCCAGCTATAACAGCATCGTCATCCACACCTGTGATCCGCTCCAGTGTCCTCCCTCCCACCCTATCCTCTTTGCCTTTTCATCCTGTTGTCCGCTGTCGTCCCTGGGCTCTGGTCTTACTCTCCCATCCCCAGACTGGTCCTTGTTTGTTTCCTTTATTTAAGGTGCACTCTTTATGTTTCTCAGGAAATATGGGCCAGCTACTTGCTGAACATCCTTCGGGAGCTAAGCATGATTGTCCTAATTGCACAGAGGCTTTTTCTCATACATTCCTTCCTCTCCCCAATTTCTTCCCATATTTTGTTCCAAAGTGGCCATATCAGTTTCTTCTGCTGTTTGCATATCTTCCTGAAATGTTAAAACAACTGAAAGACAGCACAGCCCTCATCTCTGTCTAGTATTGCACAAGAAAGTGGGCTGTTTTCTGTGTTGTAGCATCTGTTTTTCTCTTGCCAAATGAGGGCCTGGTAAGAAGACCCAGGATCCAGTCCTGATGCTACCACCAACTCACAGTGTGACCCTGGGCATGTCACAACTGCCCCTCGGACTTCCGGTGCCGCCCTGAGAAGCTGCATTGAGAGCAGTTAGGAGCACAGAATCTGAAGCCAGCCCACCCAGGCAAAATTCTAGCTAGCAACTTGGCAAGTTACTTAAATTCTCTCTGCCTTAGTAGTCCCATCTATGAAATGGAGCTAAGAATAATAATTCCTCTCTTGAAATTAAGTGAGTTAAGACATATAACATTTTTAGAAGAGTGCCTGGCACAGAATAATCAGTGTCATTTCCCTCTCAGTGTGAAAAAAAGAGGGTTGCTCTAAATTAGCACTTCCTAGAGGATAGTCTATGAGATTCTTTCCCACAGGGCACTCAGCAAGAGAAAAAGGAGAGGAGAGAGTTCTAGGTACAGGCTTCTGGCAGTGCAGAAAGCTGTTAAACCTTATTTTGTCTAATTCCAGTCTCTCCCAAACTCCCTTGACCATAGAATCCATTTTTCCCAGTACCTCCTAGCATCCTGTGCTTCTCCCATGGAACACTTCTGAGAAATACCCCTCCAGCTTTGACGTGTATGGGAAAAAAGGCACTGGGATTATTGAGCCCTTACTGTGTGTCACTTTGTGTGGATGGATTTACAGAGTTTTCCCCCAGCTCCCTTCGGAGGAAACTGAGGCCAGAGAGAGGCCCTGGTTAACAAATCTGTTTTGTTCCAAATCCTGGACTCAGTCTACTATTCTTTACCATCTCCTTTGGTCCTAACTATTGAGAGGGGGAGGATTGGAGACGACTAGAACATGCAAGGCCTGTGGTTTAGGGCTGTCATCTGCAAGCAGAAGTTTGTGGCTCTGGTTTCCGGGAGGCTACAAGACACCCACATGGCACAGCTTCCTGACAAAATGGCAGCTAATCAAATCTGCCTACCCTTCCACCCCTCCAGTGATGTTTGCCTCCGCCGGAACTCCTTTTCTGTAAGAACTGATGGCCCCCACAGCCTTCACAAGAACCCACAGTCTCACTCCGTATCTTCCTCCCTTGAACACAAACTGAGAGTAACCCACTTCTAAGGAAGTGGGGCAAATCCTTTTCCCTCTTTGTACTCATTTTCCTCACCTGGAAATGAGAGGGGGTGGAGAGGGACTCAAGTTGGGCCAGATCAGCATTTTTCAAACTGAGTTTCAGCAGAGCTCATATTTCTCTCCCCTCTCCACCCTGGGCCCCGTGTTTTTATATAATGGAATTAGAAGAAAGATTTAAATTGGCTAGTGTTCCCTGGCGAAGAAACCTGAAAGCCATGGGACTAAAACTCTGAGGATACCTCTAGTGCTAAGATTCAAGGATTCTAATATTTGGCCATTGTCTTAGAAGGCAAAGGCTTCCACTAGCTGATTACAACTCAGCCAGGACCTCCTTAGCTGGGTAACACTGACAGTGTTTGCAGAACTGCTTGTGCTAGCTGAGGGCTTACCTGGGGACCAGAGGGGGCCTTCACTTCCCTGAGAGGGTGAACTAACTGATAGATCTGTTGGGCCCTCATCTTTCCAAACAGTCTTTAAGCCTGGTGTGGGCATCTAAATTCACCATCCAGCTCCCACCATACCTTCCTTTCTTGGAGACTGGGAGGAAGCACCATGTCCTGGAATGTCCAGGGCTTTGGAATCCAGCTAGACTCAGGTTTGCCAACTTACTAGCTTTGTGATCACCAGCAAATTACTTCTCTAAGGCTAGTTTCCCTAACTTTCCTTCCTGTAAAATGGACCTAATTGTCCCTGTCACACAGAGGACTGTTGTGACAATGAAATGAGATGATGTAGA
Organism: Hylobates moloch; assembly: GCF_009828535.3. Taxonomy (NCBI): domain Eukaryota; kingdom Metazoa; phylum Chordata; class Mammalia; order Primates; family Hylobatidae; genus Hylobates; species Hylobates moloch. The sequence continues at coordinate 85,248,756 of NW_026652285.1, forward strand.
AAAAGCCCTTGATGCCACCCTGAACACAAGGTGGAGCAAGCACCCTCTGAACAGGCATCTGACAGGCACTGCATGGCCACTGCTTTTACCTGCAGTCTTTCCTGTAAGGCTGTGAACTCACCAAGGTCAGAGACATTAACCTACTTCCATAATGCTGGGCACACGAACTGGGCTCAGCAAATGTATAGTGAATGAGTGGACAGATGTGGAGTACAGTGAAGACAGCTGCCTCTGGGCCCCTGCACGATAAACACTGTGGGATCTGTCTAGACTGAACAGGACAAAGAGGACTCCAGGCTCCCATCACACGGGAACCTGTTCTGGAGCTGCAGCAGAACGGCTAGGGTCCCAGGGGGTAAGAAGAGGCAGTTGCACTTGGAAGGCATGGAGGGGACATCCCCACATAGTCTGAGGACACTGTCACATCCTGAGCCAGTTGGTCCAGCGAGGATGGGCACTCCCACACCTCTATTCTCATATGGAGCAGGGCAAGCTCAATTATAGCTCTGCTGCTGACCCTACTGGGCAAGTCTCAGTTCTTTATGGCCTCAGTTGGCCCTGATGACTTCTGATGGCCCTTCCAGCACTTCCAGTGACCCCATTTTTCTGGGCTCCCAGAGGAGGTGCTGGAGAGCATTAAGGACTGTAACATCCACTGCCCTGTGCCCCTATGATGCAGATTCCCTTCTCTTTCAGATGCATTTCATCTTCTCAGACACAGCGGTGCTTCTGTTTGATTTCTGGAGTGTCCACAGTCCTGCTGGTAAGAATTGGGGAGCTCCAACTTGTAGCTTGGAAAGCCTTGTAGCACTAGGCAAGGGAGAATCTGGGTTCTCTTGATTCTCTGTGGGCATTTAAGTGAGGCTGATTCCTCTGGCATAAACACTGAGCAGGAACTTCACATTTATAATTCCATTTGTAACCACTCTCCTTCAGATCGCAAAGGGCTCCATTATCTTACTGATCTTCACAAAGGCCGAGAGGCAGGGAGGCAGCTTTTCCCTCTGTTACAGGGGAAGAAACTAAAGCCCAGAGACAGGAAGAGAGACTCATGCAGGGTCACACAGTAAGTACGCATCAGAGCCACAACTAGATCAAGGCCTCTGGGTGCCACCTGGCACCTCCCTTATCCAGGGTTCATTGTTCTGCACCAGTTCAGAAGCCCACAGCAGCTGCTGGAGATGAGACACCAATTTGAAAGGGAAGAATATTCCTTTGGTTTGAAAAGGCAGAGTTTGTCACTAATTCATGAAGAAGTTATTTTTCAACTTAAATAACTGCATCTTAAAAAGAGACTGGAAACAGCCCAAATGCCCATTATTGTGGGTGCAGATTAAATAAATTATGGTCATCCCTACAATGGGTTACCATTTCTTGTTATCTATTGCTGAATAAACAGTGGCTTAAAACAAGTCATTTTATCATTCTCTCTCAAGGTTCTGTGAGTTGACTGGACCCAGGTAAGTGGTCCTCACTGAAGGTCTCTCATGCAGTATAGTCAGACAGTGGCTGGAAGTAGGGTCATTTGGAAGAGTTCCTCACTCTCATGCCAAGTGGCTGATACCGGTTGTTAGCTAGGACCTCAGCTGGAGTTGTTGGCTGAACACCTACATGTGGCATCTCCTATGGCCTGGGCTTCCTCGTGGCAGAGTGGCTAGATTCCAAGATCGAGTGTCGCAAGAGAACAAGGTAGAAGTACGTGGGATTTTCAAGACCTAGCCTTGGAAATCAGATAGCATTACTTCTACCTTTATTGGCTGAAGCAGTCATGAAGGTCTTCCTAGGCTAAAGGAGAGGGAACAAACACAGACCCCACCGCTTGATGGCAGGAGTGTTGACATCATAAGGAGATGTGGGGTAGGATATATTGGAGTGGCTGTCTTTGGAAAAATAATCTATCACAGATATGATGAAGCCACTGGGGAAAAGGTAAATTCTGTGTGAACTGAGGTAAAACTGGATGATAAAGTCAAATGCAAAACAGTATGCCTAGATAGGATGCTGTCATTTGGACAGAGGCTGATATATACATTGAATAACAGAGGTTGCTCTGGGGAGGAGAATTGGGGTGAAGGGAGATTGGGGTGGGAAGAAAACTGATTTTTCTCTTTTTTTGAAATGAAGTCTCTGTCGCCTAGGCTGGAATGCATTGGCGCGATCTTGGCCCACTGCAACCTCCACCTCCCAGGTTCAAGCAATTCTCTTGCCTCAGCCTCCCGAGTAGTTGGGACTACAGGCATGCACCACAACGCCCAGCTAATTTTTCTGTATTTTCAGTAGAGACAGGGTTTCACCATGTTGGCCAGGCTGGTCTCAAACTCCTGACCTCAAGCGATCCACCCGCCTCGACCTCCCAAAGTGCTGGGATTACAGGCATGAGCTACCATGCCCGGCCGGAATTTTCATTGTATTCTTTTTTGCACTGTTTGAAGTTTCACCATGTACGTGAAATTACCTATAATTTTATGTTTTAAAAACCTGCATCTGTCAGATGATTTTCTCCTGGGAGCCTGTGGGGAAAAAAAACCCAACTGTTTTTTCTTTTCTTACGCTGAACACACTTCTGTGACCAGATGTGTAGGCTTTCCCTCAGTGACAACTTTTCTGATACCAGCTGGGTGTCCTACAACTCAGTTCAAATCTGACACTAACCAGAGTTAGTGCAGATCCCACAGGTTAAGGGCACAGTCCCACAAGGCTGCCTCCTGCTTCAGGCACCAATCACAAGTCCCAGCTTGTCTCCCGTACTTCTGGCCAACTGGCTATACATCAGGGTTCCCATAACGCCTTCGTTGGGGTCAATTATTTGATAGAATGGTTCACAACACTCAAGGAAACACTTAGAGTACAAATGGGCCAGGTGTGGTGGCTCATGCCTGTAATCCCAGCACTTTGGGAGGCCGAGGCAAGTGGATCACCTGAGGTTAGGAGTACAAGACCAGCCTGACCAACATGGTGAAACCCTGTCTCTACTAAAAATACAAAAAAATTAGCCAGGTGTGGTGGCAGGTGCCTGTAATCCCAGCTACTTGGGAGGCTGAGGCAAGAGAACTGCTTGAACCCAGGAGGTGGAGGTTGCAGTGAGCCAAGATTGCGCCACTACACTCCAGCCTGGGCAACAGAGCAAGACTCCATCTAAAAAAAGTACAATGAGTAGCTTGGTGGAAAAGATGCATGGGGCAAGGCATGTAGGAAGGGGTTCAGAGCCTCCAGACCCTCCCTGGGCTTGCCACCTTCCAGGTACCCCCATGTGTTCAGCAGCTGGAAGCTTTTCAAATCCTGTCCTTTTAAAAAAATTATTCATATGTAATAGTTGTACATGTTTTGGGGTACATGTGATATTTTGATACCTATATACAATATGTAATGATCAAATCAGGGTAACTGGGGTGTTTATCACCTCAAACATTTATCTTTGTGTTGGGAACATTACAATTCTATTTTGAAATAGACAATAAATTATGGTTAACTACAATTTCCCTACTGTACTGTCGAATACAACAACTTATTCCTTCTATCTAAACTGCATTCTTTTGGGCTTCTATGGAGTCTTCATATAGAGGCATGATTGATGACCTCATTGGCCACTGGTGATCAGTTCAACCTTCAGTCCCTCTCTCCTTCCAGAGGTAGGGACTGGCGCTGAAAGTGCCAACCTCCAAGCACAAGGTTGGCTCCCCTGGTAACCAGCCCCTATCCAGAGCCCATCCAGGAGCCTCATCCATCAGTCATCTCATTAGCATATAAAAAGACACCACTTCAGAGTTTCCAAGGGTTCTAGAAGTCGTGTGCCAGGAAACCAGGGCAGAAACAGGATATATATATCTTATTATGTCGCAGAGTCCAGTAAAATACTTTAGCTGGACCACTTATTATCCCTTTTAGTGAAACAAAAGTAGTAATTAACAGTTAATTTTACACAGCAGCTCTAATAAGCACTTGATAGTTTCTGTAAAATAATTTATTGGGTTTTCCCCTATTATAAAAGTAATATATATAAAAGAAACCTTAGAAAGTTAGGCAAGAACATAAAAACCACCTGTATCCTACTTTGCTGAGATAACTGTTACTCTTGTGCTGTTTATCTTTCCTTCCAGACATTTTTTGCATACTTACATATAAATAGGACCTTGCAGTACTCATCGCTTAACAAGAAGTCATGACAGATTTGTGCAGCCTGCCGGGGGAGTGGGTGGGGTGATGGTACATGGCTTCTTCACCCTCAGCCCCTGGATTTTTCAGGTGGCTTCTCTTCCTGATCTCAAAGTCACACTCCAGCTAAGAAAGGTCTGGTGAAGACAGTGAAGAAGTTCGGAGCTCAGCAAGGGTGGGGAAGAAGATGCAAGAGAGAGGTGGATGGAGTGGATTCCATGAACAGGTGGAGGTGCTGGAAGGGAAACAGTACTGGCCTGGCCCTGTCTCCACAACTCTGCCTCCTTTGACAGGCATGGCCCTTTCGGTGTTGGTGCTCCTGCTTCTGGCTGTACTGTATGAAGGCATCAAGGTGGGCAAAGCCAAGCTGCTCAACCAGCTGCTGGTGAACCTGCCCACCTCCATCAGCCAGCAGACCATCGCAGAGACAGAGACAGACGGGGACTCTGCATGCTCAGATTCATCCCCTGTTGGCAGAACCCACCACAGGTACAGGCAGTGGGTATGGGAAAGGGGCAGAGGCCTCACATTCACCCTGAGAGACAGGCTGGCCCAGACAGCATTAGCCCCACTTCACAGAGAGGACAGCGAGGCCCAGGGAAGGACCAGGACTTGCCAAAGTGGCTACACATAGCCAAGTGAACTAGAGCTCATGTCTCCTGATGCCCAGGCCACAGCACTCGCTGTGAACAGCCAGCCACTTGAGAGGCTAAGAAGGCTTTCTTTAGGGAACTGTGATCTTCAGATGCAGGCCCCTATCTAGCAACTGAGGTGGCCACCCACCCTCCCCCAAATCTCACCAGTTCCATGGGTCACTAGGCTCCCATATCCAGGAGGGGATCTGCAGCTGTCCTGAAGCAATGTATCCCACTTGGTGGGAGGAGGATGACAAGCTCTCCTCTCCTCCCTTCCTACTCAAATCAGGCAACCACTTAGGGTCCCTGTTCTGCCCTCTGTCCAGCCCCAGCCTCACCTGTGCTTAATAAGCCTGCCCATTCCATCACTAGCCACTCTACATGGGTGTCTCAGATCTTCACAACTGCACTACAAGGGAAGTATTCTCATTCCTGTTTTACTGATAAGGAATCTTACTTTCAGAGAGGTTAAGACATTTGTCTAGGCCACTTTTAGTTAGAGGCAGGTCTAGGAACTGATAATGTCACCTAAGACCATGCTTTTTCTTTCCATTGTCATACTGCCTCCCAAAGTAGATTCAGGGGGGAAATACGCCTTACTGATGATTTTCTCTTATTCCTTATCAGAAAGACAGATTATAGATACCCTCATTTTCCCCTTTGCCTAGGATGCCAGGAAGCTCGGAACCAAATGTAGTGAAGATATGTCTCTTTAAAAAGAAATCTCTTGAGTTTTTTCTGGGGGTGGGGGTTGGCGGGAGAGCAGAAAGAAATCTCTCCTGGGTTAAGCATACAAATTATAAATAATCGGTTCATGTAACTCAACAGCTTTCTACTCCCTGATATCAACTCCCAGCTTCCTCATTACCAGCTCATTACCAGGATTAACTTGCTTCTCCTTTTTATCTAGGTGGTATTTGTGTCACTTTGGCCAGTCTCTAATCCATGTCATCCAGGTGGTCATCGGCTACTTCATCATGCTGGCCGTAATGTCCTACAACACCTGGATTTTCCTTGGTGTGGTCTTGGGCTCTGCTGTGGGCTACTACCTAGCTTACCCACTTCTCAGCACAGCTTAGCTGGTGAGGAATGTGCAGGCACTGAAGCTGGAGGGACACGGGGCCCCCTCTTCCAGACACTATACTTCCAACTGCCCTTTCTTCTGATGGCTATTCCTCCACCTTATTCCCAGCCCCTGGAAACTTTGAGCTGAAGCCAGCACTTGGTCCCTGGAGTTCGGAGGCCATTGCAGCAACCTTCCTTCTCGGCCAGCCTGCATAGGGCCCAGGCATGGTCTTGTGTCTTAAGATGGCTGCTGTGACCAAAGGGAGAATGGAGAGAACAGGGGTGGCAGGGTTACTGAGCCCATGACAATGCATCTCTGTGACTCAAACCAGGAATTTCCAAAGATTTCAAGCCAGGGAGAAGGGTTCTTGGTGATGCAGGGCATGGAACCTGGACACCCTCAGCTCTCCTGCTTTGTGCCTTATCTACAGGAGCATCGCTCATTGGACTTCCTGACCTCTTCTGTCTTTGAGGGACAGACAGAGACCAAGCTAGATCCTTTTTCTCACCTTTCTGCCTTTGGAACACATGAAGATCATATCTTCTATGGATCATGTTGACAAACTAAGTTTTTTTTATTTTTCCCATTGAACTCCTAGTTGGCAATTTTGCACATTCATACAAAAAAATTTTTAATGAAATGGTTTCATTTTATTCATGATGGATGGCAGCAGCTGCTGAGACCTATTTCCCTTTCTTGTGGGGAGAATAAGTGACAGCTGATTAAAGGCAGAGACACAGGACTGCCTTCAGGCTCCTGGTTTCTTCTCTGGTAGACTGAGCTCCTTCCACCAGAAGGCACTGCCTGCAGGAAGAAGATCATCTGATGGCCGTGGATGTCTGGGAAGCTCTTCATGGCCTTAATGCCCTCCTTTATCCTCATCTTTCTTCTATGCAAAACAAAAAACTGCATCTAATAATGTTCAATACTTAATGTTCTCTATTTATTACTTACTGCTTACTCGTAATGATCTGGTGGGGAAACATGATTCAGTCACTTAAAATACTGATTAAGCCATGGCAGGTACTGACTGAAGATGCAATCCAACCAAAGCCATTACATTTTTTAAGTTAGATGGGACTCTCTGGATAGTTGAACCTCTTCACTTTATAAAAAAGGAAGAGAGAAAATCACTGCTGTATACTGAATACCTCACAGACTAGATAGAAAGATGGTTGTAAGCTTTGGGAATTAAAAACAAATACATTTTAGTAAATATGTATTTTTAAATATTATTCTATGACTGTTCTGTTCTCCTAATTCCAACAGAAAGCACATGAACCCTTTTAACAACTGCAGGGGCTGAGTGGGGCTAATAGAGCTGGTAGTGCTCTTTATAAGCCTGTCTGAGGACAGTCTATCCATCTGCTACAAAGACAACTCTGCTCAGGGAAACCCAGCCCTGAAATGCTGCACCCAGGTAGACACTCCAGAATGCCAACTGAGGCAAGTCATTCTTCATTCATATAACAAGTATTAATTGAGTACATGCTATAAGAAAAGTAACTGTCACACGGACTATAAGCACCTGTGTTGGCACAATTATTTAGCATCTTCTCTCCCTGCAGGCAGAAGCAAATATAATAGCCACTAGCTAATTTACAATAAGAAATAACTGCCCTAGAAAGTAGAGTATGTCACACCTTTAGGACTGATCAGGGCACTCCCCCATGTTTGCAGGGAACTGGAAAGCTGCCTGGTGTCTCAATAAGTTTAAGATTTTGTAGAGCAGGTGTGTTCTCGCTGATGGATCGTCAACAGTCCATTTCTTAAGTCCTGACCAGCTAATGCTCCCTCCCCTGTGGTATGCAGAGATGGGCATCTCCATGGATAATTGGCAAACTCTTCAGTTTGACAGTCTCTTTCAATGTGGTTAGACACTTGTGGTTTTTATAGTGTAGAGGACTTAATTTTTCTTTTTTTTCTTGTTTTTTTTTTTAAGAATCTATGCTTTAGAGGCCGGGCGTGGTGGCTTACACCTGTAATCCCAACACTTTGGGAGGGCGAGGCAGGAGGATCACTTGAGGCCAGGAGTTCGAGACCAGCCTGGCCAACATGGTGAAACCCCATCTCTATCAGAAACACAAAAGTTAGCTAGGCGGTGGCAGGCACCTGTAATCCCAGCTACCCAGGAGGCTGAAGCAGGAGAATCACTTGAACCTGGGAGCTGGAGATTGCAGTGAGCCGAGATTGTGCCACTGCACTCCAGCCTCGGTAACAGAGCAAGACTCCATCTCAAAAAAAAAAAAAAAAAAAAAAATCTATGCTTTAGAAACAGTGATTATATGGGTAGACCTAGTAGGCAATCCATTGCTTCACTCTTCAGAGCCCAGTCACAAAAGGTGATGTTTTTCCTAAATTCCTAATTTAAAAAATTTTTTTTAATTTAACAAATATCTGGCCAGGCGCGGTGGCTCACGCCTGTAATCCCAGCACTTTGGGAGGCAGAGGCGTGTGGATCACGAGGTCAGGAGATCGAGACCATCCTGGCTAACACAGTGAAACCCCATCTGTACTAAAAATAAAAAAATTAGCTGGGTATGGGGGTGGGCGCCTGTAATCCCAGCTACTTGGGAGGCTGAGGCAGGAGAATGGCATCAACCCAGCGGGGCGGAGCTTGCAGGGAGCCGAGATGGTGCCACTGCACTCCAGCCTGGGCGACACAGCAAGACTCTGACTCAAAAACAAACAAATATCTATATAGTGCTTATTCTGTATCAGGCAGTCTTCTAAGCACTTTGCAAAAATTAACTCATTTAATCTTCATGACAAGGCAGAAACTATTTCTGTCCTCATCTTAGAAATCAGAAGCTCAGGCCGGGCGCGGTGGCTCACGCTTGTAATCCCAGCACTTTGGGAGGCCGAGGTGGGCGGATCACAAGGTCAGGAGATCGAGACCACGGTGAAACCCCGTCTCTACTAAAAATACAAAAAAATTAGCCGGGTGTGGTGGCGGGTGCCTGTAGTCCCAGCTACTCGGAGAGGCTGAGGCAGGAGAATGGCGTGAACCCGGGAGGCAGAGCTTGCAGTGAGCCAAGATCGTGCCACTGCACTCCAGCCTGGGCGACACAGCGAGACTCCGTCTCAAAAAAAAAAAAAAAAAGAAATGAGAAGCTCAGGCACAGAGAAGTTAAGTAAAGTGGCAGAGCCAGGATTCAGAGCCAGGCAGCCTGACCCCAAGTCCCTTTCTTCAAGTCAGATGAGGGGGCCAAGGCTGAAAAGGTAAGTAACTTGGCTAACACCACACAGCACCCAGTGGAACAGGGATGTGAACGCAGATCACGCTCTTTCTATTTTACCATTAATGGTGGAAATTCTGTTTTAGATCTAAGGTGGAGCCCAGAAGCCTGTTTCTAAAAGCATCACTGCCCCTTCCCCCAACCAGTGACAGTCAGGCTGTGCTGGCCAAGAGCCCAGGCTCTGGAATCAGATGGCCAGGATTTGAATTCTTGTGCTGAGGCTTCCTAGATATGTAACTTTGGGCAAATTACTTCACCTCTCTAAGTCTCAGTTTTCTCCTCTATAAAATGGTGATAGCACTGTCTTCTGCAGTGGCTGCTGGAGATAAGCCAGTCTGTGTAAAGTGCCAAACAAACAGCACTGCCTTTTGTTAAGCAACAAAGAAATAATTAGTTCTCACTGCCTCCCAGGCCCGCACACGGGAGACATATCCAAAGCCTGCAAGGATGATGCCAGGCCAGATGAAGTGGAATTTTGAGTCCTATCTTATAAACATTTAAAATCAAGAAACATTTTTATTAAAATTATTGTTTTTTTAAAGACTGATTGCATAATCTTTGGAAGATCCTGGAATCAAGAAAATGACCACAAGTATTTTCTCACTACTGTTCTCTGCATTAGTCCTGGTCCCAGGAGTTCTAAGGGAATGGAAGCTGCTCTCAAATGAAGAATCCCTCAGGTGCCATGAACAATGGAAAGAAGGGACCCTCCCACCTTCTCTGCATGGCTTCCTAGACTGCAGGACTAAGCCTGCAGGAGCAAGAGGATGACTGGACTGGTCCTCAGAGAACCATCATGCCCCAGGGATGGGCTAGGACTACAGTGGTGACTTTCTTTGAAAGCCTAAAAGTTCCAGGGTTAGGTACCAAAGGGAGTAAATATGCCACAACGTTTTGTGCACGTTAACTGACCCAGATCTGTAAGACTCCTACCCTTAGATTCCCAAAAAGGAGCACAGATAGCCCTTGGAACCAAACTCAATTTTTCTCCATGGGCTTGAGTCAAGTTTCATTATAGACATTTATTTTAGTTTTATTTTCAAAGTCACTGACCTCTTGTATCAGATTTAAGGCAGAGAAGAAGATACATGTCCCAGGACTACAGGCCAGGCTGTTAACTGCACCGAGATTTAGATGGTGTAATCTCCCTTGGTTCTACCAGGGAGACCTCAGCCCAGGTCTTGTTGCCAGGGCACAGTTGAGTGCTGGATTCAGGTAGAGGAGTGCTCTCAGGTCAGTCTGAGAGTTAATGAAGAGATTAAAAAGTCTGGCAGAGGACAGGACTCTTACAGGTGACTGGCTGGAGGGGAACCTACCAGTCCTTCTTCCAACATGCTGCTGAAAACCCAGTGTTTTTGAAGACAGGGTTATGATCCTCTTCACCAGGTCTGGCGGGGCTGGGGCTCAGAAGGTGGCCAACCCACCCTCTGAGCCCAAATATTGTTCCCAGAATGCTCACCTTGACCTCACCCTGTGGCTCGCCTAGACCCAGGGTTGGCTGTGCAAAATCATGCTTAGGGAAGGGTTGCAGAGAAACCTTTGCACCAGTTTCCTGGGTCTTCATCCCAGCCAGTCAATGTCATCGTCATCATCATCATCTCCAAAAAGGGGTGTTGGGGGCGGGCGTCCCTTCATGCTCTGATAAAAACAGGAAAGAGCAGTCAGTCCTCACTTGTACCTGCACCACTGGACTTTCCACCTGTGAGTGGAAGCAATCCAACTTCTGTTCCCAGCTCTGGGTCGGAAAGGAGGTTGTACTGACAGGGCCAACTCTGAGGCCAGCAAACCTAGGCTTCCAGATAAAGCTGAGACCAGCAGGCAGAGAAGGGAGGCAATCTTTCAACAGAGACAAAAAGACGAACTTTGGCTAATCTCATCATTTATTTATGAAGCACATGTATTGATTTGACAGATTTTCCTCTCATGCAGTAACTTACACATTTTGTGTGGAGAAAGAAGGGTCAAAGAGGAAACACTGGAGCAGGAGAAAGAAACAGAAGCAAAGCAGCCCTGAGAGAGTGAGAGGAAGTGGGAAGAAGGGAGGTTGGGAAGAAGACAACCACATATGGAAGAACACTGTTGTTGTGACCTAAGGTGGCCTAACTGGCTCTAGGTGTGATCCCATCATTTGAAAAAGAGTTGAATTTGAAGGCTTGGCCAACTGGAGAATCCTAAGAGGTGAAGAACACGGAGCCACAGCCTCCCACACCTCTAGCCTGACTGGCACCACCCTTGCTCCTTCCAGCTAAGGTAGTGGGGTGGAAGGGACTGATGGGCCATGAGAGACCCACTCTTTTCACAACTTGAGCTCCTGGCCTTTTGTCCTCTGGATTGGCAAGGGAACAGGACCTACCTGGCTAGCAGGGATTGATGCTAGAGACAGGCACGAACTGAATAGTCTCTACTAAGGCATTCTCTGCTCTGGTGAGCAACTGCCAACCAGAATCCATCTTCACAGGGCCAGGCAAAAGGGAAGGCAGCGTGATGTGTACACAAGTCTCTGGGCTAATCCCATGTCACTACCAATTAACCAGACCTCGTACTTCTCTCTGGACATCAATGAAGTGATCTCTAACTCTGACAGTATAGGATTTTCAAGTGTGGCTCACAGCTTCTGTTTTGTCCTGACTAAAGTTCTGGCTTTACATTTACTAGCTATATAAGCTTAGTTAAATTATTTAATCTTCCTGAGCCTCAGCCCTCTGATCTATAAAATGGGATAAAAGTACCTACCTCATTGGGATTGGTAGATTGAGAACATTTGTGAAGTCTTTTTCGGGGTACCCAAGAAATACATGTTAACTTGACAGTATTGGTACTAATACCAATAAGATACTCGCTAATTAAAAGCTTCCACCTATATTTAGGGCAGTCACTTAGAATATAGTCAATTGGGTTTTTTCTCCCTTTTTTCCTTTTTTTTTTAGGGCCGAATTGGTATTCTGGATTCTCAAATGAAAATTCAACTCTTAGGCCGGGCGCGGTGGCTCACGCTTGTAATCCCAGCACTTTGGGAGGCCGAGGCGGGCGGATCACGAGGTCAGGAGATCGAGGCCATCCTGGCTAACACAGTGAAACCCCGTCTCTACTAAAAAATACAAAAAAATTAGCCGGACGTGGTGGCGGGCGCCTGTAGTCCCAGCTACTCGGAGAGGCTGAGGCAGGAGAATGGCGTGAACCCAGGAGGCGGAGCTTGCAGTGAGCCGAGATTGCGCCACTGCACTCCAGCCTGGGCGACAGAGCGAGACTCCATCTCAAAAAAAAAAAAAAAGAGAAAAAAGAAAATTCAACTCTTGGGAAGAAAGGCTAATGGAAGGAACTGGTACATTCCCCAAAGGAACACAGGCAAGAGGGAAGGGCTTTGGTACATACAAGCTGGAGCGTAGATCCATCACAGCTCTCTGCTCAAGGTTTTGGCAAAAGGCAAAATCCACTCTGGCTGATACATGAGGGGACAAAATTTGCCCCATTCACCCTCATATTTCTGTCCTTTAGATGGACTGAGCCTGAAGCCCACCTATGTTCTCCATATGCATTTCAGAGCAGTCAAAATGACCTAGGGACAGCCAGAACAGTTGTGACCTAGCACACTGGGGAACAGCAGATGTGAGAACCAGGGTTCTAATTCAGTCCCTGTCAGTGCCCTCCTCTCCTGGCCTTCACTCTTGTTCTCTGTTAAACGAAGCTATGCTATTAATACTGAACCCATTTTGTGCCCAGGGATATTGTGATGACAAAACAAGGCAGCAGGAAAGCAGGCTGAGTAAGTGGAAAATGCTCAGCAACAGGAGGTCTTTACAGGAGCCTGGGGATTAGTCCTAGCTTTGCCATTAACTCACTCTGTGGCTTTGGGTAAATCATCATTTTGAGCCTCAGGTTTTTTATCTATGAATAAGGAGGCCAGGCAAGATGATCTTCAAAGTCCTTTCCAATTCTCAAATATAAATAATATCCTAGCAGATTTGGGGAAAACTAAGGCTTTAGCATTCCAGTGTGGGACTAAGCAGCTCAGCTTTCTTCCTCTGAGGGGACTAATTCCTGCATGGACAGAGACTATGATTCTTTCTCAAAAGTAAAGTGGTATGTGACCGTCCCCTACTCTGCTTACAGAGCTGCGCCCTCCCAGCCCAGCCCCAAGCCTGCTCCCACAGGGGCCTGCACACAGAGTCCAGGGAGTGGGCCACCAACAGGCTCCATTTCTCTTCTCAGAGCCAGTAGGGAGGAGCCCCCAGGTGGCTGTGTGAGGACTTGACAGTGCCTGGGATTTCCTTACCACCTCGTCTTCATCCTCCTCCTCAGGCTGTGCTTTGGGCCTCAGAGCTTTCAGAGTTGCCCCTTTAAACAGTTCATCCTCTTCATCCCCAGAGAGACTGAAGGAAAATCAAGTCATAGAAAATGTTATTGTTCCTGCTCCAGGTCACAGTACCCACCACCTACAAGGGTCGCCAGCCCTTGGGTAAGAATTCAACAGCGTTGGTGACTGCTCAGGAATTCCTCCCACCTCCGCTGCCACCATCTCTTCCCACACCCTACAGTGGCCTCCTAGTGCAGTTGGCCCCCTCCAGAACCTACAGCCAGAGTCATCTTTTCAATGTGACCTTCTCAGAATCCTTCCCTAGCCACCCTATCTAAAGTGGAACAACTCCTTTAGAATAGCACGCTGTTTCTTTTTTAAAAGGACTTATCATACTTTATAATATATAAGCATGTATTTGTTTTCTCCACTTGACTGTCACTCCTTAAACTCAAGAACCAAACCTGCCTTGCCCACCACACTACCACAGGGTCCGCCACACTATCACAGTACCCGCCACACTACCACAGTACCCGCCACACTACCACAGTACCCGCCACACTACCACAGGGCCCGCCACACTACCACAGGGCCCACCACACTACCACAGGGCCCGCCACACTGCCACAGGGCCCGCCACACTACCACAGTGCCCGCCACACTACCACAGGGCCCGCCACACTATCACAGTGCCCGCCACACTATCACAGGGCCCACCACACTACTGCAGTGCCTACCACAGAGCCTTGTACTTGGTAGGTGTTGTTGAATTAATACATCAACTAATGAATAAAGACATGAGTAAATTAGTCTCTGAGGGATGAGTTGCCAGCCCTGGAAAAAACACAGACACTCACCACAGATAGCCACCCTGTCCCTGAAGCAGTGCTCAGAGGAACATACCTGGAACGCTGGGAATGATGGCTGGGTCTGAGGGCTGCTCCTGCAACTGTGGAACCTGTCTCTGTGCTTGACAGCTCCTCGTGGGGACTGGTGGAGCTAGTGACATCATCTTTCTTGAGCTGTGGAGGCTGAGGCTCTCCTGGGCTTTCAGGCCCTAAGGCCAGTGGGTCCCCCTTCTCGGGGTCTGAAGTCAGGGACAGTCTTGTGGAGCTTTCTTGTAGCGGGCCATCTAGTGCTACTTCCCTGACACAGACCTTTCCTGGTGGGTTGTCGGGCTTAGCTGCCATTGGGCTGGCAGCAAGTGACTCCTCACACTCAGAATCCACAGATACAGGGCCTGGGGGCTCAGGTGGAATTGAAGTCGGGGGCCCCGGAACTCTGTGGGATGGGATGCAAGACAGTTCGGGTGGAAGGGAACCATCTTTTATCTCTGAGAGTGTCTCCGCTTCTGAGTTCCCTTTCCTTCTGTGTACACCATCCTGGGAAGTGGTGAGGGCCTGAGGAGGCAACGGGACAGCTTCCTCAACCACCTGCTCTGAGGGCACCATGGGGGACTCTGGCCTCTCCCTATTCAGGGGTGCTTGAGGCTGCCCAGAACTGGCTGAGGCTGGCTGCTCCTGGGAAGGTCTCCGTGGCTGCTCTTCTGCTTTTTCTTCTTCTTCTTCACTGCTGCTCTCTTCCTTCTCTTGTTCCTGTTGGTTTAACAGCTGAAGAGTCACCATCTGTTCAAAAACCAAGGAGGAGATGGTCACTGAAAGGAACACAGTAGCCACTCCTAATTCTTATTAACACTACTGGTCATCTAGTTTAAATGATGTTGCTTCTTTCCTGTTAAAAGAGGCTGACCATATCTGTCAAGTCACTCTAGGCATCCTGATTACTAAGGAACAGTCCTGAATAATTTTCTTTTTTTTTTTCTTTGGAGACAGGGCCTTGCTCTATTATCCAGGCTGGAGTGCAGTCGGGGGCAATCATGGCTCACTGTAATCTTGAACTCCTGGCTCAAGTGATTCTCCTGCCTCAGCCTCCCAAGTAGCTGGGACTACAGGTGCACGCCACCATACCCGGCCAATTAAAAAATTTTTAATTTTAGTGGAGACAAAGTCTCATTATGTTGCCCAACCTGGGCTTGAGCTCCAGGCCTCAAGCAGTCCTCCCACCTTGGGCTCCCAAAGTGCTGGGATTACAAGCATAAGCCACTGTGCCAGCTCTGAACAATTTTTTATTCATGATCCCTTAGAAGGTACTTAAGCAACATAAATGCCCATTACGACGAAACAAACGACAGCTGGCTGGCTGTACCTTGATCGTATTCATGATGGTTCCCAGAATGGTCCTGCCATTGTAAGATTCCTCCAGCTCAAACTCTCTCCGTAAGGACTGGAACACCTGGTTCATGATCTTCTTGACCTGTGTGAACATCAAAACACATGCTGCCAAAATCAAGTCACTAAAGGATGCATTAAATTCCAGAGAGGTGTATGGAAGGCCAAAATGAAGCCATCTTAGATCTCTACACTGGGATACCGCTGGTCATAAGCAGAGACACTGAAGGCTGTCACTGTGGAGAGGATGATATTAAATAATGAGCAGCACTTTGACAGAAGGGCTAGCCATAAGAGTTACCTATCAAGGGCAGGCAAGCTGTGGTCTGTGTGCCCAAGACTGCTTAAAGACCATTTCTTGATGTCCCCCTCCCACTGTGAGCACCACTAGGAGCTGCCATAGGCTCTAAGGGTCAGAAGCCAGTGGATGCTGGGCACACTCCCCAAGCCTCATTCCTCTTCTGTGGTTAGAGGCCCTTCCTATACCTGTCAAAACCTCAGAAAGATAGGGTTCTTTTGGGTTTGCCACTTAATATATAAGTATGTATTTGTTTGTTTTCCCCACTAGACTGTAAGCTCCTTAAACTCAAGAACCAAATCTGGGCCGGGCATGGTGGCTCATGCCTGTAATCCTAGCACTTTGGGAGGCCGAGGCAGGCGGATCACAAGGTCAAGAGATCGAGACCATCCTGGCCAACATGGTGAAACCCCGTCTCTACTAAAAATACAAAAATTAGCTGGGTGTGGTGGCACGTGCCTGTAGTCCCGGCTACTCAGGAGGCTGCGGCAGGAGAATCGCTTGAACCTGGGAGGCAGAGGTTGCAGTGAGCCAAGATCGCACCACTGCACTCTAGCCTGGTGACAAAGTGAGACTCCGTCTCAAACAAACACCAAATCTGGTTCATTTTAAAGTCACCAGACAAGTAAAACATCACTAAAGTTAGAAAAAGAGCAACTAACACAACATACTGGCCACGTTCTTTCTGAATGCTTGATATAAATGGCTTGCTTCTCCTTTGAAATACCAGCTCACCTTCTCTGAGGGGTCAGATGCAGCAGCTTCAACCCCAGACATCTGGGACTTGTTCTTCTCTAGTTCCTTGACGTGCTGTTCATTTTGCTTGGTGAGAGCTGTGATTTGGGCCTGGAGGGCTAAACACTGCAAAACAAACGGACTGTGGCTGTGGCCTCAGGAACCTGGATTACCAGGTGAAGGTCAGAAAACCCAAGAGGAGGAGAACCACCCCAAACATCAAGTCTCTCTTTTTTTTTTGCATATAATAAAAGACAATTTTGTTTCAAATTCTTTTTTTTTATTATTATACTTTAAGTTCTAGGGCACATGTGCACAATGTGCAGGTTTGATGCATAGGTATACATGTGCCATGCTGGTTTTCTGCACCCATCAACTCATCATTTACATTAGGTATTTCTCCTAATGCTATCCCTCCCCCAGTCCCTCATCCCTCGACAGGCCCTGGTGTGTGATGTTCCCCGCCCTGTGTCCAAGTGTTCTCATTGATCAATTCCCACCTATGAGTGAGAACATGCAGTGTTTGGTTTTCTGTCCTTGTGATAGTTGGCTGGGAATGATGGTTTCCAGCTTCATCCATGTGCCTGCAAAGGACACGAACTCATCCTTTTTTATGGCTGCATAGTATTCCATGGTGTATATGTGCCACATTTTCTTAATCCAGTCTATCATTGATGGACATTTGGGTTGGTTCCAAGTCTTTGCTTTTGTGAATAGTGCCACAATAAACATACATGTGCATGTGTCTTTATAGTAGCATGATTTATAATCCTTTGGGTATATAATCAGTAATGGGATTGCTGGGTCAAATGGTAATTCTAGTTCTAGATCCTTGAGGAATCACCACACTGTCTTCCACAATGGTTGAACTAATTTACACTCCCACCAACAGTGTAAAAGTGTTCCTATTTCTCCACATCCTTTCCAGAATCTCTAAACATCAAGTCTTAACCTCACCTAGGTCTGCTGGTGTCCACTCCCTCAGCCCCCACCCAAGACCCTCTGCCTCAGAGAATTCTATCTCCTCATCATTCGATTTCAACTCAAAACTTCACTTTCTCTTTCCCAAGAAGGTTGCTTGCCTTGTTCCTAATCAGGTCAAAAATATAATGAAAAAAGAGTAGGAGGGTAGGTAATAACTAGTCATTTAGACATAAACATTCAGCATTAACAGCAACTCATTCGTCTGCAAGATTGCATCCAAGATCTATGAGCCAAAAGTTTTCAACTGGACACTTTAAGGAAAGAAACTGACCTCGAATACGGACTTTCATACCATGACCCTAAGCCATGTCCCATCTCTTTCTTTTTCAGGCCTGATGATCCCACCACACCCCAGTCTCCATCCTATCTCAGTGCCTTTGCCCAGGATGTTCTGCCTCCTTTGTTGCCTTACCAAAGCTATTTGTCCTTCTTGGCTCTGCTCAAATGTCACCGCCTTTGGGAAACCTTCCCAGCTGTCCTGAGTACTTCCTCTTCTGGGCCCCATAGCACTTAACGCCTATCTTTGTTTCTTTGTCTCCCTTTCTTGACTGTGAGATACGTGAGGGAAGGGTTCCTTGTATGCACTTCCTTTAACACACTGGATGGAATACAACTGACTCTCAATAAATATTTGCTTAATAAATGAAGGATCCAATAATAATGGAAAACATGTTCCAGAACGCTAGCGCTGTTTTCTCTTTTTCCAGGTCACTGACCTATCACCCCAAATAAGTATGTGAAAGATAACTGACAAGCTAAACAAGTGTGGTTTTGTCTTCTAGCTATTAATAACTTTTAGGCCCAGAAGGATCGACAGGACTCAAACAGCCTGCTTGCCTCAAATTAACTGGGCTGCCTAAACTGTCTGACTCAAGAAAAATATGTACCTTTTCCTGAAGTTGTACCAGCTTCTGCTGGTAGGTGTCTCTCTGCGCGCACACCTCCTGGTATTGCTGCAGGTGCTCATCCTTGGCGGAGGCCAGCAAGTGTTCACATTTTGCTTCCCACTGGGTCTGTAGCTCAGCCTGTACTAAAGACAGCTGCCAAGAGAAAGTAATGACCATATCATCCTTGGGGGTGGGGGAGTGAGATTCCATTGCACCTAGGGAAACCCATCTTTCAAAAAGCAAAAGAATAAGCTAACCGCCCAGATTTAACTGGGAAACTGTTTAAAAGATTCTCATTACTTTTAAAGTAAATGCACTTCTTAAGATGTCATTGGTTGTCAGGACTCCAAAAGGTACTCCAAGCAGACAAAAGTGTGCCTATCTAGATAGGTCCCTGGAGGGCAGGGCCATGTGATCATTGCTTTTCAGGGTCTGAACCCTAAGCTTTATAGGTTCAGAAACTTTTTTTCACCAAAATTCCCAGAGGTGGTCAAACTGAGGGCACCAATGCACTCTATACGTATGCATATAAATTTTAAACTTACAATGAGAAAGATTGCTGTTGCACGAACTAGAGATCCAGCTGTGTCCTGCCACTATCCCTGGTTCCCTTCCTGATGACCTAAATCAATCCCTTCTTTTCAAGGATGATAATGTGCCTGAAGGATGGTGTCCGACAGTTGATGGCTGTGGCCTTATCATGTTTGGAATCTTTTTGTAAGGAAAATATTTTTCATTTTTACTTATGTAATTAAATATTAAGTAAGCTTTAAAAAAGAAAGAAGATTCTCCATTCGATTCCTGGCTCTCCTGCACATATCTGGATTACTTTTTCTACCTTTCTCCAAAGTGAGAGTATCAGCTATGAGAAATGTCATCCTAAAGGGTAAGGAAGAAACCAGAAGCTTTTCTCTCTGAGTCCTTCACACCTTCCCTCTTTTTCCAAAGTGCTTCAGTTTCCCATTACCTGCTCTGCAGCTGCTTGGTCTGTGGACACTCGAGTCTTTTTCAAGAGCTGTCGAAGTTTGTCCAGTTCCTCCTGGTATGACTTGCGAATTTCATCTATCTCCTCCTCGGCCTGAGAACGCTCTTGAGCTGACTTCTTTTTCCTTTCTGAGAGGTTCTTAGGAACAAGAGAACCATCATCAGCTCCAGCTTGTTAACAGAGAATAAAAAGGGATGATGGCGGTGGCAGTTAATTACCTTGTGGGATCCTTACTCCATTTCTGAAAACTCCATTTTTTAGTTTAATTTTCCACATTCTTGGCTACTGGGTGAGGAAAATGGTGACAGGAGAAGGAAAACAAGAAGAGCTGTATCTACCCCTCTATTAAGAGCTAGGGAACATCCTAACTTTAATAAGGGTACAGGAAATCAGACATTCTCATACCCTGATAGTAAGAAAATGAATGGATATACTCTCTTTGGATAGTAATCCTGTGAAAAGTCTTTAAAAACATATGTATCCAGAAATTCCACAAATTGTAATTAAGGATTCAGTAAGTCACAGTCATAAAGAGGGTGTTACAAGGATGGTCACTGTAGTAGTATCTATAGTAACGACAAACTGAAAACAGCCAAGAGGTTAGGAGGAATTAGTTAAAAATAAATAAATAAAATGGAAAAAATCCTAGAAAAAAACGCAACTGCAGACCAAGATTTACCCTCTTAAAAGGCACTGGGCCAAAACAGCTTTACCTAATGAGATTTATTGAAGCCTTGGGAGCAGTTTATTATTTTCATATTTAAATTACTCCAGAACAGACAAAAAGATAGAAATGTTCTCACTTTGTTCACTTAGTATTTCCTGATATCAAAATTTTAATCAACAAAAGATACTACAAATAAAGTTAAAAGACAGCAAGCTAGAAAAATATTTACAACATCTATGACCGACAAAGGATCGATACCCTTAAAAGGGTTTACAAATCAAACTAATAATAGGAAAAAGGATAAAGGACACTAAAGAGAGAATTTACATAAGAAACACAAATAGGTATTAAATATATGAAAGCTTTACTACTAATAAAAATACACATTAAAACAAGATAACATATTTCACCTGTCAGACTAATGAAGATTAGAAAAAGTGATATATGTAGAGTGGGGAAGAATGTGACAAATGGGCTCACTCACATAGTGCTGAAAGTGTAAGCACTATTATTTGAGGATAATCTGGTAATATTTATAAAAATTCAAATATGTAGCCTTCCCTTTGATCCCATGATTCTTACTCATGCAATCCATCATGTAGGAATGCTCAAACAAATGTGCAAAAATAGTTATATGAGAATGTCCATAGGAGCAATGCTTAAAATAATGAAAATATAAAAACATAAATATCCATCGATAGGCAAATAACTAAACAAATTATGGTACAGCCTCATAGTAGGCCACTATGCAGCAGTTAAATACGAGTGAGAAAGATCTCCTTCTTATGTAGTACAAGTCCACGATGTTTTCCTAAAAAACATTCAACGTGATACCATTATTGTAAAAAAAGTTCTCAGTATACATACATGTATGTGTGTGAGAGTGTGAATGTATGTTTTCTACATACAGAAAACAATCTGGAAGGATTATACACTTTAGAATTGTCACCTCCAATGTATGAGATTAGAGTGGGGAAAATTTTTTTTTTAATTTTACACTTTTCTATATTATTTGTATTTGTTACAATAAGCACACACTATTGTAATTTGTAAAAGGAAAATAAAAATGTTTATTAAACAGCTAATTCTGGCCAACTGGGTTGTGGAGCTTACCTTTTCCAAGGACTCCTTCTCAACTCGAAGGTCAGTCAGTTCCTCCTCCAGGGATGTCACCTTGAGTTCCAGTTGTTTCCGGCTCTGCTTTTCACTTTTGAATTTGGACTGTGATTGCTCAGAGGTTTCTTGGAGCTCTGGGATACAGGAGCAGAGAGACTTCGCTACAGAACCAGAGCTGTAATGGGCTATGTGTTATCCCAGCAGTTCTTTTTTTAAATTATTTTTTGGAGACAGAGTCTTGCTCCATCACTCAGGCTGGAGTACAGTGGTGTGATCATAGCTCACTATAGCCTCCATTTCCTTTGCTCAAGCAATCCTCCTGCCTCAGCCTCCCAGAGTGCTAGGATTAAAGGCATGAGCCCCTGCATCTGGCCCCAGTGGCTCTTTCAAAGCCGCGTGCTTTGATTTCCCAATCCTACCTCACGAGCAGCCTCTGCTCACTTCTTTCAACATCACCTCACTGACCAGCAATAAGATTTGTCAAGCCGTCAGCTGACTCCCTCATCAACCCATATTTGTCCCATAGAAAGCGATCTCTGTGTGTACATGTCACCTTCTCCACATACGAAATGGAAAAGAAATGTTCCCAGCAGTCAGAAATGACCTTTGAAACAGATAACTCCCACAATCCCATTTTGGCCACCGTCTTAACATAATGGACCAATCATTGTTTAGTATTAGTCCAGGTTCTTTCTCACTGCTTGAGTAAGATAGTCTCAACTTTCTTGGTAGCTGGGACATTCTACCAAGAATTTGCTTTCAAAGCATTCCTTCTCAAATAAAGCTCTTTGAAATAAATAAAATTTGTTTGGGAAACTTTTGAGACTCTTATGGCTCTTGAGGTAATTGTCATAAGGCACCACAAAAGCAGAAATGAGACATCTGAACAACATTCAAATCTAAGACTGTCTAACACATTTGCCTCATGTGGGCCCAGTCATGCTCTAAAAGGGAAGAGATGGGCTGGGAGCAATGGTCCATGCCTGTTAACCCCAACACTTTGGGAGAACAGGGCGGAAGGATGGCTTGAGGTCAAGAGTTCACAACCAGCCTGGTCAATATAGTGAGACTTGTGTCTCTACAAAATATAAAAAATTTTTAAAAAAATAAAAGGGAAGGGATGTGTCTTCAAGGTAGCACCTTACCAATTGACATCATTGTTTTTTAGTTCTCTATTAGGCAAATGAACTTTGCTTCCACCCAACTCTGCTGCTGCTCCAGCTATGCCTTGCCCACTAGTCCCATCTCTGCCTTCCATATTTGTTTCCATATACCAAGGTAGAATAATCAACCGGCTGGCTGGTCTTCATAAATCTTCTATCTAATCACCATGTCTTGCCAGGCACTGAACTAACACTAATATGGAGGAGAGGACTTTACAAAGATGAGCAAAACACCATGCTTATCAAACTGTGATAAGGATTATAATAATGCACTATGAGATAAAGGATTTTTTTTTTAAGAGATCAAATGGTCTAGAGAAAACTAGAAAAGATTCTGAAAGAGGCAGATTTTGAAGAGGACTGAAAGCGAATATTAGTAATGGTGGGCATGTCAAGTCCAGAGAATAGCATGGATAAGAAGCAAGACAAGAACTACAGGATGAGCTGAAGAGCAGCCAGCAGGCTTGCTGGTATGGTCAGGGCCAGGATGAACTGGACAATATAATGGGAGACAAGCCAAGCCGGATGGGCCTCGAGTGTCAGGCTGAAGAGCTGCAATCCATCTTCTAAGAAAGAAGAAACCACACCAGGAAGCAACTCTTTTTTAAACTTCCACTGAGTCATGAGTTAGAACAACACATCAACTCTTCCAGGCATTTGAAGCCAATCATAAGTACCAAAAATTTTGAAGCCAACGCCTCCCCAGAGAAAAGGGAACTGTGGCACTGATCAATTCCACATGAATAGTCAGTTCTTTTGCTGTTCTTTCTGTACAACAATCATGTAGGTTTTATACTAGTCTCCTTTAATTTTTGGTGCAGTCCTTCAGAAACTTCATGAGCATCGTGCCAAAAAGATTGAGAGGAAGAAAACAGCTTAATTCCTTGAGTTTAAATGGCAACAATCCCAGCATCCCCCACCTAGCACATACCTGAGAGCTTTGCCTGCACTTTGGTGAGCTGGCCCCTGAGAAGATCTGTCTCCTTCAGGCTTTCTGTCAGCTGCATCTGCAGCTCTGTTTCCTTTTTTTGGTGAGCAGTCATTTTCAGCTGCAGATGAGAGACCTGTGCAGTGGCCGCTGCTAACTCCTCTGTCACCTTGGCCTGAATAATAACAAAGTATGATGTCACTTTAAACATAGGTGTTCTCCATGCAGGTGATGAACCAACCTCACATAACTCTATGTAGACTGAACTAGTAAACAGGGAGTTATGGCTGCCTTCAACCTGCATTAAACCAAATTCAAATTATGGAGGTGGACCATCTCTCCTATACAATTATATTACTGCTACTGTTACGACTCCTATACTATTATACCTATACTAGTATACTTAAAATTTTTTTTTTTTTAGAGATGGGGTCTCTCTCAGTCATCCAGTCTAGAGTGCAATGACACGATCATAGCTCACTGTAGCCTCGAACTCCTGGGCTCAAGCAATCCTCCCACCTCAGCCTCTGGAGTAGCTGGGACCACAGGTGCAAGCTACTATGCCTGTCTCTATTATACCTTACATACATTTTTACAGTTGTCTATTTCCTTATTATCATTTGTCTCTTCTTATTGTGTTCACTGTACCCACTTGTTTTAAATATATTTATTCCTTGCCTTATTCCAAAGTCTTTATCGGTCTTATAGATTGCATTTAAAATCTGATATTTTGACTCTCCTAAAAAAAGAAAATAAAGGCCGGGCGCAGTGGCTCGCGCCTGTAATCCCAGCACTTTGGGAGGTCGAAGCGGGTGGATCACGAGGTCAGGAGTTCGAGACCAGCCTGGCCAACATGGTGAAACTCGGTCTCTACTAAAAATACAAAAATTAGCCAGGCATGGTGGCGGGCGCCTGTAATCCCAGCTACTCGGAGGCTGAGGCAGGAGAATACTTGAACCCGGGAGGCAGAGGTTGCAGTGAGCTGAGATCATGCCACTGCACTCCTGCCTGGGCAACAGAGCAAGACTCCGTCTCAAAAAAAAAACAAAAAACAAAAAAAAACAAGAAAATAAAATTGTATATAAAATAAAAATAACACGCCACTGCTCTGCCTATGGGGTAACCATTCTTTTATTCCTTTACTTAATAAACTTGCTTTCACTTTAAAAAATAAATAGATAAAAATAAATAGACTATAAATGAGTATCTGAGAGTATATGTATCCTTTAGACTAAGCTTTAAGATACTTATTTTGCTATTCAGTAGCCTTAGGTTTTCACCTGCTAAATACAGATGACAATGAAATCTAGAACTTCCAGATATAGGAGTGGCTTTCATCTACTCATTGTCCTGCTTCAAATGGCCTAATGAAAACAAAACTAACTCAGAGTTCAGAGAGCTTTGCATCTATTCATAGCCCAGAGAGTTCACTAATAACAGAACATGCACCTCTCTCACAAGGACTTGCAGCAGCTAAAACACTGGAAGGGACAATTCCAAAGGCGTGCCAATGAAATGGAGGGTCACTCTCTTGCTAAAGGTTAAGCAGAGTGGAAAATCACCCAAAAGCTCTTTTTATCTCATGTCCTTAGCTAGAAAGGCCTCTCAGAAACATAAAAATTACTGCCGTCCCCCAAATGCACATGTACACAGAAAATAAGGGAATGGATAAAATATTAATAATCATTATTTTTGAGTGGAAGGATTTATATTTTATGGTTGCTTATTTGTATTTCTAAATTTTCCAGACTGAACAGATGCAACTTTTATGATCAGAAAAAAATGTGTGTGTATGTGTGTGTGTGTGTATATATAGGTGTATTTATAATTTTTTTTAAGGTCAGGGTATAATCAAGTGAGAAGGGAAAACACAAAAAAATCTACACAGAGGATGGGATGGCTCCCTGGTTCCTACCCTGGATCAAATTCTACTGCTGACATGGAGAGTGAGAAAAAGAAAGCAATGACAGGAAGAACCAACAGTTCAGAAAAACAGTGGGAAAAAAGCATGCAAGGTAAAAGCAGGAAAATAGTACTCAAGAGAGATAATAATTTGACACAGGAAAAGGAATATAGCTGAATGGAAGTGGGGTCCTATGCAGGTCTTTTACCCTTTCATTCTCTGAGCCTGTTTGTCCCTGTAAAATAAAAAGGTTAAACTAAGAAGGCTCTAATAGCTCTTCCAGTTTTAGCCATTATTCCACGATTTTTTGTGGTACTATTATATCACAGTGAAAAATAATTTCATTTACCAAATATTCATTGAGCCCTTAACCATACCTTTCTGAGCTGTGTCTGAAGGCAGAAAATCGCCTTCAGGGACGAAAGGACCTTGCCCATCTCCCTTTAAAAGGAGAGATCACCAGGAAAACTGTTAAGTGAGAAGTGGATCAAAAGAAAATTTGGGGAGAGTCAAGGCTTAAAAAGTTTCACTGAAATAAAGATGATCAAGTAAAACATGTGGTACTTGGCATCCCAGTCATATGCATCAAGAGATTCCCTCAAAAATTTGTGTGAAGCATGGTAACACAGTGGGTTGTGGCAGATATTAGCTGTGATTACTATTGTTATTATTACTTCTACTGTTTTGCTATTATAAATAGAGCACCTACTGGGCTCAGTGCATGATATCAGACATCTCTGGGGTTTATCAACATGAAAACATTTGGGTAGATTACTGAGCTAATTCAGGGGCTGGCAAACTATGACCTATGAGCCAAACTGACCTATTATTTTTGTAAATAAAGTTTTATTGGAACACATACACACACAAAACAGTGCTTCTCAACATGAGACTCACATGCTGAACTTCTTAAAAATGCTGCCCCTCCAGAGATTATGACAAAAGAAATCACTGACAAGAGCAGTAATTCCTACACCTGGAATCTACAGGATCTTTTTAAAAGTTCAGATTCAGGCCCCAGCTAGATATACTAAATCAGAATCTCTGGAGGTTCAGGATTTAAGAATATCTAGTTTTAATCAAGCACCCCAAGTGAGTCTGAGGCAGCCAGTGTTTGCGGACCACTGATCTGGAACAAGTTACAGTAATCATTTCAGCCCTGAATAGTAACAGTGAGGCCAAATAATATATTTAGATGCCCCTTATAGGCCTAAAGAAAAAACAAATAAGCAAACAAAAGGAGTAAAGGAAAGGAAGAGAAGAAATAAAAGTAGACGAAGGAGAAATAGTAAAAAGTGCATTTAGTGGGTGGGGAGTGGTTAAGTGACTTCAGTACTACCTAATGATAACAATGTCACAGGCTGCTGATCTTGATCTAGGCATTAGGAGTCAGTCACATAAATAAGAAATGGTATAAAGTAATGGGAACAGAACAGGGTCAGGATTGGACAGGGCTGTGCAGGACAAGGCACTGCTTATCTGAGAATAAGAGGTCAAACATTACTTGCCTGGGTTCTACGGCTAAGAGAAGACAAAGATTAGCATAAGACATAGTAAGGAATCCTTATTACCAGAATGTGAGAAAGTGAGTAAACTCCACAAGTTACAAGTGTGTTCAATCTAACTTTTCATGTTTTCAAGGAAAACACAAATACAAAATATAAACGATTTCTAAACCTCTGAGAAGAAAGACAGCAGATGAAAAAGTCAGGATCTCCTAGCTGATGAGTGGTAGCCTAAACAAGAAGGAATCCATTCAGGATAAAGAACGTCACTGGAGCAAGGGGAGAAGCCAGCTTCAGAATCGGCAGATCCCAACCCAAGACTTACTACTTACTGCTACTGCAGGAACAGGTCAAAATTCCTGGTTTTGAAAGGATTGAAGTCAAACAGTAGTACTTTAAAATACTTTGGCAGACACAGATGAAGGAGCAAACAATCTTAAATTCCACTAAAAAGAACTGACACATCTGTTACCTGGCATAACGGAAATTTTCTGTTGATTTTGTCAACAGAATAAATTTAGTTTCTAATAAGCTGTGTAATTCTTACCTAATCAAATTACTAAGATCAGTGATTATTTTTGAGTCACCTTACTGCGAAGCATATTATAAAACAGAAATGTAGATGATGGATACATGAAAACCTGCTGGGAGATATCTAGTTTTTTTGCAGTGATGGCAAAAATTCTGTTGGAAAGCTGACTGGTGAATATGTACATGGGACCATTCCTCAGCTCTACCCATCCTGACCTGGGCTTTTCTCTCCCCAGTTGCTTTACCTTCTCTTGTTCAGCATGCAATACTCTTGCCTGTGTGTTTTCTGTGGCTGTCTGAAGTGAGTTGTTCCTCTTCTCCATCATCAGGTTACTCTGCTCAACATACCTGTGAAAGAATTAGGAAAAAAGAAAACATTTATCAAGCACTGAGTGTATGGCAGGCACAACCCGGTGCCCATTCTGTCCTCACAACATTGCTGCTCTATACCTTCATCAAAAGCAATCAATCTGAAAGCATTTTCTTTTTCTTAGATCTGAAGTAGTGAGATCTAAGGAAATCAGGCTGGAAGCAGGAACCTGGGCCAGTGGTGAACTACCCTGAATAATGGAGAGGACAACAATGTGAAGGGTGTGTGATAATGGGAATGAGTAGGAAAGAGACAGGAGTAAAGAGGCTAAAAGAAAGAGGGAAGAAGAGAAAGCCACTCCCCTAGCCCTGTCATGTGGGAGACAAGAGACAGTGGAGAAGAGTAATATGGGAGAACGATTTTTTTTAAGTGAAATGCTGTGTTGTGATGTGTTCCACTCATCCTCCCCACCCACCCCTCCAAATCTTCAGAAGTATCTACAAAAAGTACAAAATCCTTAGGTTTTATATGGGAATCAGTGAAGTTTTGGCTGAGTTCTGATGGATAAAATAGGGTTAGCCCACACAGAAGAGAGAAGAGTTGACACCGGAGTTCTGTAAGTAATAATACCAGTTTTAAAGATAAAGAAACTAGGGTCAGCAGGAATAAATAACATGCCCAGAGCCACAAAATGAATGAGGGTCAGGGCAGGAATCAAACACAGGTCTGCCCTACATCACAGCCTACTGAGCTCCTTCTACTGCAATGCCTTTCAGAAAACAGGCAATAATTCACATGACAGGCAGGAAACAGAAATGGCAGAAATATATATGTACTGCCCTAAACACATACGTGTACTTAAGCTGGGCATATACACAATAAACCCTTTTGTCCATCCTAGCCAGGCCCCGTACCTGTCATTACCTCTGATTTCGTTCAATTAGTTCACTAATCTTGTCATTCTGTTCTTCTATCCGATTGCTCTTTTCAAGGATCTCTTGCTTCAATCTTTCATTTTCCTAAATTCAAAATATATGATGTACAATTTAAGTGTCTTGGGAGAAAAGTGCCAGATAGAAGAGAATCAACTTGAACTGACAGGTGACATTGTTAACATATTTTGAGACAAAACACTACAACTTATGTCCACATGTATGTTAAAACAACACATCAGATTATATCTGATGGATACAAATCACTAGGTTCAATGGATTGAGTGAATAAATGGCTAAAAAAAGAAGTGAAATTCTGAAGTATGGTCAAAAAAGCAATGTTTCCTTCAGAATATATAGTGATAAGTCACTTGGACAGAATTAAGGCATAATGGATTTTCTAGAATTGTCTAACCCAGTGTAGCATTTATCACAGGCTATTTCTGGGGTGGAGGTGTTAAAGAGTAGTACCTCTGAGAAGAGAGGATGGGTAAGACCTTCAGCCTGAGTGGTCTGTTCTTAATCACCCTCACCTGAATGATTCGCTGGATGTTGCTCATAATCATGCTTGTTTCCATTGTAACTGACATGCTAGGAATAAGCATGGAATTGCCAGCACTATGTTTCTGTAACTCTTCAACCTACAAATGGGATACCAGAAAGACCTTGTGAGAAATTATAAAATGAAGAAATACAATTTACCCAAGATTTGACCCTGTTGTTAAGGGGGTTAATGAGTTCCTGGGACCTAACTGTAAGTTAGAGTTTTCTCCTACTAACTGGATCCCAACATAATTATAACTATCCTTGTAGGGAAATAACCTCTCACTACTACCAATACAGGAAACCAAAGAAGAGTTTACCTATAGCTCTGGCTGCTCCCTGTTTACATCCCCACTTTCAACATCACCCCAACCCTGACTCAGTCACCTTAGTCATGAGATGATCCATTTTATCAGCCACTTTGCTGACTGCCATTCGAATTTCAGTGTTATGTTGCCGGGCTTCAGTCATGAGAAATGAAGCCATATCACCTGATCCTAAACAGATATAAGCCAAAAAGAAACTTATGACACTGGAGCAGAGAAAACTGTATGAAGAAAAGCCAGTAGCTCTTCCAGTAAAGAAAGAAATTAATACTTCTATACACTAGGAAATGCTATAGGTGACTTCATCCTGTCAGGAGAAGATACATGGGAGAGAGTAGAGGCAAAAGGGCTTCAAAGTAAACAATAACTAAGTCGTGTTCCTGCAAAATGCATCAAGGGCTACATCTGGTCCAAGGGCACAAATATGCCCACTTTGCACTGCCACAGCACTGGCAGGTCAGATTGCTTTCCCGTTCATCCAACTGTATGCCAAGCATTGTACCAGGTACCAGGAATACAGCAGTAAACAAAACACGGCTTCTGCCCTTGGTGAGCTCTCAGTCTGGCTTGGAGACTGACATGTAAACAAATCATTACAAGAGAGTGTATTAAGTGCAAAACAATGGACCATATACTAGGTATAAAAGTAGCACAGAGAAAAGCACGATTAACTCTTTGGTGACACATGTACACAGTTGTGTTTGTGGGAAGAGAGGAAAGAGGGACAGAGAATAGTCAGGGAAGGCTTCACAGAGGGAGATGACAGTTTTGATGGATGAAAAAGCATATCCCAGATGGAGAAGGGCAGAGCTTCCAGAAAAAGGCTGCATCCAGGAAATCCTGACCAGTCCAGAACCACAAATTATGTTGCAGGACATACTGGCTTCTTCCTACCACTGTCCTAATACCAAAGCTGATTACTAAACAGAAGACTAATAGCAGAACAAGGCAGGATTCCATCATAGCAGTTTACACTTTATCTTGGTTTGATTTTTTTACATTAGATACTCACATTTGTACATGCATATAAAATATCTGAAAAGTTACCCAAGTAAACGGTTAACAACAGTTTCCCAAGGTCAGGGGGTTTATGGTGGGGAAGGACAGTAACTTTTCACTTTACACCCTTTTGTACTGCTTGACTTTTTTATAAAAGTCTCTTATTTTCATAATTTAAAAATGTTAACAGAGTAGCTTTCATTAGAGTTACTAAACACCTGTAGTATTCAACTTTCTCCCAATTTCCTCCAATGTTTTGCTCTTTTACTATTTTCTCTAAACTCTAGCTACTCTAACAGAGGAATTAAAAGGGCCAGGGGAGAAAATCCAAGGAACAAAACACAGAATGTGGACACAAGGAAACACTGGGGGATGATGGAAATGTTCTAAAATAGGATTGTAGTGATGAATGCACAACTCTGCAAATTTAGTAAAAAACTTTTGAATTGTATATTTAAAATGAATGAATGTATGGAATATATATTACATCTCAACAAAGCTGTTAAAAAAGAGAAGAAACAATGAGTAGAGAGCTGTTGGCATCAAAATGAAAGAGGAGCAAGAAGAGGGAAAGCACAGCAAGAGCGGAAGATGAGAAACTGAGGGAATTACTCCCTACCTTGGAAATGGGGAGGCTGAGAGAGCGGTGCTGGGTACAAAGGCCGAACGGGCTGCAGCTGGGAGGTGACGGCAGATGCCTGGGGATAAGCGTAGGCTTGCATACCTGCA
Source organism: Hylobates moloch (assembly GCF_009828535.3). Lineage (NCBI taxonomy): Eukaryota > Metazoa > Chordata > Mammalia > Primates > Hylobatidae > Hylobates > Hylobates moloch. Next base: position 85,279,911 of record NW_026652285.1, read on the forward strand.
TAGGGCTGAGAAACTGACAAGTTACCACTGGTTGATAAAACATTCATGTCTTTCTTTTCTTGTTCACATTTTTCTTTGGTGGAATAAAGTGGATGAGCTGGGAGGAGACTCAAACTTACTGAAGCTAGAGATGGGTGAGATCTGGTTTTGGCAGTGGGTAAGGACCGCAGCAGGAGAGTTATCTATGTATCCCAGGGGAAATCAGTCACTAAAATCCTACCCAGAAACCGAAGAAAGTGTATCTTAGGTCACTACCCAGTCATCTGGTGAGATGATTTAATTAAGCAGGGATTCATTCCCCACTATCAGGTCTATTGTCTAAGAAGTTTTTAGATTAATAAACTCTGCTTAGCTTCCATTGAGTTCAAAGAAGAAGTGCTCACTGAGATTCCAAACCAAATCTGCCAATTTCCAAGGATGCCTCTCCCCTGCTAGATTCTGAAGCTAATCCGTGAGACCAAGAGCTCTCATGTTCCTTTGAGCCTCGATCACCTCAACTGTAAGAGGAAGATAATAATATCACTTCATAGGGCTGTTGTGTGGACTAAATGAAGTGAGATAGGTAAAGTTCTGAAAAGCTAGTAAGTTACAGGCCTGATAGAGAGTAAGCGCTCAATAAACAGCAGCTTTTATTTTAATGAGGATGGTAATTCTTCCTTGAAACAAGGAAGTCTAGCTCATTTCCAGGGATAGATGTAACTACCCATCCACTTAAAAAAATTCTTAGTCTACAGGATAGTAATTCTCCGTGGAGGAGAGGAGGGATGGGGAGAAAGAAGGCAACAGTGAGACTTTTTCCAGTTTCGAGACTCCCCATGTTAATGAGGCATAGCCTGTCCACCATCACTCCCACACCTCCATTAAGCATCACCAAGGAGTGAGCAGCTGTTATCAGTGACAATATGCCTTATCCACCAAGTGTGCTGAGGCAGAAGAAAGGGTCTGCTACCCCTGGCAAACAGGCTGCTGCCATTGTCTTCTGTGATAACAGGAAAAAAGCCTTCTTTAAGAAAAGTTTACTAGATAGCAGAGTCCAGCTACATTTTCCACATGGTTCCACTTTTAAACCATACCATTCTGCTGAATATACTGCAGAATGTTAGCCTGCCAACTTTTAGTAGAAAAGAATACAGAAGAACGTGAATATACACGCTTCAACTGGATATGTGTGAAAAGAAAAGGAAACAAACATTGATTGGACCTTTACTACGTTGTACTAGGGGCTCTACTTGTTCTTCCATTTAATCTTTATGACACTGGAATGTAGGTAATCCTTTGCCTGGTTTAGAGATGAGAAAGTGGTAACCAAGGAAGGGAAAAAAATTACAAACTCTGGGGAACTGCTACTGTATGAAATGTACAGGAAGAAGAAAAGAGACTGACTAGAACCATGGCAAATTATAGGATACAATTAATACAGTTATAAAACGTTACCTGAAAGGATTGGGCATTTCCAGACAGAGTTGAGTGGGAATCAAGAGATGAAACTTGCATTAAGGCAGCAGAAGGTGCCTGGAGCCCAGAAACAGATGGCTGAGGTGCTAAGATAAAGGGAGACATTTTCATTGTTATCCACCCTTGCTTCTTGGTGTGAGTCTAGACTAGCACCTTACATACCATCATGCTTCAGACTCAACTATTTTCCTTGCCTAGTCTCCCTACACTCAGCTCTACTGCAATCTCAGGAATGAGCCAGTGGAAGGAAACTGGGTGCTCTCATGTGCTTCTGACTCAGCCCTAGGATCCCATCTGACAGGAAGTGCAGAACACACCCAGGGAGATGTCTCAATAGCTGAGTGCAGATTTCCAAAACTGACAGTGCAACACAGCAGAAGTCACAACCAGCAGCCAGATCCATCTCTGGGTGTGAAAATGCCTTACCCAGGGACAAACTGACAAGTGTCACACTCTTACATTTACACTTTTAGTCCTCAGTACTGAAACAATGCAGCCTAACAGTTTAAGGAACAGTGACGATAATTTTCGTGCTGACCCAGTTCAAGGCCACAGAGCCTCAGAGAGGTTCCTTACCCTGTGAGGTCATCTGTGGTAACGCTGGATGGGCTGGCTGAAGAGAGGGCTGGACGGACGGAGTCACCACAGGCTGCCCACCTCCTCGCAGAGCATTCACATCCTGAAACAGGAACGAGCGTTTGGGTTACTTTGTATGGGGTCCCTCATTGAAGACTGAGGCTGTCTGCCCTAAACCTGCTTCCAACACAGGATTTCTAGGCAAAGAAGAGGAAGGAAAGGCAAGCGGAAGGCCAAGAGTTGAGGGTGTGGGTTGTGGAGAAAAAGCACTCTGCTATGCAATAAAGTAAGAGTCCTTCTCCCCGTAATCATATTGAATAAGTAAATATAGGTAATTTCCACAAATATTCTAAGAGGTTGATGTTCTATTGTCTGAAGCAGCTAAACTAACCACTCTTCAGAATATATCATTTTCCAAACCAGTAACTACCTTAAGACAAATCTAATCTATTCCCACAAAAAAAGTGGTCTTTTGCAAGAAATAATCCAGCCTCTTCGCTTCTTACAAATCATCCCCATAGGCCTCAAGGTACTCAATGAAAATCAGATAATGTAGCATTCACTGCACCTGATTAACATGCTGTTTTTGGATAATATAGTTTTAGGATGTTTTTCCAACATTCTTTCTTTTCATAAAACCAAAGCTTTTCATAAAATCAAAGCTATAACTCTAAACAAAGTTATTCTACATCCTCCTGCTTCATATAAGAAACAGAAAATCTTGAGGCATAATATATAGTGACTGTAATCTGCTATGCTATAGTTCAAAGACCAAAGTTTCAGACATTCTTTTACTTTAGAACTTCACCTTGTCCCCTTATATTCTCTTCTAGAAAAACATCCCAGTTTTAGATTTCTACAGCTCTTAACCAACCTAAATGTCTAACAACAGAGTGAAAGGAATTATAATAAAATGATATAATAGAACACTGGGTTTCCTTTAAACCACTTTATTTACTTAAATCATTTATGTTAACGTAAATGTTTATGATATAACATTAGGTTTAAAAATCAGGTTACAAAGCAATATATAAAGATGAATGCCCTTTTTATTCAATATGTTTCTTTTCTATAATTTTAAATTATTCTAAAATGAATACGTAGCACATAAAATTTTTAATAAAAATATTCTTATTTACACTGCATTTCCAGACCAGAAAAAAATTAATCCTATAACAATAGGCCTCAGAAATCCTATCTTCCTTTAAGATGTTAAATCTACATAGAGCTTTTAAAAGAAGAAATAAAACAAAAATGTAAAATATAAAGTATATTCCAGAAAAAATTTTTTCAAGACCATCACCCTTTCCTTGTTTTCTATCAAAGTAAAAGAATACTAAAAATCAACCTAAGTTATATATTTCACTTCAATTGAGAAAGGACGATTATATTCAATAAAGAACTAAACACTAGAAAAGAATTAAGTTAAAATTAAGTTACTTCATAGCATACGCCAAATTCCAAATTGATTAAAAATTTAGATCTAATTATAAAATATTGATAAATATCTTTAAAAATACATGTGATATTTATAATCTGAAAGTGGAGAGGCTTTTTAACCATAATGTCAAAAGCAAATAACAAAGGGAGAAAATTGACAGATTTGAATTCGATAAAATTATTGAACTTCTAAATAGAAAACAAACACAAGAATACCACATACAAAGTCAAAAGACATACTAGTTGGAGCTTTAGTGATAGGCAACATCAGTGAGAAGACCAACATTTCCCAAAAGAATCTAAACATTCGCTCAATAAATATGAATTGAACACCTGCTATGGATTGGGCATCATGCTGCCCAGAGAGTGATCTTTAGTAACAACAGAGATTCTAGTAAAGAAGGCTAAATTAACTACTGAAAACTGCCCAGTTCTTGTACAAGATCTACAAAATTGCTTCCATCTCTCAGGGAAGTACTAATCGCAATAGAAACACATGTACCAATACCAATCTGTATCATTTTGCATATTAGCCCTCTAAATAATGATTCTGCCTTAGAGGCAGAAAAAACAATCACTCCAACCAAATGAAAAGAAAGATGATGGCAACATCTGTACTATTCATTCTAATACAGCCAGGGGGACATACTTCGATTTCTGAATCATTGGAATCCAGCTGTGGTGGAAGGATGGGCAGCATGGGCTGGCCCATTTTAGCCATCCGAGAGATCAACTTGGCTTTGACTGCATCAGGACTCTAAAAAGAGAGGAAAGTCGCAAAAATCACTGTGATCAAGGCTCATCACCTTCAGGCAGCTCTATCCCTTTGGCTCTTGTATCAAATCCTTCAACAAATCCCCCTACCATATCTACTTAAAAACATTTCCTCTAGAAAATGAGAAAGATTTCTTGCATACAAGTATACATGGATCACAATTAATAGCAGTAAAAATAATTCCCTGTATCTTTGGAATGGACAAAGTGGTTTCACATGTATTGCCTCATTTCAATCAAGTCTCCCCAGCAGGCATAATTAGTCTCATTTTACAGATGAAAAACTAAGGTAGAGATGCTAAGAGAGGGAAGCATTTTAGGTGACAGTACCCACTCAAAAGCCTGAAGCAATTCGGTAGATACTCAGAAGAGATCTGTGGAGAAAAGGAAACAGGAGCTCTTTGTTTTAACTTCAGATTCATTTAACTAAGACTTGGCATTAACTACCCACTAGACCCTGTGCTAGAAGCTTCCATTAACTGATCCAAAATTTCAGAATGGCATGTAAGTACAGCTGAAGGTGCACAACACGAGCTATTGGGTGTAGAAGGAAATGACCATAACCTCCATTTTTATTATTATTACTTTTTTTTTTTTTGAGATGGGGTCTCTATCACCCAGGTTGGAGTGCAGTGGCATGATCTCGGCTCACTGTAACTTCCATTTCCCAGAATTAAAAGGTCTTCCCCCCCCAGCCTCCCAAGTAGCTGGGACCACAGGCGCTAATTTTTTGTATTTTTGGTCGAGAAAGGGCTTCGCCACGTTGCCCAGGCTGCATTTTTATTATTTTTAAGCTATCAATGTAAGACATTGAGTTTGCTTACAGGGATTGGTGGTACTTTATGTACATAATTTGTCAATAAACATATACTGGGAGTGTGTGCTTATTTTTTCTTGATTGATGATGTATCCAAAAAAAGTTGGATACATCAGGAAAGGACTAGTTATATAAACCATATGCACACAATGGAATATTGTGATATGCAGATTAAAATGAGGAAGCTCTCTATACACCAACATGAAAAGATTCTGATATATATATATATAGTTATATGGAAAAGGCAAGGTGCATTACATACAGAGTATGCTACTTTGTGTGTGTGAAAGGAAGGAGGAATAAAATATACATTTCTACTTGCGTGCACCTGCATAAAGAAACACTGAAAGAATATATAAGAAACTAATAAAAGCAGTTACCTAAGGGGTGTGAGATGGAATAGGGTAGATAAGGACAGGAAAAGGAGTGAGTCCTCACAATGTAGATCTTGTTATATTGTTTTGATAACTGTGCCATATAAATGTAATTACCTATTCAAAACAAAAGATAAAAACTAAAATGGAAAAGAAAAAGAAAAAGAAAGGTGGTTAATTTCATGTTATGTGAATTTTGCCTCCATTAAAAAAAATTGTTTAAAAAAAAAGAAAAATAGTTGGAGGCCATTAGTCTGCTAGAAGTTACTATAGCCTTAGAAATAGGTAACAAGAGTTGTTGTGACTACAGAGTACAATGGAACCAATATTGGACCATTTTTGTGACTGTTCAAAGATTTGAGATAATAATTATTCTTAAATTTTTTCTGATTCTTTGATTTAACCTTCTGGGTTTAGGAGAGCACTTCAAAACAATTATTTGCTTAATAATTCCTGTTGGATTGAAGATAAACAAGTAAACTAGGGTTGCAGAGATATTAACACCAATTTCACTCCATGCAACTATTCTGTTTCCCAGTGCAGGAGGTGAAGGCCACAGGGCTTTAGAATTTGAAGTGCCTCAGCCGCTGTCTGGTCTACAGGCAGCAAACTCAGAAGCCTTCACAGACCAGGCAGGCCAGCAGCAAACTACCATATGCATCCTTCTTAAAGGCATTCAAATCCAGATTTTACTAAAACAGCATGCTGGCACTCTCATCTTACAATTGGGGAAACACAGAGGCTCAGTGACCTGCTCAATCAGCTGGTGAATTAGTACAGAGCTCCTCTGTGAGAATGAAATTATAAAGATATGTAATGTTAGCAATACTTACGATAATTAACAAGAGCTAATGTTTACTGAGCGCTTACAATATGCCAGACACAATACTAAAAACTCCATAGGCATTATTTTATTTACAAGTCATAAAAATCTCTTTGAGATAGGCAATATCTCCATTTTACAGATGAGGAAATAAACATGAAGCTTAGAGAAGCTAAATTGTTCAAGGTCACAGAAAGCGCGTAGAAGACAGTGTCTAGGATTAACCACTAACACAATCCTCTGAATAAATAATATTTCTAAAATTGAAGTGCACTTTAACTGAGAGAGGCTCCTCCCTCAGTTGAACACCAGTCTCCTAATAATAATCACAGTGACCACTTATTAAAGACACAATGAACAAAGGCTCTGAACTCAGCACTTTATAAATTATCTCTAATCCTCACAAAAACTATAAAAAGGGACTATGAGTTCCTTTTAACTAATGAAGAAGCTGAGAATCACAGAAGTTAGATAATTTTCTCAAGGCCACGTGCTTATAAGAATCAAGATTTGAATCCCTATGCAGAAGCTGAGGCTAACTTACACTGACTCCCAAGTAAGGGAAAATGAACAAAGTAACCATTGATTTAGCCTAGAAACTTTTTAGCCTCTTAACTTTTTTTTCTCTAACCTACCATATCCTAAGCACATAAAACCTCAGCACACTAGGAGTGAGGGAGAAAAACTCTTTTTTTTTTTAAAGGAGAGACGAGGTCTCACTATGTTGCCTAGGCTGGTCTTGAACTCCTGCACTGTAGTGATCCTCCTGCCTCAGCTTTGCAAAGTGTTAGAATTACAGGTGTGAACCACCATACCTGGCCAAGACTCTTATACTTACTGTATTTATTGCAAGTTGTTCACTGAGGGAGTTAGATTTGGTACGAAGAGCTGGCTCCCTGAAAGCAAACAGACCATATTCCAAGATTGAAAACAAAATCCAGAATCACAAGTCCAAATTATATTGGATAAGCAAACTTTTTTTTAAACGTGTGCCAATCTAATGACTGTAAAACAGAATTTTAAATCTTCTTTAGTTTGCATAATCTTTGAATGCTAGTAAAGATGAACAACTTTCCATCTAAATGCTTATATTTACATTTTTTCCATGAGTATATAATTTTGTATTTATGCCCTTTGCTTAGTTTTCTTCCAGAACTTTGTAAGTATTCTTCTGAGTTAGTGCTTTTGTAGCCTATGAATATTAAACCTTTGTCAGAAAAATCTGATGCAAGTATCTTCCCCATTTCCCTGATCCCATTTTTTCCAGTTATTTAAAATTATTTTATTTTAACTATATCTCTATTTCTGAACCCCTCTAAGAATCATTTTTATGAGCCATAAAAGAGCTTGATACAACTGCAGTATCTTACCCTGATTTGAAAGGTATTGATGTGGGTGGTGACAAAACAGGATCAGCAGAGAGGTTGTCAGCACCAGGGATGGGAGACGGAGCTGCAGAATCGCGGGAACTAACACTGTGACCATCAGAGCCAGAATCTCTGGCAAACTTCACCTAGGGAAAGAGTCATCGCAGGTGGAATAGGCTACAGATACCCTTCCCCTTTCACCCTCCTTTCATTTTACTTATTCTTCCTTACACAAGCCATTACCTGTTCACTGTAGGCAAAACAGAAAATGTAGCTCAGCCAAAAAGACAAAGGTAGTAATCACCTGCAATCCAACTACCATTATATTATCTGTGTCTGTATATACCTTTTACAAAAATGGGCCATGCTGTTTTGTAACCTGTTTTGCTCACTCACTGACATATTAACCTATTTCCATATCATTAAATATTAATTTGCAACATTATTTTTAACTACTGAAGAGTATATTTAACTTCAAGGGTCAGCCCTTCACTGCTATCATCTATAGGAAAAAGTCTCCAAAGGATTTTAGGAACTAAAGTCATAAATATCTATGCTATTAAAAAGTATATTTCACCAATTCTTCACTGTTAGACATTCAGCTTATTTCTATCATAAACAATGCTTCCATGAATAGCTTTGTATGTGTATTTTTGTATATAATCTTAAATATTTCCAAACTATAAATTAAAATTTAGTTAAATATTTCCAAACTATAAATTAGTTAAAATTGCTGGATAAAAGGGATGCTCATTTTGAAAGCTTTTAACCCATTTATGCCGAGTGTTCCATTATTGGAACGCTAAGCTTGTGGGAGTTATTTATATCCTACTGTTCAAGGTCATCACCAAGGTCTGATTTTTCACACACAAAAAATTTGCAACCTCCAGCATAAATGGGTTAATAGATACCATTAAATTTCCCACCAGAAAGAGTGAACTAGTTTATACACCACAGTAGTGTCTAAATCTTTCTGAACACTCTTGCCACATGGGGTATGATTCTCTACCAGCCTTGTGAATTTAATATGCATATCAATTTGTCATTCTTTGATTATTGGTAAAACAGAAAATTTTTTGTTTCATGTGCCAGTCATGATAAGACTCAAATTGGTGTGTTATCTATCACCAGCCATGATTTCTTCAAACTCAAAGGAAAATTGACAGAGAATATAAAAGCTGTAAAAAAGAAAAAAGGCAGCACGGCAAATGTCATTGAAAGAGGGCTAGAGTGACCCAGCAGGATGAGAGTGTCCAGTTAGGAACAGTTAGGAAAGCGTCACTGAGAAGGGAAGCACATCCTTTCTATGTGACAGGTATAACAGCCACAATGAAGATGACCATAATATTCCCTATTTGTATTGTATTTTAGAGTTTATAGTAACAAACCCTACCACATCTGAACCTAACAAACAGTATAAAGCCAACAGGATCATTTTGGGCAGGGAACAGGTAGTATTAAGTTGACTAAGCACAATTTGCTGCATAGAAACTATATGTATATTCATGTTAAATCTTTTACATGGTACAAAAGGTACAGTGACAAAAAGTAAAACTTTCTGAACTCCATTTCCATTCTACAGAAAAAAAAATCACTTTTAATATTTCTTTTAAAGCTTCCAGGAATTTTCTATGAATATATGAGCATATATGTGTGTGTTACATATGTGTGTATACACATATATGTACATATGACTATGTACATGGATATGTATATACATATACACACAGACACACACGCACACACACACACACACACACACGCATGAGACCATACTATCCGCAATGCTCTGCAACTTGCTTCCTTAACAATAGATTTTTCATATTCTTTAAGAACTACATAAAAGTCTATGAAAAAAACTTAATTTAACCAGTATCTTAATGATGGACATTTAGGTTGTTGCCAGTTTTTTGCTATTACTATGTGGCAGAGGTAGTCGTAGTAAATCATACACACACACAATCTTTGCATACTTATGTAAAGATATCAAGAGAGTAAGTTTGTAGCCATAAAATCACTAAGTAAAAAGTATATACACTGGGCAGGAGTCACTATTTTACAGACAAAATAAAAAGCTTAGTGTGAAGACGTGACTTTTTTTTTTTTTTGAGACAGAGTCTTGCTCTGTCACCCAGGCTGGTGTGCAGTGGCATGATCTCAGCTCACTGCAATCTCCACCTCCCAGGTTCAAGCAATTATCCTGCCTCAGCCTCCCAAGTAGCTGGGACTACAGGCGCATGCCACCACGCCTGGCTAATTTTTTGTATTTTTAGTAGAGATGGGGTTTCACCATGTTAGCTAGGATGGTCTCGATCTCCTCACCTCGTGATCTGCCCACCTCGGCCTCCCAAAGTGCTGGGATTACAGGCGTTAGCCACCGCGCCTGGCCGAAGATGTGACTTTCTTAAAGTCACAACCACTTCTAGATTCTGAATAGAGAGCCAGGAAGGACATAATATTTTGGTCCTTAGATTTCAAAGCTGTTGCTGTTTCTGACTACTCCATTTCTACTTTTTCAAAGAAATCCATGCCTTCAGAACCCGGTTTTCAAATATCTTCATTTATTTATTCATTTTATGTAACTAGCAAAGAGACAGGCAAAGGACTCACCAAACAAAACACAGACAGTTTCACTCACCCGCCTAACCTCCACCTCGAACACCAGGATCGAGTCCGTTGCTTGAGTCCAGCCTATTACCCCTTCTGAGCCAACAGCACAGGCTGGAGGGACAATAAGCAATCGCTTTCCTCCTTTTTTCATGCCCAGCATTCCATCCTCCCAGCCCTTTAAAAATCAGATAGGAAAAGCTCATCAAACAAGAAGCTCCTCAGAAGACAAAGTGAAGTACAGGAGCAACAGGTTTCACTTATCCACACTTTCAGGCTTACTCAGTGCCTCCAGAGGTCGGGTCTGACTACTGCCCCATGTTGGTATAAGAATATCTAGAATATACCCTCTAAACCTACTTGTAAAAGCAGGCATATCTGGGGTTGCATGAAATATACTTATCTTAGATGATCAGAGAAAATGGGAGGAATAAAAGAACAGCAGTAAGAGAGAAAGAAAAGCTATCATTAAAAAGCATGTTTTCGGCTGGGCACAGTGGCTCACGGCTGTAATCTCAGCACTTTGAAGAGGCCAAGACGGGTGGATCACCTGAGGTCAGGGGTTTGAGACCAGCCTGGCCAACATGGTGAAACCTCATCTCTACTAAAAATACAAAAAATTAGCCAGACGTGGTGGTGTGCACCTGTAGTCCCAGCTACTCAGGCGGCTGAGGCAGGAGAATCGCTCGAACCCAGGAGACAGAGGGTGCAGAGAACTGAGATGGTGCCACTGCACTCCAGCCGGGGCGACAGACCAAGACTCAGTTTCCCCCCACCAAAAAAGAATGTTTTCTAGGAAGTATGGAAAGTGCTTTACATGCATGATCTTGTTTAAGCCCCTCCAAAAACTTCATAAGGTTGTCAGGATTATCCCCATTTTACTTCAATAACTGAAGCTCGTGGAGGTTAAGTAACTAGCCCAAGATCACACAGTTAGTAAGTTGTTAAGCTAAGATTCAACATTAGATCTGTCTAGGTTTGGGGATCATGACTTAACTGCTATGATCTATGGGAAAAAGTCTCCATAGGATTCTGGGAAAAGCGGTCATGAAATGATGGAGAGAACCTTTTTGCCACACAGATGAATGAGTACAGCATGATGCATCATCACTACTGTGTCCTGACGCCATAATATACCACATGTGTAAAACATTCTTTATTTTATAAAACACCTGCACAGTTAATAAAGAAAAAATTCACAACTTGAACCCAAGTTCTCAGATTCCAATCCCAGTGCTCCTCCCGCTGCTGTCACAGTTGCCTCCCACAGCGATTGGAAAGTGCTGATTCAAAGCAACCCAGACAGATGAGATTCAACCCTTTATGATAAGTTTCGAGAAGAAACGGTCTCACCTTTTCCCCTGTTAGGCTATAGGAAGGATGAAATAATATTCTCAGAGTCATAGAATGGAAAAGAAAAGGTCAGGACTACAGAAAACAATTGTAACCATCTTCAATATAGTGTCTCATAGATAAAAATCTCCCAAATGCAATGTAACACATTTTCCCCTCGTATTCTTCATCCAGGCATTTCCAGATGTCAAAAAGATAACCTGATTAGAAATTCCACAGGCCGGGCATGGTGGTTCATGCCTGTAATCTCAGCATTTTGGGAGGCTGAGGCGGGTGGATCATCTGACATCGGGAGTCTGAGACCAGCCTGACCAACACGGAGACACTCCATCTCCACTAAAAATACAAAATTAGCTGGTCGTGGTGGTGTATGCCTGTAATCCCAGCTACTAGGGAGGCTGACGCAGGAGAATCACTTGAACCCGGGAGGTGGAGGTTGCAATGAGACAAGATCGCGCCATTGCACTCCAGCTTGAACAAGAGCGAAACTCCGTCTCAAAAAACAAAAATAAAATAAAAAAAGAAATTCCACAAAATTTAATCTAAGTTAAACCCACTGCAACTGATAAAACCATAAAAAAAACACAGTTAAGCCTTTACCTTGATGACTTTTCCTGATCCTAATTTCAAGCGAAGCAACTTATCTTTGTTAGCAGTGGAGTCGAAAACCTGCAATTTGATCGAAGGAAATTAGGCCAGCCAATTTCAAAAATAATAATAACCATTATGATATTCAACTAACTACATACCAGCACAGTACTTCTGGAACAGGGAATGTCAAATATACTGGGAAGATAGTTTCTAAAGGATCTGAAATATTAGACCACATCATAGCTAAAGGGTATTATAATGAATATCTCTGAAACAGTGATTTTCCAGGTTTAGAAAAAAAACACATTACTACAACTGTGTATTTAAGCATTTTTCACCCACAATATACTTTCAAATAAATTATCTCATTTTGATGCTGACACTAACCCTGCTGAGTAAGCAGAGCAAGATCATTAGCCTCCATTCACAAATGGAAAAAAATAAGAATATAAATGACTTGATCAAAGTCAAATTAGTATATAATTGGATCTCGCATTCAGATTTTTCTAAACTCATAGTCTAAAGGTCTTTCTCTCATATAATATATTGCTTTTAAGGGCTTAATAATATTAAAACACAGTAAGTTCAATGTATTTACAGTGTCTACTATAAGAAAAACTATAAGAAGGGTCTAAAAAGAAGTTTTAAGACTTAATCCCATAAGAATATATTCAAGTGTAAAAGTGGTATAGGAGAACAACTAGCAAAAATAATAGTACTGGGGAAATTGGTTCCCACTTTCCCTAAGTAGAAGTGACACAGTGGCACTGAGGATCTTTTACACATTCACATTTCATAATATGCCCCCAAAGCAATTGCAGTGTCTGAAGTGGGGCTCCTAAAATATTTCTATTTGACAACGTCAGCAGTTCACAGTAATAGTAACTTCCCTGGGAATAGCCCTCATGCTATATAAGTTTACAAAAGAACTTGCAGGGTGCATTTTCTTACCTGGCCCAGCACATGATTCTGAAAGAGCCAGCCAGTATAGGCCACTTCCAGAGAATCTCCAACTTCTACAGCAGGGCCGTCTGCCACAATGAGGTCCTGGGAGAGCACTGCATCCAGGGAAGAGGTACTGTTGCACTTAGCAATGCACACCTGCAAGACAATATCAAAGCAGCATAAATGTAGTTTAAGCTCAATAAGTATTCATTCCTTTATTGCTACTGCTCTTTCTCAAATAGCTTCATCCACTAACAAAACAGATTACATGTTTAGAAGTAAACCGAATGAAAGTCAGTTATCTTGCCAGGAATCAAAGTGCCTAGGAGTATGGCTTTGTAGTCAGAATGTCTGGGTACAGATCCAGGCACTGCCACTTATTAACTCTGTGACCCTGGCCAAATAATCTGTATGTACCCAAGATGGATATGATGCTTCACAAATCTCATAGGATGGTTATGAAAATTAAATGAGCTAATATAAGTAGAGCACTTGACAAGGTACCTGGCAAATAATAGTAAGTACTTAATAAACATTAGCTATTGGTTATGATACTGATTTACTGTTTCAGTGTTTGGGAACATAGGAAAGAAAGAGGAGCTTCGAAAAAATGTCAGAAGGCACTTCTACAGACTGCAGGAGAAAGAAGGGCATTTACAAAATCATGTTGCATTTCCAGAATCCACATCAATACCATCTACAGATTTGGCCATATTATCTTAGCACAAATCTTAGACAAAGGAGTCAGGAGCATCTTTGTGAATAATTATTCTATTCTATTTGTGAATAATTATTCTTGGGCTTGTGTTTTAATATTATTAAGCCCTCAAAAGCAATATAGTATGAAAGATCTTTTTGAGTTTAGAAAAATGTGGATTCGAGACCCAATTTTATCAGTGTTTTAACATAGAATCCATTAGGAACTTGCTGTTCATTTTCTTTTAAAGAGTTTCAGAGGCTGGGCATGGTGGCTCACACCTGTAATCTCAGCACTTTGGGAGGCCGAGGTGGGCGGATCACAAGGTGAAGAGATCGAAACCATCCTGGCCAACATGGTGAAACCCTGTCTCTACTAAAAATACAAAAATTAGCTGGGAGTGGTGGTGTGTGCCTGTAGTCCCAGCTACTTGGGAGGCTGGGGCAGGAGAATCGCTTGAACCCAGGAGGCGGAGGTTGCAGTGAGCCGAGATGGCGCCACTGCACTCCAGCCTGGCGACAGAGCAAGACTCTGTCTCAAAAAAAAAAAAAAAAAGTTTAATTATCGTAATCAAATAAAAACAATGAGGCATTTTTTTTTTTTTTTTTAACCAAGTGAAGATCAAAAGAAAAAAAGGATCATTCTAAATGCTGGCAAAGGTACAATGAGAAAATTGACATAAATGTGAAATAGTACAATCTTTCTGAAAAGCAGTGTGCCAAAGTGTATTAAGAACCTAAAAATATCTGGACCTTTTGACCCAATCACTCACTTACTGAAATAAAGCTTACGGAAATATGTAAGGGGGAAAAAAGGACAGACTTCTGTAAAAAATGCTCACCACAGTATCATTTATTGCAGAGACAGAAAACAATCTAAATGCACAACATAAGGTAATGATTACATCAATTAAGAAACAAATGTTATGGGCTGAATGTTTGTGTCCCCTCTGAATACTTACACTGAAATCCTAATCCCCAGTATGACAGTATTAGGAGGTGGGGCCTTTGGGAGGTAAGTAAGCCAGGAGGGTGGAGTCCTCATGAATGGGATTAGGGACCTTATTCAAGAGATACCAGAGAACTCTCTCACCCTCTTTCTACTATGTGAGGATACAAGAAGAAGATAGTCTGCAACCCAGAAGAGAGTCTCACTAAAACCCAACTGTGCTGGCACCCTGATCTCAGACTTTCAGCCTCGAGAACTGTGAGAAATAAATTTCTGTTGCTTAACCAGACTATGGTAATTTGTTAAGGTAGCTTGAACTGACAACATGCATATTATGCAGCCTTCAAAAATGTTTCCAAATAGTTTTTCATGAGGTAATAAAAGATGAGTTATACATTTTTAAATAAAATAAGCAAGATAAAGAACTATTAAAGGACTGTATCTACTTATGTATATTATGCATAGAAAAAAGGAAATATGTTAATAGTGGTTACTTTTGAGTAGTAAGATTATGAGTGATTTTTTTTTAATGCTTTTCTAAATTTTCTACAATGAGTATGAAGTAACTTAACTCTCTCTCTCTTGCTCTCTCTATCTCTTTCTCTCTCTTTCTTTTCTTGTACAGATGGGGTTTCACTATGTTGCCCAGGCTGGTCTTGAACTCCTGGGCTCAAGTGATCCACCTGCCTTGGCCTCCAAAAATGCTGGGATTACAGGCGTGGCATGAACCACCACACCCAGCCTAAAACATTCTTTGAAAACACTATTTTTTAAAGATAGTTTTATTTATTCCTTAAGATAATTTATGTAGTAGAAAATTTTTTAATATAGTAAGATTACATTTAGTCTTTCTCTGTTAAAAAAGAAAAAGGCTAAATTGTCAAGCAGTTTCAGTAAGTATTCCTATTACTTTCTGAAATCATACAATAGGCTGAAGTGGCAAATTTAGTGGGTTTTTTATGCTAGTCACTAACAGAACACAGCAGATTATGGGTTTTCTATATGTTTCCCTAAAATTAAGGGAAATCCAAACAAGTATTATAGCTTTTCACAGGGAGAGTAAGATGTTATCACCTGCTTATTGAACTCCACAGCAGCCTTTTCCGACTCAAACATGATGGACCAGTTCTGTCTCTGGTCATCATAAAAGGTGCTATAGTTATTGGGCCGAACCTGGAGAAAGGAAAAATGTTAAGATAATTCATCCACAAGCAGTATTATACCATATAAACATGACTGCCTAAGCTCACAGAGTAGGGTCGTGACTCAGGTGGACCCAAAGAGAAGTATCAGAGATCTTTCTTCTTCCCTCTCACCCTCTACGATTCACCCTTTAGTCCACATTCCCAGTAGGAGCCAAGAGACCTTTCTGAAAGGTTCTGTTAGATACTCACAAGGACACCCAGAGCTGAACCAGTGGAACTAATTTCTACTAGGTACAATCAGACCAGTCTCTCCTGTAAACCTATCCCAAAGGAGCTAATGATTCCAATATGATGAAGTCTTACCGTTAGCTCAAAGTTCACATGAATCCTAGCAACCGTAACTGGCTGTTGCTGACTGATATAAAGAAGAATCCTATACTGTAGACAAGCAACGACAGATAGAAAAAAAAAGAGAGAACAGAAGTTAAAAGGCAATATAAAATCAGCAATAAGTATCAAGGGTTGTGCTTCATACAGCTATTAGACTCAAAATCTATTCATCCTTTAAGGCTTCAACTTTAAATTTTATCTTCGCACTATCCATGTTAATCTCTTCTGATTTTGGCCTTACTGTTTAACTGGAATTGGCAATGTCTTCATTCTGTTGGTGTTTTCATTTATACAAGGGGTGACTAAGAGAGAGTGGCTAGTTGTGTAAAAGAAAATACAAATTGTTTTTAAATTGATGAAAATCACAAAATACATGTATATTATACATATATGTGCCCACCATCAACCAGATTAAAAAAATAGAGCATTTCCGACACCACAGGAAGCTCCCTCATGCCCTTCCTAGTCAGTAATCCCCACACTGAGGTAACCAATATTCTGACTTCTATCACTGATTTTGCTTTTTTTTTTTTTCTTTTTGAGACAGAGTCTCTCTGTCGCCCAGGCTGGAGTGCAGTGGTGCAATCTTGGCTCACTGCAACCTCTGCCTCCCAGGTTCAAGCAATTCTCCTGCCTCAGCCTCCCGAGTGGCTGAGACTACAGGTGCATGCCACCACACCCTACTAATTTTGTATCCTTAGTAGAGACCAGGTTTCACCATGTTGGCCAGGCTGGTCTTGAACTCCTGACCTCAGGTGATCCGCTCGCCTTGGCCTCCCAAAGTGCTGGGATTACAGGTGTGAGCTGCCGCACCCGGACAATTTTGCTATTCTTAAATTTGTATAAATAGGATCATATAGAGTATACTCTTTTGTCTTGCTTCTTTCACTCACCGTATCTGTAAGAGTAAGCCTTGATACTTCATGTTCCAGTACTTTGTTCTCTTTTATTGTCATGTAGTATTCTATTATGTGAATATACCATAAACTCTTCATTCATTCTCCTGTTTATGAACATTTGAGTTGTTTCCAGCTAGAGGCTATTATGAATGATACTTCTATGAACATTCTCCATGTCATTTTTTTTTGAGACAGAGTTTCACTCTTGTCCAGGCTGGAGTGCAATGGCATAATCTCGGCTTACCACAACCTCTGCCTCCCAGGTTCAAGCAATTCTCCTGCCCCAGCCTCCCAAGTAGCTGGGATTACAGGCATGCGCCATCATGCCTGGCTAATTTTTTTGTATTTTTAGTAGAGATGGGGTTTCTCCATGTTGGTCAGGCTGGTCTCGAACTCTGGACCTCAGCCTTGGCCTTCCAAAGTGCTGGGATTACAGGCGTGAGTCACTGCACCCAGCCTCTCCATGTCTTTTGAAAGACATAGACGTTCATTTCCCTCAACTTAAAGAATGTCCTTTAATGTTCCTTGTAGTGCAAATCTACTATAATGAATTCTCTCACTTTTGTTTGGCTGAAAATTTATTTTGTCTTGATTTTTGAAGGATATTTTTGTTGCTATAGAATTCTGTAATAGGCAGGGTTTTGTTTTCCTTTCAGCACTTTAAAGATGTAATTCTACTGTCTTTGGATTCCAATTACATGGACGTTAGACCATGTCCCACATCAATCTTTGCCCTAGTCTCTTCCCATTATTTCTTCTCTCTGTGCTTCAGTCTGAATATTTTCTATGGAACTGCCTTTGAAGTCACTAATTCTGTCTCCTGCTGTATTCTTACTCTGTTAAACCCATCCAATATGTTCTTAATTTCAGAAACTGTATTTTTCAAATCTAGAATGCCATGTGATTATTCTTATAGATTCTAATTTTTTAAATTCTCCATCTTTTCATCCCCTTTGTACTTTTCCTCTATTTTCTTTAAGGTATTATTCCTAGTTGTTTTAAGTGCTTTGTATGTTAACTGCAATATCTAGATTATTTGAGAGTCTGCTCCTCGTTTATTTGTTCCCTTGACTATCAGTTACATTTTCCCACCTCTTCACATGTCAAGTAATTTTTTACCATAGGCCAAACTTGTATATAAAACAACATGGGGGATAAAATCATAAAACTCTTAGAAGAAAACATAGAGGTAAATCTTCATGACCTTGGTTTTGGTAATGGATTCTCAGATAAAACACCAAAAGTACAACTAACAAAATAAAAAAAACTGATAATAAGGATGCCACCAAAATTAAAAACTTTTGTACATCAAAGGACATTATCAAGAAAGTGAAAAGATAATCTATAAAATATCTGCAAAAAGACGAAATCCAATTTTTAAAATGGACAAAGGGCTTGAATAGACATCTCTCCACAGAAAATACATGAATGGTCAATAAGCAAATGAAAAGATACTCAACATTAGACATTGGGTAAAATGCACATTAAAACCACAATAAAGCACCATTCCACACCTACTAGAATGGCAAGAATTTAAAAATAATAATAATAACGAAATGCTGGCAAGGATGTGAAGAAACTGAAACCCTCATACATTGCTTGTGGGAATGTAAAATGGTGTGGCTGCTATGGAAAACAGTCTGGCAGTTTCTCAAAAAGTGGTACATAAAATTACCATACGAGTCAGCAATTTCCACTCTTAGTATACAGCCAAAATAGGAACTTGACCATATACTTTTATGTCAATCTTCACGATACATACTTTTTTTGTCTATTCCCAATAGACAAAAGGTATAAACAACCCAGTGTCCATCAACTGATGAACGAATGAACAAAATGTGGTATACACCTACAATGAAATATTTTTCAGCCATGAAAAGGAATGAAGTACTGATGCATGCTAAAACCTGGGTGAACCTTCAGGACATTATACAAAATGAAATACATCAGTCACCAAAGACAAATACTTTTATGATTCCACCTATATTAGGTACCTAGAAAGGGCAAATTCATAAAAACAAGAAGTAGATTTGACCTTATGGGCAGCTGGGAAAAAGGAAGAAGTAGAGTTATTGCTTAATGGTTACACTTTCTGTTTGGGAAATGGATAGTAGTGATGGTTGCTCAATCAATACTGTGAATGCAATTAATGGCACTGGATTATGCACTTAAAAATGGTTAAACGGCAAATTTTATCTTATGTATACATATGTATGTGTATATATATGTGTGTGTTTGTGTATGTGTACACACGCACCCCACAATTAAACAACAAACACAAAAAATGCCCAAATTCTTAAGCTAGGACTGTATCACAAAGGTCAAATTTAACAATTTTGAATGGTTGGATTTGTTTTAATGCACAATAGTAAGCAAAATGTGATCATTTACTATATACTTGATATTATAAATTAACATTCAATACAAACAATCATCCTTATCTTCTGATAAAACATTGGACAAGCCAGATAAAAGCCAGCTCATTGGTATTATTTGGGACATCTGAATATACATGAGATGTGGGAGCACTCTCACCTCTCTGGCTGTGTGGTTCCCCAAAACTGCAGCACCAAATTTGCCCTGCTTTACATATTGACCATTTGTGCTATAGAAGGAAGAGAAACAACAAGTATTAATACTTCCCTAAATTCTGCAGAACCAGCTTTGTTTTCTGTCATAGAGAAGTGGGAACAATAGTCATTCAGCCTCTAGACAGGGACAGAGGTGAGCAGTTTAAATTTATTTATTTATTTTTTTTTGAGACGGAGTCTCGCTCTGTCGCCAGGCTGGAGTGCAGTGGCACGATCTCGGCTCACTGCAACCTCTACCTCCCAGGTTTAAGCGATTCTTCTGCCTCAGCCTCCCAAAGTGCTGGGATTACAGGCACGCGCCACCGCACCCGGCCCAGCAGTTTATAATTTAAAGTTCATATACTACTTCCTTACTCTTTAAATATAAATATCTATCATTCATGCTATCTCAGCGGAGAGGCTCTCTTTGAGCATTTGACAGCTGTTGAGGGTATAAGCACTCCCTAAAGAGAGTAGACAAGATAATGGCTTTTCAAGTTTTACCACAGAAATCTCCAATTCAGATGTTAAAAGTTCTACTGATATTTTGTCCGTGGAAGGGCTAAATAACCGTTTTGCAAGAAACAGAGGTTTTTCGAGAAAAAGTAGAAGCTCAACTGCACGCCCTTCCACCAAACTTCAGAGGGCGTTCCTTCTCAGCAACTTACTATCGATATGCATGGACTGCTGTTGCGACCAGTATTGTGGGAGTGCTCATGGTGGCTGGTGCTGTTTTTGGTGTTGCCTGATTTCCTGAAGATGAACAAGAAAACAAAGTTGTCATTCACTTCTTGCTTTAAACTAATTTTTTTTTTTTTTTTTGAGACGGAGTTTCACTCTGTCGCCCAGGCTGGAGTGCAGTGGCACGATCTCGGTTCACTGCAACCTCCACCTCCCGGGTTCGAGCAATTCTCCTGCCTCAGCCTCCTGAGTAGCTGGGATTCCAGATGCGCGCCACCACGGCCGGCTAATTTTTATATTTTCAGTAGAGATGGGGTTTCACCATGTTGGTCAGGCTGGTCTTGAACTCCTGACCTCGTGATCCACCTGCCTCAGCCTCCCAAAGTGCTGAAATTATAGGCGTGAGCTACCGTACCTGGCCTTAAACTAATTTTTAACCACTGAACTAGCTTCAAAATTGATCTTTATACTTTACAGTTAGTGTTGTAATGCTTTTATGATTATCCTTATTTGATCCACAAAGCAGTCCTATGATCTAGTTTGGGGGTGAAGAAACTGAGATTCTAATCACCCAAGTGCCTCACACAATTATACCATTATAGTGCCTAGGTCTGAAACCCATGACTTCAACTCCCAAACCACACACCCCAAATAAGTCTTTGGCTAGACAAGGAGTACTGTCTAAAAAGTGAGGTCATAGTCCATCTATTTTATTTTCTCCTTCCAGTATTTTGACAGCTATAATATATGAAAATACAGTTATTTCCCCTTCCCTGACTTCTAGGGTGGGAAATTCTGTAAGATATTTAAATCACACCCATTAATTAACTTCACAAAGTACTACAGAGTAGGCTGGGTGCAGTGGCTTGTGCCTGTAATCCCAGCGCTTTGGCAGGCCAAGGCAGGTGGATCACGAGGAGTTCGAGACCAGCCTGGCCAATATGGTGAAACCTTATCTCTACTAAAAATACAAAAATTAGCTGGGGGTGGTGGTGCGCACCTATAGTCCCAGCTACTCATGAGGCTGAAGAGGAAGAATTGCTTGAGCCTGGGAGGCAGAGGTTGCAGTGAGCCGAGATCGCGCCACTGCACTCGAGCCTGGGTGATGGAATGAGACTTTGTCTCCAAAAAAAAAAAAGGGACTACAGAGTAACACTAACATTTTCAAATACCATGTTAAGAGTAAATCACATTTATGCTCACTACATGAATGTGATGGAAGAGTAATGAGACAATACTGATGCGGACATGACATGCAAGAACTTATATTTCAAAAGAACTCGTCTGATTTTTTCTGTATTAACACTTTTTTTTCTGATTATAGAGTACAAGTGCATTGTAGGAAACTTAGAAAATACAGAAACACATAAATTAAAATGAAACATTTTTGTGTGTACTTCCAGTTACCTCCTTATAATAAATTCCTTAAAATGGAATTATGGGGTAAAGGAGTATAAAAAATTTAAGGTTTGGTTACATCCTGTGCAACTGTTCCTCAGGCTGGACGAGGTGGCTCACACAAGTAATCCCAGCACTTTGGGAAGCAGAGGTGGGCATATCACTTGTGGTCAGGAGTTCGAGACCAGTCTGGCCAACATGGTGAAACCTCATCTCTACTAAAAATACAAAAATTAGCCAGGCATGGTGGTGTGCACCTGGAGTCCCAGGTACTTGGGAGGCTGAGGCACGAGAATTGCTTGAAACACAGGAGGCAGAGGTTGCAACGAGCTGAGATCATGCCACTGCACTCCAGCCTGGGTGACACAGCGAGACTCCATCTCAAAAAAAAAAAAAAAAAAAAAAAATTCCTTTGAACAGAGAGGGTCTTCTGTATTGCTACTTTATTTATTTGTAAATGCCTAAAGAAAACTGTATAGGCAATCTTGCTTCTATAGCTCCCCGCTAAAAGCATAACAAACTCATAGTTGCTGTCTTCTGATTTAAATAATCAAGTTAGCCAGGTGCAGTGGCCAGGAGTTCGAGGCCGTAGTGCACTGTGATAGCACCTGTGAATAGCCGCTACATTCCAGCCTGGGCAGCAAAGCAAGATTCTGTTTCTAAAATTAAGTACAATAAAAAATAAAAATAAAAAATCAAGTGTTTTCATTGGGTGGGGACTAAGGTTGTTTCTTTTTCTCTCATTAACTCAACCACTTTAACTCTGAAGCACACTGCTGATGAAGAGATGTGCCACAGGAAATATAAAAGAATAGCCTACTAGAAATCTGGCCAGGTTATGACTTGGAGAATAAGAGAAGCACCTACAGCAAAACTGCCTAAAGTAATAGGTAATATTTAAAGCAGGTGTCGGCAAACATTTTCTGTAAAGGGCCTATAGGCTGTGGTATAATATGAAATATGTTTGGTCTTTGTCCTCGGTTCCTGACACAGTGCTCCCAAATCCCTTGTAATTTCCTGACTGATAAGAGTGGTAGGAACATCTTTTGTATAATCCAATTTTAGCCAGCATGATAAGGAAGGAGGTCTCCTTTGCTTTAACGTACACAACAAAAGTAACTTTGAAATGACCAATTGTTTTTTGTTCTGTTTCTGCTTTCTTCAGCACTTTTCTGCCTATAAAGCCAACTCCTCTGCTCAGCTCATCACAACATTCCATTTTATAGAATGAAGTGTTGCCCAATTCTAGAATGTCAAATAAAAGCCAATTGAGCTCTTACAACTACATGTGTTATAACTGTATCTTTTGACAATGCTAATGAGGTGACTTATAGTGGGGCCCTAGAGGGGTGGAGCCTCAGGATGGAGCCTACAGCTAACCTGTCCAGATAAAAGGTGAAAAGTAGGTCTTCCTTCTCTCCAAAACACTGGACAGTGCCTAGTTAGAGTGCCTTGGGCAGAGTTTGGGGGAGCAGTGTCCATATGGGGCAGAAGGCCTTGCTTTCGAACCTCTCCATTAGTTCCCAACAAAGCACACACTATCTAGCTGCTAGGAATCAGGATCCCAGGTCTTAGAGAAGCACTCACCACTGAGGGTGAGCTTAGCCAGACTGGTCAAGAATACACAACCTGGCATGTCACTTTTGGAAGGCTGCTGCTAACCCTTCCATCTAACCTGTTAAGGCACAATCCTAGTGCCAGTTGTGATGGCTAATTTTTTTTTTTTTTTTTTTTTGAGACAGAGTCTTGCTCTGTTGCCAGGCTGGAGTGCAGTGGCGTGATCTTGGCTCACTGCAACCTCCACCTCCCGGCTTCAAGCAATTCTGCCTCAGCCTCCCGAGTAGCTGGGACTACAGGTAAGCGCCACCACGCCCAGCTTATTTTTGTGCTTTTAGTAGAGACAGGGTTTCACCATGTTGGCCAGAATGGTCTCGATCTCTTGACCTTGTGATTCGCTTGCCTCAGCCTCCCAAAGTGATGGCTAATATTGAGTGTCAACTTGATGGGATTGAAGTATACAAAGTATTGTTCCTGGGTGTGTCTGTAAGGGTGTTGCCAAAGGAGATTAACATCTGAGTCAGTGGACTGGGAGAGGCAGACCCACCCTCAATCTTGTTGGGCACCATCTAATCTAATTTTTTTTCAAACTTTTTAACTTCTTTGCCATTGGTTTGAATTTCCTCCTGTAGCTCGGAGTAGTTTGATCGTCTGAAGCCTTCTTCTCTCAACTCGTCAAAGTCATTCTCCATCCAGCTTTGTTCCGTTGCTGGTGAGAAACTGCGTTCCTTTGGAGGAGGAGAGGCGCTCTGCTTTTTAGAGTTTCCCGTTTTTCTGCTCTGTTTTCTCCCCATCTTTGTAGTTTTTTCTACTTTTGGTCTTTGATGATGGTGATGTACAGATGGGTTTTTGGTGTGGGTGTCCTTTCTGTTTGTTAGTTTTCCTTCTAACAGACAGGACCCTCAGCTGCAGGTCTGTTGGAGTTTGCTAGAGGTCCACTTCAGACCCTGTATGCCTGGGTGTCAGCAGCGGAGGCTGCAGAACAGCGGATTTTCGTGAACCGCAAATTCAGCTGTCTGATCATTCCTCTGGAGGTTTTGTCTCAGAGGAGTACCCAGCCGAGTGAGGTGTCAGTCTGTCCCTACTGGGGGATGCCTCCCCGTTAGGCTGCTCAGGGGTCAGGGTCCCACTTTAGGAGGCAGTCTGCCTGTTCTCAGATCTCCAGCTGCGTGCTGGGAGAACCACTACTCTCTTCAAAGCTGTCAGACAGGGACATTTAAGTCTGCAGAGGTTACTGCTGACTTTTTGTTTGTCTGTGCCCTGCCCCCAGAGGTGCAGCCTACAGACGCAGGCAGGCCTCCTTGAGCTGTGGTGGGCTCCACCCAGTTCCAGCTTCCTGGCTGCTTTGTTTACTTAAGCAAGCCTGGGCAATGGCAGGCGCCCCTCCCCCAGCCTCGCTGCCACCTTGCAGTTAGATCTCAGACTGCTGTGCTAGCAATCAGCAAGACTCTGTGGACGCAGGACCCTCCAAGCCAGGTGCGGGACACAATCTCCTGGTGTGCCGTTTTCCAAGTCCGCTGGAAAAGCGCAGTATTAGGGTGGGAGTGACCTGATTTTCCAGGTGCCGTCTGTCACCCCTTTCTTTGACTAGGAAAGGGAACTCCCTGACCCCTTGCACTTCCCGAGTGAGGCAATGCCTTGCCCTGCTTCGGCTTGCACACAGTGTGCTGCACTGACTGTCCTGCACCCACTGTTTGGCATTCCCCAGTGAGATGAACCCAGTACCTCAGATGGAAATGCAGAAATCACCCGTCTTCTGCGTCACGCACGCTGGGAGCTGTAGACGGGAGCTGTTCCTATTCGGCCATCTTGGCTCCACCCCCTGCACCATCTAATCAACTGCCAGCATGGCTAGTATAAGGCAGGCAGAAGAAGGTGGAGGGGGCTGACTTGCTGAGTCTTCCGACTTTCATCTTCCTCCTGTGCTGGATGCTTTCTGCCCTCGAACATCAGACTCCAAGTTCTTTGGCTTTTGGACTCTTGGACTTCACTAGTGGTTGGCCAGAGGCTCTCAGGCCTGCAGCCACAGACTGAAGGCTGCACTGTCAGCTTCCCTACTTTTGAGGTTTTGAGACTCGGACTGATCCACTACTGGCTTCCTTGTTCTTCAACTTGCAGACAGCCTATCATGGGGCTTTACCTTGTGATCATGTGAGTCAATTCTCCTCAATAAACTCCCTTTCATACATACATATATCCTATTAGCTCTGTCCCTCTAGAGAACCCTAATACACTCGTTTTTATTTTGTTTCGGTTTTGTTTTTTTTTGAGACGGAGTCTCGCTCTGTTGCCCAGGCTGGAATACAGTGGCTCACTGCAACCTCTGCCTCCCGGGTTCAAGAGATCCTCCGGCCTCAGCCCCGCTCGTAGCTGGGATTACAGGCACACGCCACCACACCTGGCTAATTTTTGTATTTTTTGTAGAGATGGGGTTTTGCCATGTTGGGCAGGCTGGTCTCAAACTCCTGACCTCAGGTGATCCACCGGCCTCGGCCTCCCAAAGTGCTGGGATTAGAGGCATGAGCCACCTTGCCCGGCTAATACACTCTTAACTTACCTGTTGCTGCCGTTCCCTGGCCTTTTTTAGGCTGTTTTGGGGCTGTGTACTGGAAAAATTCATTTCCGTGGCCAGCAGCTGCCTGATCCAGTCCAAAAAGTGAGGCCAATCTGGCACTGTTAGTAGAAAATGAAAAATGAAATTTTACTGATATATCCCAAACCTGGAATTATTATAAAAGCTGCTCATCTCCAACCTTGAACAAATACCTCCTTGACTACATCCCACCATTCAATACTAGAAGCACTTCAAGCTAGGAAAGCTGATTAAAAATTAAAAAATAAAAATAAAAATATTGGACACAGCAAAGTGTCTTTGAAATCAAGATTGTGTATGTGATTTGAACATCATCAGTTGACTCTGTTTATCCCCAGGACCTTGGTCGAGGCATTTCTTTTTTCTGGACCTCAGTTTTTCCACCTATAAATTGAAGTGATTAGTTCAGATGCTCTCTATGGTATCTTCAAACTGTAAATTCTTGCTTTTAGCAAATCACAGTTTCTAGTCACCCTTACTGATTACTCCCCCTCCTGCATTTTACTAGTTTATTCAATTGAAATGAAGCTATGATACAAACTTACCCATCAAACATGGTCCCTGCCATCCTTTCATCTAACAGAACCATTCTTTCATCATCCCTTGCAAGAAATCTTATCCCCCACCACTCCACTGAAACTGATCTTGCTAAAATCACTAACAATTTTTTTGTTTGTTTTGTTTTTGTTTTTGTTTAGATGGAGTTTCACTCTGTTGCCCAGGCTGGAGTGCAGTGGTGTGATCCCGGCTCACTGCAACCTCTGCTTCCCAGGTTCAAGTGATTCTCCTGCCTCAGCCTCCCAAGTAGCTGGGACTACAGGCACGTGCCACCACACCCGGCTAATTTTTGTATTTTTAGTAGAGACAGGGTTTCACTATGTTGGCCAGGCTGGTCTCGAATTCCTGACCTCAAGTGATCCACCCACCTCGGCCTCCCAAAGTGTTGGGATTACAGGTATTAGCCACCAGACCCGTCCAATCACCAACAACTTCTTTGTTACTAACCCCAGTTTACCAGTCCTTATCTTATTTGACCTCATACCACCTTTGTATACTGTGAATTAATTTGTTCTTCTTCAAATTCTTCTCTTGGGGAATTCTCTCTCTTCTGCAGGGGTTGTGGAAGGAACAGGTCCAAATAAGATATCAATAAATACTAATGCAATCCCTGGCTTGTTTTGCCCCATTTCTCTGGCTTCTCTTTAACTCCTTAAGCTCTTCTTCTTCATTTGCCCAATCTTTAAATGTCCATGTCTCCAGGGATTCATACTTTCCCTTGGTAGGGTTTCATACTGTCTCTCTACTTATTCCTTGGTATCAAATGCTATCCAAATGCTGATGATGCTCAAATCTGTATTCCCAGCCCAGAACTTGCTCTTGAGTGCCAGAAAACATAGATATCCCACAGGCAATACATATGTAACATGTCCAAACCAGAACTCATATCCTGCAATGCCCACTGCCCCAGCAAAACCTGTTCTTCCTTTTGTGCTCCAAGACCACTGCCAGGTTCAAGGATTCTAGAGAAGGACTCAATGGTCTCAGCATATAGTGGTACTCATGGCTAAGATCTATTACAAAAGAATATCAGCAAAATCAGCAAAAGTAAAAAGTGCACAGGTCGGCTGGGCACAGTGGCTCATGCCTGTAATCCCAGCACTTTGGGAGGCTGAGACGGGAGGATCACTTGAGGTCAGGAGTTCGAGACCAGCCTGACCAACATGGTGAAACCCCATCTCTACTAAAAGTACAAAAATTAGCCGGGCGTGGTGGCACGCACCTGTAGTCCCAGCTACTCAGGAGGCTGAGGCAGGAGAATCGCTCGAACCTAGGAGGCAGAGGTTGCAGTGAGCCAAGATCGCGCCACTGCACTCCAGCCTAGGCAACAAGAGTGAAACTCTGTCTCCAAAAAACAAACAAACAAACAAACAAACAAAAAAATTATCCAGTCTTGGTGGTAAATGCCTGGAGTCCTAGCTACTTGAGAGGCTGAGGCAGGATGCTCAACTGAGCCCAGGAGTTTGGGACTACAGTGAGCTCTGATCATGCCACTGCATTACAGCCTAGGTGACAGAGCAAGACCCTGTCTCTCCCGAACCAGAAAAAAAGGATTACTAGATTATCATAAATGTCATGGGAATGAGACTGGTGGCATTATAAGAAGAGGAAGAAAGATCTGAGCTAGTATATCCAGTATGCTTGCCATGTGATGCCCCATGCCATCTCAGGACCCTGCAGAGAGTTCCTACCAACAAGAAGATCTTCACCACATACAGCCCTTCCGACCTTGAACTTCTCAGCCTCCATAACTGTAAAAAATAAATTCCTTTTCTTTATCGCACTTTAGGTATTTTGTTATAAGC
Organism: Hylobates moloch; assembly: GCF_009828535.3. NCBI lineage: Eukaryota > Metazoa > Chordata > Mammalia > Primates > Hylobatidae > Hylobates > Hylobates moloch. The sequence goes on from NW_026652285.1 coordinate 85,308,274, forward strand.
AACAGAAAACAGACTAAGATATTAGCCAAGAGCCAACCTTGTAAGCAGGGCTTTTTAGGAATAATAGTCTCAGGCTTGCTGTGTTAACTCTTTAAAACAATTTTTTTTTAGAGACAGGGTCTCAATCTATCACCAGGCTAGAGTGCAGTGGGGCGTTCATGGCTCACTGCAGCTTTTGCCTCCAGGGCTCAACCAATCCTCCCACCTCAGCCTCCCAAATAGCTGAGACTACAGGCATGCACCACCACACTCTAGGGATTCTCCCACCTCAGCCTCCCAAGTAGCTGGGACTACAGGCATGCACCAAGAAACCTGGCTAATTTTTGTATTTTTTGTAGAGACAGGGTTTCACCATGTTGCCCAGGCTGCTCTGAACTCCTGGGCTCAAGTGATCCACCCACCTTGTCCTCCAAAAGTTCTGGGATTACAGGTGTGAGCCACTGCTCAGCCATGAAACGTATTTCTTAAATGGTAAGACCTGATCTGAGGTGCAGAATGGATGTTGTGTTAGCAGGCATGAAAACAACATTAATCTTATACCTCTCCATCAGGGTTTGTGAGTGACCAAGTACACTGTCAATGGGCAGTAATAATTTGAAAGAAGGCTTTTTTTCCTGAACAGTGGGTCTCAACAGTGCATTTAAAATATTCAGTAAACTATGCTATAAACAGATGTGCTGTCATCCAGGCTTTGTTCCATTTACAGAGCACAGGCAGAGTAAATTTAGCATAATGCCTAAGGGCCCTAGGATTTCTGGAATGGTAAATGAGCAATGGCTTCAAATTAAAGTCACCAGCTGCATTACCCCCTAATAAGAGTAAGCCTGTCCTTTGAAGTTTTGAAGCCAAGCACTGACTTCTCCTCTCTAGCCATGAAAGTCCTAGATCTTCTTCCAATAGAAAGCTGTTTTGTCTACATTGAAAATCTGTTGTTTGGTGTAGCCACCATCACCAGTTCTCTTTGCTAGAACTTCTAGATAACTTGCTGCAGCTTGCAATCACTTGCTGCTTCATCTGGCACTTTCATGCTATGAAGATGGTTTCTTTCCCTCAACCTCATGAACCAACCTCTGCTCACTTCCAACTTTTCTTCTGCAGCATCCTCACCTCTCTCAGCCTTCACAGAATTGAAAAGAGTTAGGGCCTTGCTCTGAATTAGGCTTTGGTTTAAGGAAATTTGTGACTGGTTTGATGTTCTATCAGATTCCCTTAAACTTTCTCCATGTCAGCAATAAGGCTGTTTTGCTTTCTCATCATTTGTGTGTTCACTGGAGTAGCACTTTTAATTTCCTTTAAGAATGTTTCCTTTGCATTCAAAATAGCTAACTGGCACAAGAGGCCTAGCTTTTGGCCTATCTTTGTTTTACACGCCTTCCCAAAGCTTAATCATTTCTACCTTTTTTAAAGCAAGAGATGTGCAACTCTTCCTTTCACTTAAACACTTGAGGTCATTGTAGGGTTATTAATTGGCCTAATGCCAATATTGCTGAGTCATGGAGTATAGGTAGGCTCAAGAAGAGATTAAAAAAAAAATAGAGAACTGCCAGTCAGTGGAGCAGTCAGAACATACACAACATTTATCAATTAATTTCACTATTTTTATATGGGCATGGTTTGTGGCAACAACAATTACAATAACACCAAAGATCACACCATAACAGATATAATACCACTGAAAAAGTTTGAAATATTCAGAGGATATATGTGTGTGTATATATATATGTGTGTGTGAATATATATGTGTGTGTGTGTGTGTGTGTATATATATATATATATTTTTTTTTTTTTTTTTTTTTGAGATGCAGTCTCACTCTGTTGCCCAGGCTGGAGTACAGTGGCACAATCTCAGCTCACTGGGTTCAAGCCTCCTGGGTTCAAGCGATTCTCATGCCTCAGCCTCCCAAATTGCTAGGATTACAGGTGTGCACCACCATGCCCTGCTAATTTCTGTATTTTTTAGTAGAAACAGGGTTTTGCTATGTTGGCCAGGCTGGTCGCAAACTCCTGGCCTCAAGTGATCCACCCGCCTCAGCCTCCCAAAATGCTGGGATTATAGGTGTGAGCCACTGCAACTGACCAAGAGAACATTTTTGAATATTAAGAGAATTACCAAAATGTGACACGGAGACACGAAGGGAGCAATTTTGCTGTTGGCAAAATGATGCCAATAGACTCGCTCAACACAGGGTTGGCCACAACCTTTATTTTGGAAAAAAAAAAAAAAAATCTGCGTGGCACAATAAAGCAAACCAAAAAAAAAAAAAAAAAAAAAAAAGAGGTATGCCCAGGGTCTGGTATGTAACAGGCTCAATAAATGAATTCAAAGTCTAGTCTGGCTCTGAGTGCCTCTTCTCTAAAGGCATCCTTAGTTTAGGTGAAGTAAACATTGAAACTTCCCGACAAGTTATTTTGGCTTTTCAGGTTTTTTTAAAACAAGTTTTATGTATAGAGAAATATGCACTAGCATTTTACAAAATAAATTTGATATGACTTGAAACTATTACCTTCTTTTCACAAAGTAGTCTAGTGTAAGTTTAAGTTTCCTGTAAATAGGCCAGAAATGCCTACTGTAAAGGACTAAGAGGTTTAAATGAGATTGTAAATGCAATGCTTGAGTGAGAGCAGCGCTGGCCTAAAAAGACATCAACAAATGCTTACGGAATTTAGAATAGAGCAAGATGTGTCCTTTCAGGCAGGAAATTTCGGGCAAATTGCCTAAAGGAATAAGATTCTGGAAGAGTTGGGTTTCACTGTCTTTAACACAGTAAAAAATGTACAAAGCTTAGCACCTAGTTAAGATAACACAGCTTATGCACAGATTACTGATAAGAAATGAATGTCCTTGTTAACTTCAGTAAGCCATGGGTATTGGGCTTGCTGTTTTAATTTTGCAGGTATAGCCTTTTTTAAAAGGAAAGACAAGAGTGTCATAAGTGAACTGTGTTTCCATAGATGTTCTAAAGACCAGCCAACTGAAGACTAAAGTCAATCCAAAAGCCAGGTCAACCTAATTAGTTTTCAGATTAATTCCATTTTCTTTCTTTTTTTTTTTTTTTGACAGAATTTTGCTCTTGGCGTCCAGGCTGGAGTGCAATGGCAGGATCTCGGCTTACTGCAACCTCCACCTCCAGGGTTCAAGCGATTCTCCTGTCTCAGCCTCCTGAGCACCCGAGATTACAGGTGCCCGCCACCATGCCTGGCTAATTTTTGTATTTTTAGTAGAGATGGGATTTCACCACGTTGGCCAGGCTGGTCTTGAACTCTTGACCTCAGGTGATCCGCCTGCCTCAGCCTCCCAAAGTGCTGGGATTACAGGTGTGAGCCACTACGCCCAGTCTTTTTTTTTTTTTTTAATGAGATGGAGTCTAGCTTTGTCGCCCAGGCTGGAGTGCAGTGGCACGACCTTGGCTCACTGCAACCTCTGCCTCCCAGATTCAAGCGATTCTCCTGCCTCAGCCTCCTGAGTAGCTGGGATTATAGGCACCTGCCACCACACCCAGTTAATTTTTGTAGTTTTGTAGAGACAGGGTTTCATTGTGTTGGCCAGGCTGGTCTCGAACTCCTGACCTCATGATCCGCCTGCCTTGGCCTCCCAAAGTGCTGGGATTATAAGCATGAACCACCACGCACGGCCCCATTTTCTATTAATACCTTTAATGGACTCTACATCAACTTGGGAGATAAGTTACTTGTAAATTTTTAGCAGAGCATGGTGGCTCACTCTCAGAGGCTGAGACAGGAGGACTGCTTGAGGCCAGGAGTTCAAGACTAGCCTGAGCAATATAGCAAGAACCCATCTGTACAAAAAATTAAAAATTAGCCAGGCGTGGTGGCATGCGCCTGTAGTCCCAGCAACTTGGGAGACTGAGGCAAGTGGATTGCTTGAGCCCAGGAGTTCGAAGCTGCAGTGAGCCATGACTGCACCAGTGCACTCCAGCCTGGGCAACAGAGCAAAACCCTGTCTCAAAAAAATAAATAAATAAACAAAAATAAATAAATTATTAGATTTTTCCACTACTAAGGAACTCTCAAATGTACAAAATCTCCCTATGTTAGCAAGAATGAGCTTGCTAACTCTGGACTTGAGTCTATGTTTATAATTCATAGGAAAAGTCATGACAGAATTAGCTATATTAAAAAAAATGTTAGACAATGCATTTAGTCGCCAAGGACCTCACCTCACCTCAGTTTTATATTACTTTTCTTTCTCATCAAAAACAAAAACACACGCATTTATACTGTATCAATGTATTTTCATAAACAGAGATTCTTTTTGTTGTTAAAGTATTAATAGTTTTTTAAACTGACATCAAACATCCATTTCAATAATAACAACAATAGCACACAGGCAGGTCTGGTGGAACCTGCCTACCTGATTTCAGATCCAGGCTCCATTACTTTCTAGCTGCATGATCTTGGGCAACTTACCTCTCTGAGCCTTTCCCATTTGTAAAATGGACATAATAGTTAATAGTATCTCATAGAGAGGAGTAAATACAATTTTATATATATATACATTTCTCATTTGTAAAATGGGCATAGTAGGTAAAATTATTCCATAGAGTACAAGGGAGGAATAAATACAATAATGTCTATGTATTTCTTAGAACAGTGTATGGCATTAAATAAGCACAGAGTATGTACTTATATACTTGTGAACACATCCTATTATCTCAAAATGTGGTTCAACTCAGATACCCCTGCAAGGGTGGAAGCATGCTTGATTGACATGCAAGTTGACCTGCAACCATAAACTGGTATTAGCATTAACATTAAAACTATAGAACTGGGAAAGGTCTCAAAGTTTATCTAGGTTAAACCTCATTATTGAATAGGTTGGGGTATGGAGGGAAAAGGATGGAAGATAATCTGTCCAAAGTCACATTCCTAACTGGGGACAGAATCAATATTAGAATCTAGGCTTTTTCCTATCTTTTACAGAACTTAAAATGCTTTCTGATGATCAGTTAATTTATCTTTTTACCATCTTTAGACTGGTGATTTATCATTACTATGCTAATCAGATCTGCCTACACATACCTTTATAATCTAAAACAAACATATACATAATTGGCCCCTTAAAAATGTTCTGTGATTATTATTCCTGGATTGATTTTAGTCTACTACTAAAATGAAAGTTTCTTAGGGACAGAAACTGTGCCTTATTCCTATCTGGATTAGCTGAAGCCAAGTACTATTACTTCATTACTATTACTTCCCACAGCGGTGAGGAATGGGCTAAAACAAACTAACGAACAAAAGCAAGCCTCCTGATTACTACTTCTAGATTAATAGTAAACTCTAAGGGGCCTAGAAACTCAGAAGGCAGATTATCAGATACCCCCACTTCTATTAGGCTTGAATATCCTTAATGAAATCAAACAAGTCATGTGTTTAAATCAAGAGACTTGGGGCCGGGCGCGGTGGCTCACGCTTGTAATCCCAGCACTTTGGGAGGCCGAGGCGGGCGGATCACGAGGTCAGGAGATCGAGACCACGGTGAAACCCCGTCTCTACTAAAAATACAAAAAAATTAGCCGGGCGTGGTGGCGGGTGCCTGTAGTCCCAGCTACTCGGAGAGGCTGAGGCGGGAGAATGGCATGAACCCGGGAGGCGGAGCTTGCAGTCAGCCGAGATTGCGCCACTGCACTCCAGCCTGGGCGACAGAGCGAGACTCCGTCTCAAAAAAAAAAAAAAAAAAAAAAAAAAAGAGACTTGGAACTTAAGCAAGTCTACTTATAGTAATATATGGCTATAAAAGAGGAAGTGAAAAGCAGCTGCAGTATTCACTGTCATATGTTCTACTTCCTTAGAGAAAACCAAAAAAGGAATAGCTAAATCAGAGAATTTTGGTGAAACTTTCTGTATTCTCAGTGTTAAATTTGATTTGGTTTTCCTGATAACCATGGGGAACAAAAATAAACTATAACTTTCCTTAGTATGTCTTTTATCATAAATTAGCTGTTGTCTATGTCTAGGAGCACAGTCACATGCCTAGAATTCAAGTGTCTCAGATCCTTGAGAAACCTGCTCAGGAAAAAAGAATAGTTGAGCCACCAAGAATTTATCTCTGGCCCGGAATCTGGAAAAGAGCACATGACTGTCATTACCTATCCCATAATTTTCAGTCAGCTTGGACTGATTGTTGCTTGAAAATTGGGAGCCCTAACATTACAGACTTCTCCCAACTACTTTCACATAGTGAAGAATGTGAACTTAAAGTGGAATAGGGAAAAAAGGAACCAAAGCACAGCTTAACTGTAAAATAAATGAGAAACGGAAAGAACTCAAAGTGGAACTAAGTGAATGCAGGCCATCTAAAGACGGGGTAGGAAGGGAACAGAGGGGTCAGAGTGAAAAGACTTAAGGATAGGTAATATACAGCTATTCGGTGTAAATCAAAAGTTCCTATTTAAGGACAAAAGAAGGCCAGTGTCATTTTATGGTCATTCATCTACTAACTCATTTGTTTATGTATTGTCTATGACTACTCTCACCCTACAAGGCAGAATTGAGTATTTGTGGTTGCAACAGAAACCACATGGCCCAACAGATCTGGAATCAACTTAAGGGCAGACACAGCAGTTTAAGCATTTTTGTAACCTCTTAGTATTTAGCAGAACAAGGGACATATGTGGTGTATTTGTCATTTTTCCAGTACATTCTTCAGCACGCACAAAACTTGTTAAGCATATGTTCAAAGAAAAGCTCTGCAATGATCAGAGCTTGGTAGCTCACAAGTCTGCAGGAAGTCAAGCTGTCCACTGGCACAACACAATGGAAAAAGCTAAACTGACTACTAAAAGAGACAAAACCCTTCCTCTCTTTAAAGATTTCTATTCCAGGCTGGTATATATTAATATAATGCTCGGGGAAACTGGAGAATGACAGAAGTCTGTTACGTTGGTTTTAAGCTTTAAACTTTACAAAGTGCAATTTCGCAGCTATTATTCATTCAACAGCCACTTCCTGAGCACTATGTGCTAGGTACCATGCTGGGTGCTAGACAGAAATGAACAACATAAGCAGTCCCTGTCCGGTGAGGAGTCATAATCTAATAGGTTCGGGGTACAAGAATAGAGGCAAACACACCTAGCTGTAGGACTAAGGAAGAGAAAGCAATTCATTCTGCCTGAGGCTGCAGGAGAAGGAAAAGCATCCAAAACGTGACATCCGAGCTGGGCCTTGAAGAATGCTAGAGCTGACCCACCAAGGCCTGGTTCTAAAGTGTCATCGCCTTCTCCACAGAGAAAAGAAGTCTCATATCAGCCCCAGCTGACTCCTACAAAAATTCTGAGGCAGGAAGTCTCATCAGCAATCATTCCCATTTCACCGGAGAAATTGTGACCCAGAATGCAAAAGGCAAACCCAGGGTTATCTTCCCGGCAAGAGAGATGCCGGGTCCCGAACCTCAAATCGGCAGAGTCAGCACAGTTGCAAGCTCTGCCCAGATTCTGAGGGGTGTAGAGCACCGGAATATGGCAAGGGTCTCCCCCCGGAAGTTGGGAAAAGGCCTGAGAAGAGATCGACCCCCCTCCAACAATCCGCCGGTATCTCTCAGCCACGCCCTCCAGCGCATACTTATCAGTCACTCACCCGCCGCTGGGCGAGAGGAAATCGGTGTCGTCCTCGTCCCCCGCACCGAACATTGCGTTGGCTTTCACCGGGCTGCGGGGAGGAAGCTGGGTATTCCCAGAGTCCCAGGGCCTGTCACCGCCGACGTCGTAAAATGCCGCGGCGGCGTGCTGCTTTCCGGCAGGGCGAACTCCCGCACGGTCTCTGGACCGAAAGTAGACTGGGCTCTGGAGAAGGTGGGGCAAAGGCAAATGAGAGGCTCGCGCGGGCACGCGCGCCGCGTGACGTCAGGCCCCTCCAGCCCGCAGCGGGGCGGAGCTTCACAGCCCCTTGCAGGGATTGGTCGGTAATGCTAGGGGGCGGGAGGGGGCGGGAAATCCTCGGCCTCGGTGGCGGTCGTGGACACGTCGAGCCGGTTAGAAGTGGAGGGGCCGTTCGAGGAGTCGTGAGGGGGTGACGGGTTAAGATTCGGAGAGAGAGGCGCTAGTGGCTGGACTCGACCTGGGAAGGTAAGGCTTCTCCTGGCCCCTCTCTCGCACCCCTGTGCATGGGTACCGTCCTTTCCCCAGCGGGACAAGGACCCTCCTCGCCGCTCTCCTCAGCTCCGCGGAAGGAGAAAGAGCTCGGCACTGGAGGGTTAAAGACTTGGGCTTCGGCCCGGCCCCTGCAGTGGCATAGCCAGAGTGACCTTGGGCCAGGGTGTTTGGTACCTCAGTTTCCCCCTGTATGCAACCGGCCATTTGTCCAGTGCTTCTGTGTGCCGGCTGGTCCAGAAGCTTTTAGAGCTCAGAGGCCATCGATTTCAATCCCGGCCTCCTCGTAATCTCAGAATTTACAGATAGGGAGAGGAAGGAACTAAGCACCCGGGTGACTAGTCCGAGGTCACAAAGAGTAAAGGGCAGACTGAGACTGGTTTCCTCGTCCTTTGATTCAGGACATAGTGAGCTAGTGGGTGAACAAGAACCTTACCAGCCCTTAAGCACTGTGTGCCCTTACAGAGTCACTAATGAAAGACTGTAGCATACACCTCGAGAAAAGTCCCCTTTCTAGAGTCCACCTGTATTCTACGCGGGTGAGGTGCAGAAGAGCTAGGATATTCTGGCAGTGGGTGATGGAAAGGAGGATACTTTGGAGGCAGACACATCCCCAGCCCAGCCTTGGCGTGGGATTCCCTACGACAGTCCTAAATCAACATCAATTGTGGCGGACTCCTCTGCCTCCAGTTTCCACCCTATCTGTATCTTACATAAGTATTTCTTTGGTTAACCTGGTATCATTCTCGAAGCAATCCTGGGGTAGTCCTGGCTTAGACAAGGTGTGGCTAAGGAGATAGTGTCCCAGCGTAGCGTCCACAGACTCACTGGAGTTTTTGGGCTTCCCCTCACAGTCAGGTTGGTACTACAGGTGTCCCTTACGTGAATGTTTCAATCTGTCAGTATGAAATTGAAGCGAAATGATTGGTAGCTCTCTCCCAGAGAACTTTGCACCTCCTGGCAAAGATGTTAAAGCAGCGAAGGCTCACAGTTGGAATGATGCAACTGGAATCTAAGCACTAGAACCGGAACTGGAACTAGAATCTAAGGACTAGCACTAGAACTGTTGCAGTAGCTCTGTTTAGTGTGTGAACTTGGCTACCTCTTGGAGGTGTTGGGGGAATAACTGGATTAAGTACCATGGCACTTTCTAATCCCTCTCCCCAAAACTGGCCACTGTGATTGCAGCACTGAAACATCTAAATGTTTAACAGAAAGAGCTTGCTAGCCCCTGGCCTACATTATCTAAGGTATTTTTAACATGGAATGAATACTTAAAGTCACTTGCAAAGCAGTCTCACTGCAGAATCTTTCTAGGTGTTTATGAAATGTCCTTCCAGCCTTTCCTTTAAAAAAAAAAATAGCCAAGGGAATATTTGAACTCTTATCTTGTATTCTTGGGTGGAGCTGTTTTTATCCTGGATGTTTAAGTAGCTTTTGTAGGTACTCAGGAATCCTAAAATCAATAGCCTTTTTGGTGATTGGAACATCACGAACATGCATACTCAGATTATCACTGTAGAAACACAGCTGCTGATTCTCATTAGCAGTATGAGGAGGAGGAAGATGATGGTGAGTCTTCCCAGGCTTTGAACTGCAGGACTGGGTGCACCTAAAAAAAAAAAAAAAAGAAAGCCACTGTCTTCCTAAATTCGTGTATCTTCAGATTGGTAATATTGGACTAGGAATCAGGAAATCTGAATTCCTCTCCCAGCCCTTATAACTCACTCTGAGTTTGGGCCAGTCTCCCTAAACACTGTAAAATGAGTGGATTAGACCTGTACTTCTACTGAGTAACTGCTGAGGATACAAAGGTAAGTAAGGCACAACCTTGATCTCAAGTTTAAAGTAAGCATTTTTGCTTATTTGTTTTGCTTAAGTATACAACTTTTAGAATATTCATAAAATGTATTGTCAACTCCCTGAAGATTGGCCAGGAAGCAGCAAATTTTTTTCTCCACCCTCCACCCCCCTTACTCCCTCAGGGAAGCAGCAATTTTAATAATTCTTTTCAAATTATCAGCAATTTTGCAACAGAGATGACAGTCTTTATATACGAGTATACCCATACTAATCTGTACTGATGCATGCATTTTAAAATTAGTAGTTTAAAGTTATAACCAAGTTATATCAGGTATAATGATAAGAATATTAATTAAATGCAGATTCTAGGGGATCTGTAACATTCTATTCACTCAGTCACTGAAAGCAGACTTAGGGCCATTAGTTGGTTAACTGAAGAGGCAAGTTAAAGCAGGGAATCATACAGGTAATAGTTATATGCATAACATTTTAACGAACACATAAACATTCTTTTGCCATTCTTTTAACATAAGGCCTCAGCCTTTTCTTGGAGTGTAGGACCCTGTTGCCTGTTTTTGTAAGTAAAGCTTTATTAGAACACAGCCTTGCTCATTTGTTTATGTATTGTCTATGACTACTCTCACCCTACAAGGCAGAATTGAGTATTTGTGGTTGCAACAGAAACCACATGGCCTGCAACATCTAAAATGTTTACTTTTGGTCCTTTATAGAAAGAGCTTGCTAGCCCCTGGCCTACATTATCTATGGTATTTTTAACATGGAAGGAATACTTAAAGTCACTTGCAAAGCAGTCTCACTGCAGAATCTTTCTAGGTGTTTATGAAATGTCCTTCCAGCCTTTTCTGTTGTCTCCCACACCTAACAGCAAGTTTATGTGTTATCTGTATGCTCACTTTTCTTTTTTGGGGGATGGAGTTTCGCTCTTGTTGCCCAGGCTAGAATGGAATGGCACGATCTCGGCTCACCACAACCTCCACCTCCCGGGTTCAAACAATTCTCTTGCTTCAGCCTCCCGAGTAGCTGGGATTACAGGCATGTGCCACCATGCTCGGCTAATTTTGTATTTTTGGTAGAGACGGGATTTCTCCATGTTGGTCAGGCTGGTCTGGAACTACCAACCTCAGGTGATCTGCCCGCCTTGGCCTCCCAAAGTGCTGGGATTACAGGTGTGAGCCAACGCGCCCGGCCTTGTATGCTCACTTTTATCTAGTCTTTCCAAAGCATTCAATGTGGTTTTTTAGAAACAATTACTAGAGAGGCTATATAGTACAGTAGTTAAGTACTTGAGCTCTGGAGCCAAATTACTTTGCCACTTATTAGTTGTATAGGCCATAGGCAAGTTACTCAGTTTCTGCCTTTGTAAAACAGGCATAATGGTAGTATCCATTTCTAGGTTTCTTGTGAATATTATAGGAATTAATTCATGTAAAGCATTTAGAACAGTGCCTGGCAGGTAGTAAGTACTCAGTGTTAATTGCTGCTGTCATTTTTCTCTTCTCATTTATACTTCATTGCTTTACATAGTATTTACATACTTTCAATAATAAGCACAACTGGCATAAATTGGTTTGTGAATAAACACACTGTCACCATTGATAAGCACACTTCACAGAGGGGGAACCAGAAGTGTTGTTCCCATCACATTGGAGAATAGCCTAGTGGTGTGATGTCAGTTAAATTGGATAAGAGAGTTCTGTGGGATAGTTTGCTAAGAGTATAAGGCAACAGTTCACAAAAGAAAGTAATGGATTAAAATTGGAAAGGAATCCAAGACCATATTTGTCAAATACCTTGAAGGTCAAGGTGACAAGTTTGTACTTAGCTCAGTATGAAGTGGAATTTTTTATTCCAAATGGCATGATTGATGTAAAAAAGTTCAAATGGCTTAGGAGTGTATGAAGTAAAAAGTTACATTTCCCTAGCTCCATTCCATGTCAGTAAACACTTCATTTTCTAATCGCCCCTAGAACATGAGGTTGTTGTGAAGGCATGGTAAACACCACTTGGGGCACTAGTATTAATCTGTTAAAATTTTCAATTCAGCTTTCCTTTGGATTACAATCTCAATTTTGAATTGAGAAAAATAAAGTTTCCGTACTGAATGTGAATAAAATGAAATGACTGTTTTGAAAGTAGATACCATACTCATAAGAGTCTTTGATTCCTAAGTCTTTCTCTACCTCTTGTTTCCAACTTGGAAGTCTTGGTAGAGAAGGACTTAGGAATCAGAGACTCGTCTCTACTGTTAATTCCTTTTTGCACCTTTCCCACCAGAAGTGCTGTAAGAGAGAAAGATGATATAATTATCACTAGAAAAGCAAAGTGTTCGGCCAGGTGTGGTGGCTCCTGCCTGTAATCCCAGCACAGGCAGATCACCTGAGGTCAGGAGTTCGAGACCAGCCTGGCCAACATGGTGAAACCCCATGTCTACTGAAAATACAAAAATTAGTCAGGCATGGTGGCGGGCACCTGTAGTCCCAGCTACTCAGGAGACTGAGGCACGAGAATTGCTTGAGCTCTGGAGAGGCGGAGGTTGCAGTAAGCTGAGGTCACGCCACTGTGTGCCAACCTGGGCGACAGAGCGAGACTCCATCTCAAAAAAAAAGAAAGAAAGAAAGCAAAGTGTTTACAGTGACAAGTTGATTTCAACAAGCAGTTGTCAGATAAGTTAGTAACAAAGCATCACCCAAATAACTGCATTTTAAAGCGGACAGGGCAGGCCTGACTGGGGAAAAGGGAAGGAAGGGGTAAGGGGTTCCTGATGCCTGTACTCCCACATGCAGCTCTTAAAGCCATTTTAAAAACTTGAAAGTTGTATGTAGTTTTGTGACTTAAGTATGACAAGTCATCAAAAGTCTGATACTTAATACATTACAATGAACAGTTTATGCCAAAAGAAATCTTATAGTAGGGCCTGGGAAGGAAATGCTTTTGAAGTTCCATTGCTTTGAGTAATATCATTTTATGATTTAGGTAACATCCCCAAGCAGAGGAGGGGCCCATCCTTAGGAATGCAAAGCCCTGCAGAGAAGGAAAGGGTTGAGAAGGGTCCACCCTACCTCTTTTCCTTTACACAATGGCCCTAGGCTTTTGTATACAGCCTGCTTTTGTAGGCTTAGGACATTACGAAATACAGCATGGTAAGATGGAAGCCTGAATCTCAAAAGTAAATATGAGAAATGATTCGGAGGGAACATATAGAGAGCAAAATTCTAGCAACAGGTGACATATTTCCCTAGATAGAAGAGTTATTGTAGAACTATGATGAGTGTTTATGTAATTTTGAAGCAGTTTAGAGCATCTAGAATGTAGTCATTTAATTTATGAAATGAAAGACAGAGAAATGCTGTTAACTCATATACCCGCATCCTCTCTCCTACCTTTTCTGATGGCTTTTTATGAGCTCTCACACAACCCCTATGCATAATCTATACCTTAGTACATTTTACATTATTTTTAAATTATTTACATGCGTCCCTCTTTCACCAGAATGGGTTTCTTAGAGTTTCATCATGGTACCTTCATTCGATAGGTATGCAATAAATAGTGAAAGAATAATCTGAGTTCCTCAGAATTGCACAGCAAATGAGACCTAAGAGTCAGATCTAGAATGCAGATCTAGAACCTCTTTCAATTCCTAGCCCAGTACTTTTACTGCCACACCATACAGCCTCTATCTGAGATATTGAACAATTTTTTTGTTTTTTATTTTACTTTTTCTTGAAACAGGGTCTTGCTCTGTTGCCCAGGCTGGAGTGCAGTAGCACGATCTCAGCTCACTGCAACCTCTGTCTCCCAGGCTCAAGCAATCTTCCCATCTCAGCCTTTCGAGTAGCTGGGACTACAGGCATGCACCATCATGCCCAGCTAATTTTTTGTATTTTTGATAGAGTCAGGGCTTTGCCATGTTGCCCAGGCTGGTCCCAAACTCCTGAGCTTAAGCAGTCTGCCCACCTTGGCTTCTTAGAGTGCTGGGATTACAGGCGTGAGCCACCATGTCCAGCCTCATTTTCATTCTCCTACTGCATTTTCATTAAATCATTGAAGTTCCTATTATCTTGCGTAACATATTTAATTGCATTTTCCTACTGAATAAAAAAAAAGGAACAGTTCAAATGTTTTCTAGTTTCTGTCTTACACCATATTAATTCCCAATATTATTCATAGGCAAACCAACAACATTATTATCCAAACAGTTTAAATGCTATATAATATAACTAAAGCAAAGTTTAGACAAGGAGGACCATTGTCTACCTTTGATTTTAACAATAAAGCAGTTAAAGCAATGCTTTGCCAATGTATATTTGTCTGACTAGCTAGTTTTGTTTAAATCAAACTGTGAAAGGCTGTATGCTTCAAGAGACCTGAAAGTGAGCCTTATATGTGACTTAGCTCCTTTCAGAGATTAATTTTGTCATCTAATGAGCAAGCAAGCTATTATATTTCATATTTACTGTAACTTAAAATTGGAAAGTGTTTAACATATTTTATTTGACCCTTATAATACTATGAGATTGGCAGCGTAGGTATTTTAATATCTGTTTTGCAAATTTTGGTGATTTGCTTAATGTCACATGGCTAGTATGTGGCAAATGTGGGTCCAGAGCTCAGAGCCTTTGATGCCTAGTGCTGCATGCTTTCTCCACTCTAAGATGCTATCTAGAAAACACCGAAATCGTCACATAAATCATACCAAAGCACAGTTAGCAGACTGGAAGTGTGTCAAGGCTACAAAAGGATCCTGTAAGAGGAGCATGAAAGGGTGCATCTTGTGATTACATTATTCCGGGATGTGGCTTACCCAACAACAAAAGGTATCACAGAAATGGAGTAAAGTAGCTGGGAGATCCACTCCCCATTGGACTTAGGCCCTGCTATCATTACATAACTAAAAGACCTTTTCAGTTTGTTTGCTTGACATATCAAATTTGAGTTGTCCTATTAGAACCAGGCAAATAAAAGCTTTTGTAAAGGCCTTTGGAAGAATGTAGTTGTACACTTGATCTTCTTTGTACCGAAGGGTGGGAGTGGGCAAGAGAAATAGGAGCTTCTATGTTATTTGCCACCAGAACAGGATATGTAAAGCTCAGAAACCCCTCCTGCTTAGCTGCTTCCCAGCAAACCATCCGGAGAAATGGGACTGGAGAAAGTGGTTAGTCTAGTGTTATGGAGCCTTCTATCAGAAGCAGATGTTATGGATTCACCTAACTAAAGAGTATTAGTGTCATTATTTAATAACATTAGCCTCAGTTTCCACATCTGTAAAATAAAGGAGTTGGATTTGATGATAATTTTTTTTTTTTTTTGAGTTGGAGTTTCGCTCTTGTTCCCCAGGCTGAAGTGCAATAGTGTGATCTCGGCCCATTGCAACCTCCGCCTCCCGGGTTCAAGCGATTCTCCTGCCTCAGCCTCCCTAGTAGCTGGGATTACAGGCATGTGCCACCACGCCCGGCTAATTTTGTATTTTTAGTAGAGATGGGGTTTCTCCATGTTGGTCAGGCTTGTCTTGAACTCCTGACCTCAGGTGATCTGCCCGCCTCGGCCTCCCAAAGTGCTGGGATTACAGGCGTGATCCACTGCGCCTGACTGATAATTTAATTTTTTAAATAGGAAATATATTCACATGGTTTGTAATTCAAAAAGTACACAAGGATATCCAGTGAAAAGTATTTCATTTACTCCTATCCACCTCTGACCAGTTCCCCTCAGGGACCACAGTCCTATTTTGCCTCCCAGGATCAACCAACAACTTTGTTGTTTCCCCCCAACTCCCCTGCAGATAGTATAGGTATATAAAAATAACATGTACATACTCTGTTTCCTTTTTAAGTTTTTTACAAATTATAGCATACAGTATATTCTGCTTTTATTTCATTTCATAATACATCTTGGAGATCATTCTATATCAGTATATAAGAGCGTTCTCATTCTTATTCTGCGAAATATTCCATTGTATGAAAATATGATAACTCATTTAATCAGTGCCCTATCAATGAACATTTAGATTGTATTTTTAATATTTTGCTATTACAGACAATCTTGTTATAAGTAACTTTGTGCATATACATTTCACAGATGTGTCAGTTTATCTGTAGAATGAATATTTAGAAGTGGGATTACTGTGTTAAAGAGTGTGGGCAGACTGATGACTGTTCTAGTTTTGATTTTCTATGAGACTTTAACTGAAAATGATTAGTGGAAAGAAAAAGTATCGTTTTCTTGGTAATATCTTAATTTTTATCTCTTACTATTCGGAACTAAGTCTTAAGTAAGAGCCAAGAATAGGTAATCTCACCAAAATTATGTTGAATTGCAGACTTCACTAAAGTCACCTGCATCATGGTCTTGTAGATTTTTCTAGTGGTTTTCACTGTAATACTATTCAAGCTAATTTGCAAGGTGAATATTATAAACTCAGAGCAAAAGGAGACTGTCTCCCAACTATGTTTACTAGTATTTACCAAGTAGAGGATTCAGAAGATTTGCTCTTTATTACAATTTATGTAGGGGGTGAAAATGGAAAGATAAAACAAAGAGAGCCTAACTAATACCTGTCTCTGTCTATGTTTTACTGTCTTCCCAAATTTTTGGATGGTTATGAAGTGTGTGATAACTTTACAAGTGTATGATACCGTAACAATTACTAATCTTTTGGGGATTTGTTTGTTCATTTGTTTGAGAGACAGAGTCTTGGTCTGTCGCCCAGGCTGGGGTGCAGTGGCGCGATCTCAGCTCACTGCAGCCTCAACCTCCCGGCCTCAGGCGATCCTCCTGCCTCAGCCTACCAAAGTAGTACAAAAGTAGATCCTATGGCCTCAGCCTATAGCTGAGACTACAGGCATGCATCTCCACCCCTGGCTACTTTTCTTGATTTTTTGTCGAGACAAGGCCCTGGGCTGGTCTTGAACTCCTGGACTCAAGAGATCCTTCCACCTCAGCCTCCCAGAGTTCTGGGATTATAGGCATGAGCCACTATACCCTGCCTGTTTTGTTTTTAATTAATACATAATAATTGTACATATTTATGGGGTACAGTGTGATATTTTAATATGTATATAAATTGCATAATAATCAAACGATGGTATTTAGCATATATATCACCTCAAACATTTATCATTTCTTTATGGTAAGAACATTCAGAATTCTCTCTTCTAGATATTTTGAAATATCCACACTAACATTGTTTACTATAGTCACTAGTCTTTTGGAGAAGCTAGGGACCATAAAGCAGGTCAGAATTGTATCAGCCCCTCATACTTTCTTGACTATAACCTACTAACTTTTCTTTTCTCCCCATCTCACCTCCCTCATTCTCTTTCTAGGTACAATAAGCCATTTGTGAAATTTTCCCTGTTCAATAGCAAGTTTAAGCCAGAGCCTCTATCCTTTCCATCTCTGAATTCCCTATAACCTTTGGGGAAGAGGGTACTTCATAATACTTGTTGAGTTGAATTGAGGTAGATGTCAAAGTGATCTGACCTCTACTTTGCTCCCCTCTCAAGTGCCATATCCTTTCTTTTCCCTGCTCAGCCTTGACACACCTATCAAGCCATCACTTTGTGTGCTTAATTTGGTTCAGGGAAGGACAAGAGACCAAGTAAATTATTTATCTTGAAGAGGAGTCTATGTCTGCCTGTGTTTAAGTAAATGCACACACACACCTATCTTTCTGGCTCCCGCTGCCATTCTTTGTGTTGCACTTAAAAATTGGGGGCTGGGTACGGTGGCTTACACCTGTAATCTGAGCATTTTGGGAGACTGAGGCAGAAGAATCACTTGAAGGCTGGAGTTCAAGACCAGCCTGGGCAACATAGGGAGACCCCCTCTCTACAAAAAGTTTTAAAATTAGCTGGGCATAATGGTATGTACCTATGGTCCCAGCTACTCTGGAGGCTGAGGTGGGAGGATCACTTGAGCCCAGGAGGTGTAGGCCACAGTGAGCTGTAATCATGCTACTGCACTCCAGCCGGGGCAACAGAATATGACTTTGTCTCAAAAAAAAAAAAAAAAAAATGGGGAAATTATTTATTTAGTTATGCATTAGTGGTAGCTGTGGAGTTAGGGACACTTGGTAGGAACAGCATTGGAATATATAATTCAAAATACACATGTATCTTTTTATTCACATGAATTTCATTTTATGTGTATGAAATCATCAAGTTCAAAGTGAATATTAGATGAATATGAACTCTAGCTTATTGGACATTTAGAAGATAGAGTTTGATTAGTGTTAATTTTTTTGATTTTAGATTTTAAAAACTTGTCCGTGGGCCATACGTTAAGTACTCGTAGTATCTCTGTGGAAGAGTTCTGATAAACTCCAGGATAGAAGATAGCCAGGCCCACATGTGGACTATAACTCCTATAAAGTTACAGATAACAGAATTATATGGTCTAACATGCAGCTCACTTAGGCAGTCCTACCTTTCCAAATGTTTTCTTCAATGCCATATTCCCAGGGAAAATTGCTGCTGGGTAGTTGAAACTAGGTGCCTTACTGGACTTCTTCCTGCCTATTATTTGGGCAACTTATAAAAGCTTACAAACTTTCTAGAAAGTAGCCCTGAAAACAGTTCCTTTGTTATGTTTTTAGCAATACCACAGAATACGTGGCTCTATGTTATAGCTTAGAATTGCTACTACTCTTAAAAAACTGGAACATAGAAAAGATGGACAAAAACCTAGTATAATGTATCATTATTTCCATTTCAAGATGGCGTTTTGAACTCATCTCTTTTCCTTCCCAAAATCCTAGTGAAATTATCATAGGAATATGAAGAAGCATTATTTATAGTCAGAAAACAGGGAGACAGAAGCCAGAAACTTTAAAACATTTCAAAGAAAATGTGATACAGATGGGAATCAAATTGAAAAAAATGACTGACCACCTGATTCAACATAGATAAAGGCCACCTCTGCCGGTAAATTTAAATGGGTAGGATTCATTTGCCCACCCCTGCAAGCTCCCAAATCAAGAACAGCAGAGATGGCCAGGCGCGGCGGCTTACACCGGTAATCTCAGCACTTTGAGAGGCTAAGGCGTGTGGATCACCTGAGGTCAGGAGTTTGAGACCGGCCTGGCCAACATGGTGAAACCCCATCTCTACTAAAAATTAAAGAAAAAAAAAAAAACGAGCCAGGTGTGGTGGTGGGCACCCGTAATCCCAGCTACTTGGTAGGCTGAGGCAGGACAATCACTTGAACCCGGGAGGCGGAGGTTGCAGTGAGCTGAGATCGTGCCACTGCACTCCAGCCTGGGTGACGAGAGTGAAACTCCATCTCAAACAAACAAACAAACAAAAGAACAGCAGACATAAGGAAGAAGTATTAGCTATGGGGTAGTTGGTGGACAAATCAAGGATCTGGGGAATTGTACTTATACCATATATAGAGAGAACAGTAGATTGAGAAGTAAAAATGAGTATTTATCAAGAACTTCCTGTGTTTAGACACTGTGCTTAAGTAAGTGTTTAAGTGTATACTGTCAAGAGGTAGTTGCTATAAACATCCTTAGTTTAGAGGAAACTAATTTACTCTCTTAACCACCGTGCTGTTGCCTCAGTGAACTCCTGCTAATAATTCTTTAAAACAATCCTATGAAATGGGTTACTTTTATTTTCCCAATTTTAGAACTGAGGCAAAAAGATATTAAGTAATTTGCCAAAGGGCCCACAACCAGTAGTAGGTACAGTTTTACCGGTTAGAGAATGAGTAGATCTCCTTGCGTATTTGAATAGCTGCCATAATAAAGAAAGGGGAAATATCTTTTCTACCCACAGCTTCCTCCTTGTGTTTTTTTGTTTTTGGTGGGCTATTCAGGATCTCAGATCGAATCCCAATCTCAGAAAGACAGTTGACAAACCCTGGAGAGGTCAGCTGGGAACAAATGTAAAAGTCTCAGCAAAACGGTGTACTTCCTGTTTGAGGTCTGTCTTTCTGGTAGTTCAATCCCTGTATTTCACAACTCGTCTACAAAAATAAAACTACAAAAATATTTAATTTCCCCTCCCTCTGGGATTTAGAGATTTTACTTACACAGTACGTTAGAAAACCTCTCTCAAATCCCAAAGACGGAGTGATTTGGTATGAAATTCAGTGTTAGCCCCCAAGATTCTATGATTATTAGGTGGTGGTCTGTGTAAATTTTATGTGAGACTGGGCTAACTCTGTGACCTTTTTGGAATTTCAAAATAAACAAATGCATTATTTTAGTTCCTGGTTGAATCTTGGCTTTCTTTTCTTTATTACTGATACATAATAATTGCACATATTTATGGGCACAATAATTAATAATTGCACAATGTATAATGATCAAATCAGGGTATTTAGGATATCCATCACCTTCAATATTTATCATTTCTTTGTATTGGGAACATTTCAAATCTTCTAATTATTTTGAAATATACAGTGTATTGTTGTTGACTGTAGTCACCCTTTTGTGCTATCAAACACTAGAACTTACTCCTTCTATCTAAGCATCTATTTGTACTGTTAACCCATCTGTCTTCGATCCCACCCTCACCCCACCTTGAGTACACACGTATACACCCTTCCCAGCCTCTGGTGACTATTCTACTCTCTACCTCCATGGGATCAACTTTTTTGGCTCCTACATATGACTGAGAACATGCAATATTTGTCTTTTTGACTTTTTTTTTTTTTTTTTGAGACTGAGTCTTGCTCTATCACCCAGGCTGGAGTACAGTGGCGTGATCTCGGCTCACTGCAACCTCTGCCTCCCGGGTTCCTGAGTAGCTGGGATTATAGGCACCTACCACTACGTCCAGCTAATTTTTGTATTTTTAGTAGAGACGGGGTTTCACCATGTTGGCCAGGCTGGTCTTGAACTCCTGACCTCAAGTGATCCACCCACCTCAGCCTCCCAAAGTGCTGGGATTACAGGCATGAGCCACCGCTCCTGGCCATTTTTTTTTTTTTTTTTTTTTTTTTTAGCTCTCACTTGTTGAACATCCAGTTCTTAGATTCTGTGTACTAAGTATCTATGTTGTACATCTCTGTAATTCAGAACTGTGGTTCTCAAGCTTTAGCGTGCATAACAATTGTCCATGGAACTTGATAAGCACCTAAATTTTGAGGCCCTACTCCCTGAGAGGTGATTCAGTGGTGTGGCATAGGGTCCATAATTTTTATTTTTACCCAAACTTCCCTGATGATTCTGATCCAGGCGGTCCTTGGACCACACTTTGAGAAGCACTTGAGTTAGGAGGAAAGTAATTAACATTTATTATTTACTGTGTATGTTATTAACATGCCAGTCTCTTGAATATGTATTTTTACATTTGATATTCATACTGTTGTGAGATTTTTACCCCAGTTTCACATGTACTTATTATCCTCACAAAGTTTTTGTAACTTGTTACGAGTTTTAAGGATGGCAGTGCCCCTTAGGATAAAAAATAAAGCAGGATAAATAGACTACATTAACAGTAAAAACTTCTGTTCATCAAAAGACACAATAAAAGAAGTGAAAAGGGAAGCCACAGACTGGGAGAAGATATTTGCAATGTGTGTGATGATAGACTACTCATCCAGAATATGTAAAGAACCTTCACAAATCAATAAGAAAAAGACCTCACAGAAAAATAAGCCACAAACTTGAACAAATACTTAACAAAAGAAAGGATATCCAAAAGCCAATACATGTATGAAAAAGTTTCCTCTTCAATAGTCATTAGGAAGATGCAAATTAAAGTTCAATTTATACCCACCAGAATGTCAAAAATTAAGTAGACTGACTCTAATAAGTGCTGAGAAGAATGTCACCAATCTTGGGGAGGGGAAGTATTTGCAAATGTTCACAGCAGTATTATTAAAAACCCTGAAAACAGTTTAGATGCCAAGGGCAGACATGAAAAGTTAAGTTGCATATTCATTCAAAGGAAACTATAGAGCAACGAAAAATAACAAACTGCTGCTACACACAATATGGATGAACCTCACAAAAATTATGTTGAGCAAAGGACCCAGACACCATAGTACATTCTATCTGCTTCCATTTATATAAATTTCAAAATCACAGAAGACTGTGTATGATTTTAGAAGTCAGGAGAGAAGTTCCCTCTGGAGAGGAGGAGGAAGCATGACTGGGAGAGGGAGGAGGGGAGCTCCTGGAGTACTGGCAATAGTTACTCTTCTGGGTAACAATTAAATAAAATATACTTACTTTATGGGGGAAAAAAGATGGCAATGCCCTGCAACAGTGAGCAGCCTGACTCTGAGAACAGAGTGGGCTCTTGCCCTTGCTGTTTCTGCTTTGGCAAGGTGCCTCTCAGAGGAGATGATTGTTTAAGATTGGTTCTGGAAAGTAATACGAACAGTATGTTCTGGAATGTGTTTAATCAGTGTTAAAGCCACTGAAATGTTAGAATGGCTAAAGTATATCAATCATTATTCAGAGTGCATTTCATTTTTTTTGTTTTGTTTTGTTTTGTTTTGAGACAGTCTTGCTGTGTCGCCCAGGCTAGCGTGCAGTGGCACAATCTTGGCTCACTGCAACCTCTGCCTCCCAAGTTCAAGCAATTCTCGTGCCTCAGCTTCCTGAGTTGCTGGAATTACAGGTGCACGCCACCAAACCTGGCTAGTTTTTGTATTTTTAGTAGAGACAGCGTTTTGCCATGTTGGCCAGGCTGATCTCAAACTCCTGGCCTCAAGTGATCTGCCTGTCTTGGCCTCCCAAAGTGCTGGGATTACAGGTGTGAGCCACTGCGCCCAGCCCTGTTATTCAGAGTGCATTTCGAAAAGTCAAGTGTGCATTTGTTTCTCACTGAAACTGTTCTTTTTTTGTTGTTTTTTGTTTGTTTGTTTGTTTGTTTGTTTGAGACGGAGTCTCGCTCTGTCGCCCAGGTTGGAGTGCAGCGGCGCGATCTCGGCTCACTGCAAGCTCCGCCTCCCAGGTTCATGCCATTCTCCTGCCTCAGCCTCCCGAGTAGCTGGGACTACAGGCGCCTGCCACCACGCCTGGCTAATTTTTGTATTTTTAGTAGAGACGGGGTTTCACCGTGTTAGCCAGGATGGTTTCAATCTCCTGACCTCGTGATCCGCCCACCTTGGCCTCCCAAAGTGCTGGGATTACAGGCATGAGCCACCGCGCCCGGCCCTCACTGAAACTATTCTTATATGTACCTAAACTTTTCAGACCGAAATAGGCTCTGAAGATGAATTAGTCTGTTCCTTGACTCAGGAAGCTATGACCAGAAAGGCTAAATTACCTAATGTAATGGAAAACCAGGGCTAGAACAAAAATTTCTAGTCTTACATTTTTCAAATTGTAATCATTATAAAGATTAAGGTGGGCTCCAGCCCACCAATTCCCCTTGCCTGGGAATTATCCAGAACACTGTTGAGTCAGTGTTTGAGAGTGACAACCCTGTGACAACGTTCAGCATATGCAAGTCCACACAAAGCCATGATAATCAGAGATGATCTGATATTTTAAAGGAGTAGAATAAATGGTGACATTTTTATGAATTATTCTCAAAATTTCTGTTTCTGACCCTACTATTCATACAAATAGTAGAAAGGCATTTGGGGCTTTTGTGCATTATTCACAGAATGCCAAAATGTGGCCTAGTGCTTGGGGCTGTATGGAAGTCCATTTTCACCCCACTTAGAGCTACTTAGAGGTAGAGCAGCCAAGAATACCGCAGATGACAGTTGTAGCGCGTACTGTATGCCAGAAGCATGGTATAAAGCATTGCAGGACACAACTGCTCTGGAGGGGGGTAACGATTAGATTTAGCTCTTCCTGGACAACTTAATGGGCAAGGATTTCATAGACTTGTCAGAGCACTAGGATAGCTTGACATTGGTTTACCCGGAATGTAGAGAATATCCAATTGTGCCTCAATAGGAATAGGTCTACACTTTTTTTTCCAAGCCTCTCTCAAAACTACAGCTGTTTCCTTGCCTCCATTTTTCTGAGTTGCCCTTAGAACGCAAAAAAAGCTTACTTGATGTTAAGAGACTAGGAACATAGAGACAGGAGATAGTTGGATAGAAGGACCATGCTACGAATAATAAAAAGAACACTGGGCTTGAGGTCAGAATCAGGCTTCTAATGACGACCACTAGACTAACTGCCCTGGGACCTTGGCTAGTCTTTTGACCTTTATACCTCAGTTTTCCATCTGAAAAATGAGTAACTATTCTTGTTTAATCTAGGCCTATTCTTTTGAGTGGAATTAAGTTTGGAAACATACTACAATGTTGTGGCTCAGCAATTCTCAGTAAAAGCGTGCATGAGAGCAAAAGTAAATGAACTTACTCTTGGACCCAGACTTAGAATCAATCAATCAACAAGTATTTATTGAATAACCACCTAAAGGGTATATTAGACTGCATATAGCCTTTACCTAAGCCTTATAGTGAATTCTGTAAACAAGATATGAATGCGTTAACCTCATTGCTGAGCTCTCACAGAGCATCATGATAATATTACCACAGAGTAATAATAAGGCTTTTATATATATGGTCTTTTCTCCCCTCTTTTTCCCCATTCATTATCTTACTTGAATCATATAGTAACCCTGAAGGAGGACAAAATAGATGTTATCTCCATGTTCCCATGAGTTTCAGATGAGACATTGAAATTCAGAGTATGAAAATGCTTATCAAGGGGGTACGACAAATTGAGAAATGTCTGGAGACATTTTTGGTTGTCACAACTGGGGCAATGCTACTGGCATTGAGTCGGTAGAGGTCAAGGATACTGTTAAACATCCAGCGATACACAAGACAGCTCAGACAACAAAGAATTATCCCGTCCAAAATGTTGTTAATGCTGAGGTTGAAACCCTGAGATAGGTGTTTCCCCAAAAGAACTCAAAGTGATAGAGTTGGGACCAGAATCCACTGACTCACTCTTGTGTGTTTTCACTATCTCTAAAGCAGGGCATTAAAATCTGGAGTTCACAGGCCAGGCGCGGTGGCACACACCTGTAATCCCAGCACTTTGGGAGGCCACCGCAGGTGGATCACCTGAGGTCGGGAGCTCAAGACCAGCCTGGCCAACATGATGAAACCCTGTCTCTACTAAAAATACAAAAATTAGCCGGGTATGGTGGCACACGCCTGTAATCCCGCCTATTTGGAAGCCTGAGGCACAAGAATTGCTTGAACCCGGGAGGCAGAGGTTGCAGAGATCGTGACACTGCACTCAAGCCTGGGCAACAGAGTGTGACTCTGTCTCAGAATTCTTTTTAAATTAAAAAATAAATAAATAAAATCTGGAGTTCAAAAGTCTTAGATTAATCACTAATGTTTTGAAGAGGTATGAGTGACAAGTCGAGTTTGTTTAGATCACTGTTGAAGGTGTATAGTATAGATTGTGTGGTGTATAGTATAGATTGTGTAGTCTATTAAACACTTGCTGTGTGTCTCACAGTCTGCTGCCCATGTCCCTCCCAGAGGCTAGTTCACCTTCATTGTATTTATTGATTTATTTATTGAGCAAGTACCAAATTTGAGTCATTTTACCAAAATGCTATTGAAATCTGGACACGATCCCTGTAGCAATATCTATGCATAGGACCTGTTGCCAAACTAAAGACCCATGGGACTTTTACAGGAAATGTCACCAGGAGACTCAGCTAGAAATTAGTAGAGCTGGGATTTGAATACCTTCTGACTCCAGACTTTTTTTTTTTAACTCCTACCCCCAGACTCTTAACAATAGTCTGTAAGATCAAATCTCACCTGCACATTGCCTCTCAAATCATTTTATGCCCAGAAATTAGATGATTCTTCTCATTTTTCTAAAGTTTTAACAGATGCCATTCTGGATCCTGGCAAATTAAACAGCTGTAGCCATAAGGATTTAATCTATAAAGATTTTTTTCCTTCTGTAAATCTGCCTCAAAGAAGAACTTAAGCAGGAAATATGAGTCCCTGCATATTACCTTTAAATAGCTTCCAATTGCCCTGGAAATAAAACTTAGAATCCTTAAAATAACCTTTAAGATTTTTTTTTTGAGACACAGTCTCGCTCTGTCACCCAGGCTGGGGTGCAGTGGTGAGATCTCGGCCTCACTACAACCTCTGCCTCCTGGGTTCAAGTGATTGTTCTGCCCCAGCCTCCCAAGTAGCTGGGACTACAGGCATGCACCACCACGCCCAGCTAACTTTTGTATTTTTAGTAGAGATGAGGTTTCACCACATTGACCAGGCTGGTCTTGAACTCCTGACCTCAAGTGATTCACCCTTCTTGGCCTCCCAAAGTGCTGGGATTACAGGCGTGAGCCACCATGCCCAGACATTCTTAATTGAGTATCGCTTATGCTTCCCTCTTCAACCTCATTAGCCTCTCCTCCACTCACTCAGTATGTTCTGTTCATACTGACCTTGATCCCTTATTTCTTCTCTCGACTCAAGAAGGCTCTTCCCTTTCCTTCTACTAAACTCCAATAATTAATTTATCAGTCTGTTTAAAGTTAGCTCCTTTAAGAAAGCGCCTCTCTTTCTCTTCCCACCTGTCCTGCATCTAAATTAGTTCTTTCACCGTTATTCTCTGCCACAGTTCATTGTTGTACTTCCTTCATACCACTTACACAAATGGTAATTATACCTACCTATATATATTTATTTGCTTACATTGTTACTGAGAGAGTCTTCTTCCTCTTGAGTGACCCCACAAAGGCAAGTACCTTGTCTTTTTGCATCAGACTCCTTATAGGTAGATATTGAAACCTACATGGATTTTGTAAGAATTAATAAATACTTTTTGAATGAATGAATATTTGGTAAGTATTCTTCCAGATGCTGTAAGGAAGTAAAAATTAGAAAGTTCTTGCCCTCAAGAAGCTTGCTGTGTATATATGCCCTCAAGAAGCTTGCTGTGTATATATGGTATTTTAAAAACTATAAGTCAAAATTTCTGTAAGAGAAGATTACTAGGTAAATTCAAAAAAGAGAGATTTCTTAGGAATTCAAGAAAAACCTCCTGGAATGAGCTAGATTATAAATCAAAAAGATCAAGGGCCATGTTTTAGCTTTATCCTTAATTCTGGCACATTTTCATGCATGATAAATGTTAAATAAATAATGGCAGGATTTGTACATATATAGAAAATGAGGGGAAAAAATAACAGGAATTCCAGGGAATTACAAAAGCCTGAAAACGCATACAAATGTCAAAATGCTGAATTTTATTGAGGGGCCAGGCACAGTGGCTCACACCTGTAATCCTAGCACTTTGGGAGGCCGAGGCGGGCAAATCACTTGAGGTCAGGAGTTTGAGACCAGCCTGGCCAACATGGTGAAATTCCGTCTCTACTAAAAATACAAAAATTAGCTGGGCATGGTGGCGCTTGCCTGTAATCCCAGCTACTCTGGAGGCTGAGGCAGGAGAATCGCTTGAACCCAGGAGGTGGAAGTTGTAGTGAGCCGAGATCGCGCCACTGTACTCCAGTCAGGGCGACAGAGCGAGACTGTCTCAAAAAAAAAAAAAAAAAATTATTGAGGAAAAGTGAGTAGGTCAGTTTCAGTGGAACATATGAATGTGAAGCAGAGTAGATTGAGATAAGGCTGGAAAGATAAGTCTGTAACAGACTTAAATGCCACATAGTGAGCTTAAAAATCAGTGTATCAATATCAGAAGTTGGGGGTGAAGATACTTAGGTTTCTTTTTGCAGGCAGAAATTAGTTTTTCGGAGTGCAGCCTAAGAAGCAAATTATAGCTTGAGAAATACATGCAAATAGTATCTGCAGTACAAATACTGGTTTAGCTTGGAGTGCCGGTTCATCAGCATCATCACTGTCAAATAGCAAGATTCAGATTCCAATGGGGCATCTTCTGTATTTGGCTTGACTAGAAAGAGAATTTTGCTTCCTTATATTTCTGGAAGGGAGCAACACACTTGCCTGACAAGTCCCCAGAGGTATTTGAACAGTTATTATAGAATTTGTGTATTACTGAGGAGCACCACGCAATGACTGCTAAGGTCCTTCCAATTCTTAGTGGGATTCTGTGACCCACAAATTAAGAGACAGAACACTCAGGTTTCAATTTCAGGTGATCTACATATAGCTAAAGAAATGGCTCATCCATCTCTTTCCAGACCGAATTGTTTGGAGCCAGACTTCTCTCCTTGGCTGACTCAAGAAAGAGTAGCATCCAAGAGGGACTCATTAAGCATCTGCAGTTGATAAAGATGAGAAGGAATTTTAGAATACTTTCATTCAACTGTTTCTCCTACCATTTCTCAATACCATTCTATAAGTGTGATATATGGGCACTGATTCAAAATATCATAAAAACATTTTCGAGTATTTTGTGAGACCTAGTTCCAGTTAGAATTATTAGGAAAGGCACAATATACTGTGGCTCTTCAGAGCTCTTAAAACTAGAGGATCACGAGGTCAGGAGATCGAGACCATCCTGGCTAACACAGTGAAACCTCGTCTCTGCTAAAAATACAAACAATTAGCCGGGCATGGTGGTGGGCGCCTGTAGTCCCAGCTACTCGGGAGGCTGAGGCAGGAGAATGGTGTGAACCCGGGAGGCGGAGCTTGCAGTGAGCCGAGATCGCGCCACTGCACTCCAGCCTGGGTGACACAGCAGGACTCCGTCTCAAAAAAAAAAAAAAAAAAGAAAAAACTAGACGTTGGAGTATGGCGTGGATTTGTTGCACTAGAGATTGTAAGGATGGGCATTTCAGACTTAAGAAACAATGTAGGCAAAGACACCAGACAGAAAAGTGTGGGATGTGTTTCCTAGGAGTGCTAGAAACTTTTGGCCATTGAACTTGTTTGGCTGGAATTACATATAGGCAGAAAAGGTAGGTTGGGTTCTTTTTTTTTTTTTTTTTTTTTTTTTTTGAGACAGAGTCTCACTCTTGCCCAGGCTAGAGTATAGTGGTATGATCATGGCACACTGCAGCTTTGACCTCCCAGGCTTAAAGCAATCCTCCCACTTCAGGGCCTCCCTCAGTAGCTGGCACTACAAGTACATGACACCGCACCCAGCTATTTTTTGCTTTTTTG
The DNA here is from genome assembly GCF_009828535.3 of Hylobates moloch. Taxonomy (NCBI): domain Eukaryota; kingdom Metazoa; phylum Chordata; class Mammalia; order Primates; family Hylobatidae; genus Hylobates; species Hylobates moloch. Next base: position 85,337,205 of record NW_026652285.1, read on the forward strand.
TAGAGATGGGGTCTCACTGTATTTCCCAGGCTGGTCTCAAACTCCTGGGCTCAAGTGATCCTCCCACCTCAGCCTCCCAAAGCACTGGGATTACAGGCGTGAGCCACCATGCCCAGCCTAAAGTCATTTTTAAGTTGATCTTATAGTTTGTTCCATTTCCCCTGATGTCATTTTATATGGCACTTGTGAAGGCTTCATGCCTTAGAGACTTAATTCACATAAAAAGTTTTGGTTTAGCATTTCAGACCACTTAAAGGTCAATAGCAGCCAGTATAATCTCTTCCCTTCTTCTACTCTTAGAAACAGGTATGAGTTTTGTTTGCAGTCTCTCTCATATTTGTCACAAAACACGTATTTTCCAAAAGTATCTATGAAGGTAAATTTGGCTAGAAAATGTAAATGTTCAGATCTTCCAAGAGCTTTGTGTTTTATACGCTAGGCTTCTAAGCCTCCCAAGGGCTTTGTGTTTTTATACTCTAGGCTTTTTTTTTTTTTATAAGTTTTAGCTCTAGGTGGAACTTTATGGATTATATAATTCAGTATTCTTACAGTTAAGGAAAATGAAGGTCTAAAATATAAAATAACTTACCCAATGTAGTATATGTCACCTGTGTCCTCTCTCACATTTAAACTAGTTGTTTGCCTTTATATTTTGTTGTTTATATAGTAATTACATGGTCCATTCATGTTTACTCAGAAGACATAGGTGACCTAGGGATTGGACAATGGGCATTTTAAAAATTGAGTTTGACTTTAGCATGTTTTCTCTTGCAAATAATAGCCTTCAATGGCTGTATAATTCATCACGTAATCACTTTTTCCAGGATTTGTCTTGCCTCAACAGGTTTCTCATCTCCTTTGCTGAGTTTGAACAGCTTAATAAGCTGGAGTGATGTAGAAAGATGAAATTTATGATAGAAGGGGATGACCTTCAACCGATATCTGGAGATAAAGTGTTTCTTTGTCTTATTCCCTCTTTTTAAGAGATATGGGGGGTGGGGGATGGGGGGGTCTCACTATGTTGCCCAGGCTAGATTCAAACTCCCAGGCTCCAGTGATCCTCTGAGTAGCTGGGACTGCAGGCACGCACCACTGCCCCCAGCTTTTTCCTGTCTTGTTCTGATTAGAATTAAATCACAGGTTTTTTGTTTTTGTTTTTTATCTTTCCATAAGTACAATTAAAGTAAGATTCTCAGGGCAGCTCCTGAGTTATCGTCCCTTTTTGCTAAAATAGATATTTTTAGCCAAGAGCTTATGAGTAAAGAAGCTATTTCTACTGGCTAAGTGCAGTGGCTCACGCCTGTAATCCCAGCACTTTGGGAGGCCGAGGCAGGCAGATCACCTGAGGTCAGGAGTTTGAGACCAGCCTGGCCAACATGGTGAAACCTCGTCTCTACCAAAAATACAAAAAATTAGCCAGGCGTGGTGGTGGGCACCTGTAATCCCAGCTACTCAGGAGGCTGAGGCAGGAGAATCACTTGAACCCAGGAGGCGGAGCTTGCAGTGAGCCGAGATCGTACCACTGTACTCCAGCCTGGGTGACAAGAGCAAAACTCCGTCTCAAAAAAAAAAGGGCTATTCCTACTAATTCATAGCTTCTGTTTTATTCTTTTAAAAACTTGTCAATCCATGCAGCATTTCTTGTTTGCCTAGATCATTGGCCACTCATAAATGAAGGCACTTAAAAGTTTTAAGTGTAATTATTTGAAGTAGTTTTCTCCTTTATGTCTCTGACAGTTGGTTACTTTTTATGCAGCTTATTAGTCTGATGTATGAGTAATTCATCCACATAAATTCTGCTATTACTTGAGTATGGCACAGTTTGGCTTTTTTACATGAAAAGTGCTTCAGGGAAGGTATATGGTGAAGAAAGAGAAAATATCTGCATCTGTCAGAGTCAGAGAAAAACAAGAGTGAGAGAGAGAATAATATAAGGATTATTGAAATCTGCAGATAATCACTAAATTAATTCTTGGCCAATTCTATTAATATCCTTCTCAGGCCCAACATTGCTACGAAGAAAAGCAAGTGAGAATTTATTATAGATGATCCCTTGGAGTTATTATCAACAAAGGCAAAAGGCAAAACAGTAGCCAGGTTTTATTGGAGAAGTTTTAAAAAGATAAAATCTAAGATTTGTGTGTGGGCGTGTGAGGTAATTATAATGGTGGGTTTGGGATAATTACTTTCCTGAATGCAGACTATTCTTGTAAAACTACAGTTGTAGCAAGTGCCGTATGGACTACTGTCACTTGACAGACTTAATCTGGGGAGAACAATATGTGTTTGAATGTATATAATTGTAAGGTATTTTACATTTCTTTTTTACATTTCTTTTTTTTCTTGTTGACCTGACCTATTTTCTTAGTGCCTCCAATCATCGTTTTACTTACCGTTTTTAATACACTGGTATGGCACAACTTAGGAGTCTTTAAGTTTTTGCCAGTTCTGGCCGAGACCCATAGTTTAATCAAGCCTACCCTTTATAAGAGGAATTGATCAAATTAAGTATACCTACGATCACTGCACCTCAAGAAAGACATAGGCAAGGGAAAGGCAGCTAGAATATCAAAAGGATTATATGGTTATATTCATCCAATTATGGTTACATTTCTGTTGGTTAATTTGGGTTTTGTTTTTTTTTTTTTTTTGTCAGTAGAGACAAGGTTTCACCATGTTGGCCAGGCGGGTCTCAAACTCCTGACCTCAAGTGATCTACCCACCTCACCCTCCCAAAGTGCTGTAATGTAAAATGGGATTGCATTTTGTACACTTTATAATGTAATGGGATTACAGCTCACTTTGTGAGCCATCGCACCCGGCCTCTGTCAGTTAATTTGGAATAGAAATATGAAGCCAGGACCCAGGGAATGAGTAGGAAACATTACAGCCTTCAAAGGGAAGAGTCTTCTCCCTAAATATTTATCAAATTGTATTTCCCCTCCCACTTACTGGGAGCTACTACGTTTTTTCCAAGCAACTGCAGTATTTTGGCCTAGAATGCCACCAAGTTCTTTTTTTTTTTTTTTTTTTTTAGACAAGGTATCATTCCTGTTGCCCAGGCTGGAGTACTTGGCGTGATCATGGCTCACTGCAGCCATGACCTCCCAGCATCAGGTCGATTTCCCACCTGAGCCTCTCAAGTAGTTGGGACTACAGGCACACATCACCACACCTGGCTAACTTTTTTGTATTTTTAGTAGAGATGGGGTTTCCTCATGTTGCCCAGGCAGGTCTGAAACTCCTGGGCTGAAGCGATCTGCCTGCCTCGGCCTCCCAAAGTGTTGGGATTACAGGTGTGAGCCACTGTACCCAGCTCTAAGTTCTGTTTATTGCTGTATTATATCAAGGTCTCCCCCTTTGTTTTCCTACATCTCCTTTGCCACCACTCCTCCCCAGAAGGTGTGTGGGATTTATTGAGCCATCATCAAGATAATTGTTGTTTTTTTTTTTTTTTGAGACAGGACCTCACCCTGTCACCCACGCTGGAGTGCAGTGGTGCAATCACCACTCACTGCAGCCATGACTTCCCAGGCACAAGCAATCCTCCCACACCCTATCAAGCTGGGACCACAGGTGCACACCAGCATGCCCAGCAAATTTTTGTATTTTTAGTACAGACGAGGTTTCACCATGTTGCCCAGCCTGGTATCAGACTCCTGGGTTCAAGTGATCTGTCTGCCTCAGCTTCCCGAAGTGCTGGGATTACATGTGTGAGCCACCATGCCCGGCCATTAAGATTTTTTTTTCTTTTTTTGAGATGGAGTCTTGCTCTGTCGCCCAGGCTGGAGTGCAGTGGCACGATCTCAGCTCACTGCAACCTCCACCTCCCGGGTTCAAGCAATTTTCCTGCCTCAGCCTCCTGAGTAGCTGGGATTATAGGCGCATGCCACTATGCCTGGCTAATTTTTTTGTATTTTTAGTAGAGACAAGGTTTCACCATGTTAGCCAGGATGGTCTTGATGTTCTGACCTCATGATCTTCCGACCTCATGATCTTCCCACCTTGGCCTCCCAAAGTGCTGGGATTACAGGCGTGAGCCACCGCACCCGGCTGATAATTTTTATTTTTATTTTATTTATTGAGAAAGAATCTTGCTCTGTCGCCCAGGCTGGAGTGCAGTGGCACGATCTCAGCTCACTGCAACCTCCACTTCCTGTGTTCAAGTGATTATCGTGCCTCAGCCTCCCAAGTAGCTGGAACTACAGACATACCATCACACCCAGCTAATTTTTAGTAGAGATGGAGTTTTGCCATGTTGGCCAGGCTGGTCTCAAACTCCTAGCCTCAAGTGATTCATCTGCCTCGGCCTCCCAAAGTGCTGAGATTACAGGCATGAGCCACCGCATCCGACCAAGATAATTTTAAAATTCACCTATAGGAGCAATCAAAACAAAGCCAGAGCCATTTCTCAGAGTATCTACTAACCCCATACAGGTCGTCAAAAGGCAAGATTCACCCAGTTAAACTGGTTGCTTGATCATGTGGACATAGTCCATAAGCATGCATCCCTGTTTATGGTAGTGTACTGTCTTTGACCTTGAATTTTCTATGTAAGTGCTTGCCAGAAACTTACAGTTACCAATTATAAGTAGTGACTACAGAAAGCAGAAGAGAAACTAGATAGATTTCTCTTTGTTTAATGTTTTTACAAATCTAAAAAGGAATATGACCCTAATCGTTTTAAGAAAAAAGACTTTCTTCCTTATCGTGGAAGCCAGGAAAGACAGGCAGTCTCCAAAAGAATTGTCCGGGGCTCCAGATTATATCTGTCTGAGCTAGAGAAAAGAGCCCATGTGCAGATGTATGACTACTTCTGTGTAGTCTTTTTGTGCAATCTAATCTCCATAGTCCCTATGGATTATTATATCTTATTCTTATTGTACAATAGAAATAAGGCCAATACTCAATGCTAAGACTCAGAATAGACATCAGAATTTAGCTATCTTGCTAATTTCCTAACTTCTGACCATAAATTCATATGTGTTTTTGTTAAAGATACTAGATTTTACAGATTGTGTCTGTCTTGCAGGTGATGGGGCAGGTATAGGGAAAACTTTTTTGATAATCTTCAGAGGTTGACTATGAAAGACCCTTGACTATAAGGAGGTTTTGAAAGCTGTTTGGAAAAATATCATACCATATTTATTAAATGGGGGAGAGGGGAAAGCAACAGAAGTGCTGAGCTCTTCAACAGTCAATATAGCATGTGCTGTTTCCTATACTTAACAGCATTCAGAGCAATAAAAACAAGTTGGCACATAGCCAACTTCAGGTACCTAACTGAAGGTAAATGTTCCCTAGAAACTGAATAGTTTAAAGCCTTCCTGAGAAAGAAACTCCTTTTCTTAACTATTTTATGTGAACTAAATTCCACATAAACTCTTGCTTAATTTTTTAAAATAGTCAATTCCTAGACTATTTCTCATCTTCCTTAATGATCCAAGAAGATGGCCAGGCATGGTGGCTCATGCCTGTAATCCTAGCACATTGGGAGGCTGAGACAGGCAGATCACCTGAGGTCAGGAGTTCGAGAGCAGCCTGGCCAATATGGCAAAACCCCGTTTCTGCTAAAAATACAAAGAAATTAGCCAGGTGTGGTGGTGTGCACCTGTAGTCCCGGCTACTTGGGAGGCTTAGGCAGGAGAATCGCTTGAGCTCAGGAGGCAGAGGTTGCAATGAGCTGAGATTGTGCCACTGCACTGCAGCCTGGGTGACAGAGACTCCGTCTCAAAAAAAAAAAAAAAAATCCAAGAATATTTCTGTGCTAGAAGGAAGAGCTCTTATGAACTATTCACGTGAGTGTTCATAGCCACTTCATGGTCTCAGGAAATCAGGACAGGCAGAAAGAGACTTGAAAGCACTCCTTTTTTTTTTTTTTTTTTGAGACAGAGTTTTGCTCTTGTTGCCCAGGCTGGAGTGCAATGGTGCAGTCTCAGCTCACTGCAACACGGCCTCCCAGGTTCAAGTGATTCTCCTGCCTCAGCCTCCCAAGTAGCTGGGATTACAGGTGCCTGCCACCACGCCTGGATAATTTTTGTAATTTTGTAATTTTTTAGTAGAGATGGGGTTTCACCATGTTGGCCAGGCTGGTCTCAAACTCCTGACCTCAAGTGATCCTCCCACCTCGGCCTCCCAAAGTGCTGGGATTATAGGCATGAGCCAATGTGCCCAGCCTTGAAAGTAGTCTTGACTCAAATACTTTGTAGGAGAGAAGCTAACAGACAAGTCAAGGGTTGTCTTAATAAAGTCAAGCGAGCAGGGAAACCCAGCTAATATTTTGATTGATGCCTTCTCCCACAAAGTTCACTCATTGGATTTTCCCTACTCAAGTTCTCTTATCCCCTAATATTCCACATAATGATAATAGCTGCCATTTATCAGGTACTTTGGTAGAGCTTTATGTATGTTATCTCATATAATCCTCCAAGTTGTACAGGCTGGAAACCAGCTCCAGAATGGCTAAGTAACTTTCCCAGGACATACAATCAGATCACCTTCTTTTTCTTTTGAAATTCACCTTCACCTTCCAAATTATTTTTACAGATGTGTTCCAGTTAGGTAGTTAAGTCCTGTACTCCATTATTCTAATGCAAAGATGATTCTCCAGTATTGAACTATTTTGAATTCTGTTAAAGAAAACTAGTGTACCTCAATTGGCAAAAAAAAAAAAAAAAAAAAGTAAATGAAAGGGCAGTACAGTAATTCTAATCTTTCTTTGTTTTTTTTTTATTTTTTTATTTATTTATTTTTTTTTTTTGAGATGCAGTTTTGCTCTTATTGCCCAGGCTGGAGTGCAAGGCAGGATCTTCCCTCACTGCAACCTCCACCTCCTGGGTTCAAGCGATTATCCTGCCTCAGCCTCCCAGGTAGCTGGGATTACAGGCATGCACCACCACGCCCAGCTAATTTTGTATTTTTATTTTATTTTATTTTTTTTGAGACGGAGTCTCGCTCTCTCACCCAGGCTGGAGTGCAGTGGCACGATCTCGGCTCACTGCAAGCTCCGCCTCCCGGGTTCACGCCATTCTCCTGCCTCAGCCTCTCCGAGTAGCTGGGACTACAGGCGCCCGCCACCACGCCCGGCTAATTTTTTGTATTTTTAGTAGAGACGGGGTTTCACCGTGGTCTCGATCTCCTGACCTCGTGATCCACCCGCCTCGGCCTCCCAAAGTGCTAGGATTACAAGCGTGAGCCACCGCGCCCGGCCTAATTTTGTATTTTTAGTAGAGGTGAGGTTTCACTGTGTTGGTCAGGCTGGTCTCGAACTCTTGACCTCAGTTGATCCACCTACCTTGGCCTCCCAAAGTGCTGAGATTACAGGCGTGAGCCACCACACCCGGCCACAGTAATTCTAATCTTTCTACCCTAGTTATAAGCTCAACTTGGTAAATAAAATATTTTAGGTAGATTTTATCATCGATTAAAGGTTAGGAATCCTAAGGGTTTTTTTATTGTTTGTTTTTCAGTTCTGTCCCTGAGTTATATATTCAGATTTTTTTGGTTTGTATTTGTAATGATGGTGAGAACTGGTAGGCATTTGGGTCATTAGGGATCCACCCTCATGAGTAAATTAATGTCCACTCTCAGGAGTGAGTGAGTTATTGCTCTCACAGGAATGGATTCGTTCCTGCAAGATTGGGTTGCTATAAAGTGAGCCCATGTCTCTTTGCACATGCCCACTTGCCTTGCTGCTTCTCTGTCAGAAGCCCCACAGATGCTGGCACCATGCTCTTGGACTGTCCAGTCACCAGAATCATGAGGCAAATAAACCTCTTTTCTTTATAAATTACCCAGCCTGAGGTATTCTGTTATAGCCACACAAAACAGATTTAGACAGTATTCTTCTTTACAAATAATTTGTAAATTTGGCCTGGCATGGTGGTTCATGCCTGTTATCCCAGCACTTTGGGAGGCCAAGGTGGGCAGATCATTTGAGGTCAGGAGTTCAACACCAGTCTTGCCAACATGGTGATACCCCATCTCCACTAAAAATAAAAAATTAGCTGGGCATGGTGGCATATGCCTGTAATCCCAGCTACTAGGGAGGCTGAGGCTGGAGAATCGCTTGAACCCGAGAGGTGGAGGTTGCAGTGAGCCAGTATCACACCACTGCACTCTAGCCTGGGTGACAGAGTGAGACTCTATCTAAAAAAAAAAAAAAAAGAGCAAAGATTGTGTGACCCTGGATTTTAACTTATTCTTACATCAGTACCCATTTTTATTTTGGAAGAAGCTGAGCTGGAGTCAGATTAAAGCTACCAAAGGAAACAGGCTAAAAAGAACCAATGCTAGTTTGCCTCCTTTAAGTTGAATTTCCATTCTAGAGAGAATGGGTTAGGTGTGTTTGATTGTTTTAGAAGATAACTTATCCAAATACATACAGCACATCACTGAAAATTTAAGTGGGAAGAGAAAAAAATATAATCACTTTTATTTATTATGCTTTAATAATTAATTTGTAAGTTTTTCCTTTTTTGATGTCATTTAGCTTTGGCATATTCCCATGGGATCTCTTCCTAAAATAAAGCTTTTAGTGAGCGTAAGGACTTATCAGGATTGGTTTGTGTTTGAGCCTACAGTGTATGTTTATATATTAATCTCCACCGGCTTTGTACCTTCCTATTCATACACCATTCGGTAAGCCTTGCATAGGATTCCATTACAATATATCCATTGTCTACTGACAATGAGAACAAGTAGATTCTGCTCTTGTTCTATCTCCTAGTATATTTGGATGTGAAATATATCCTGCACAAATGACACTTCAAAACAGGTGCATACTTTGAAAGGTTTTCTTGGGATTTGTATATACCTTGCCCTGGCTCACTGATACGTCTGAAGAGATTTGATAAGGTGGCATCATTGAGTAGATTTCTCTAATTGATAATGAGGGGCCTGAATAATTAAGAACCTGTGGGTCTTCAAAATTTGTTCATGGTAATAATTAATGTTATAAAGGTTCATCAAGGAAATCATCAAGGTTACAACTTTTAGGTAGTTTGTGGTACTATAGTCTTGCTTTTTTTTTTGAGATGGAGTCTCGGTCTGTTGCCCAGGCTGGAGTGCAATGGCACAATCTCGGCTCACTGCAACCTCCGCCTCCTGGGTTCAAGCAATTGTCCTGCCTCAGCCTCCCAAGTAGCTGGGATTACAGGTGCCTGCCACTAGGTCCGGGTAATTTTTGTATTTTTAGTAGAGATGGGGTTTTTAGTCAGGCTGGTCTTGAACTCCTAACCTCAGGTGATCAGCCCACCTCAGCCTCCCAAAGTGCTGGGATTACAGGGTAAGCCACTGCACCCAGCCTAGTCTTGCTTTTTTAACGGTCCTTTACATGTTATCTTATGTCTCAAAACGAAAATTATGACTGTTCAGTTTCCCTTACTAGCTTTTAGCCTTAAAGCTCCTTGAGGAAAGACTCCATGTGATGTTCATTTCTTTATTTGCTTTGGTCTTAAGAAGGCACTCTTGCAAATATTCACTCCCTCTTCCTGACCAGGATTCATATTGATAATATGGAATGAAATAATCCTTTATGGTTTTCTTATGCTATAATCATTTTTCAGGAAGAGAACAGTATTTGTGTCTTCTGCCTCTAGCTCTTTATGAGGATGTGTCAATAGTCTTCCTGGCTAACAAAAGTCTTTTCATTCTTATTGCATTTGTTTGGTTCAATATCATAATTTATGATCACTCAGATGCCAGTGATCTCTCCATCCTACCATGATTACCTCTTTATCTGAAAACAGCTGCCCACCTGCCATTTGCCCCATCACTGACACTTTGAGCATGGTCTTTATTTTATTGTGTATTGTATTTTTTAGTGTTTACTCTAAAAACATTGTAGACAAAGACCTTGTTATATATCTTTTTATACCTCCGATGTAATCTCTTTATGGTAATGGTATCAATAATACCAGATTGTCAGGCTCTGTAATGCTATAATGTTTGTTTTTTTTTTTGAAATGGAGTCTTGCTCTGCTGACCAGGCTGGAGTGCAGTGGCATGATCTCTGCTCACCACAACCTCCGCCTCCCAGGTTTAAGCAATTCTCTGCCTCAGCCTCCCGAGTAGCTGGGATTACAGGTGCGTGCCACCAAGCCCAGCTAATTTTTGTATTTTTAGTAGAGATGGGGTTTCACTGTTGAGCTCTGTAATTATAAAATAATGTAGTGTCTGGCATGAAAGTGGATCTTTGATTATGCCTACCTGATGCTTTGCCTTATCCTTCACTAGAAATAAGAACGTATTTCTTAAGCCAGCTGTCATAGAACTATGGGGTAGGAGTTAACAAGGAGAAAATAGATAAATAGATGGCTCCCTGAATCTATATAAATTTCCTACCCACAGTCTTTTTTTTTTTTTTTTTGAGACAGTCTCTTGTCACCTAGGCTGGAGTGCAGTGGTCCAACCTTGACTCACTGAAACCTCCACCTCCCAGGTTCAAGTGATTCCCATGCCTCAGCCACCCGAGTAACTGGGATTACAGGCGCATGCCACCACACCTGGCTAATTTTTTTGTTTTAGTAGAGATGGGGTTTCATCATGTTGGCCAGGCTGGTCTCGAACTCCTGGCCTCAAGTGATCTGCCTGCCTCAGCCTCCCAAAGTGCTGGGATAACAAGCATGAGCCACCGCGCCTGGCCATTTTCTTGTTTACCTCTTAGTAATTGTGTCTTATTTCTCAGCTTATTTCCTTCACAGCATGAAATTGTGTTTATTGTTTCTCTCCCTATCGGGAACCTTGTTTGTCTTATTCACTGTTGAATTATTAGGAACTAGCTCAGAGTTTGGTATGTAATAGGAGCTTGATAAATATTTATTGAGTGAATGAATAATGAAAAGCATACTTGGTTTCATGAACATCAATACCTACTTGGAATTTTTAAAACCACTTTTTCTTCCACAGACTGGAGTTGAGGGACACGTAAAGAGAATCCACCAACACCTCCCCCTCCACACACACCAGCTTCCCATTCTCCCACTCCAACTCTAGCTATAGGAGTTATTGTTCGTGGGCCGGGCACGGTAGCTCAAGCCTGTAATCCCAGCACTTTGGGAGGCCGAGGCGGGCAGATCACTTGAGCTCAGGAGTTCGAGACCAGCGTGGCCAACATGGTGAAACCCCATCTCTACTAAAAATTTAAAAATTAGCCAGGTGTGGTGGCACGCACCTGTAATCCCAGCTACTCGGGAAGCTGAGGCACGAGAATTGCTTGAATCCAGGAGGCAGAGGTTGCAGTGAGCCAAGATCACACCACTGCACTCCAGCCTGGGCAACAATGCAAAACTCTGTCTCAAAAATAAATAAATAAATAAATAAATAAATAAATAAATAAATAAATAAATAAATAAAAGGAATTATTGCTCCTTGGTTTATGTCCCAGATGGACTTTTGCAGCAATACAGTGATGTGGTAGTAAAGATATAGGGCTAAATTTGCAGTTGTCTAGACTTAATTTAATATAGAGTATCCAATTTATACCTTGTTTTTCATGTTCTTCACTCTAATATCCTGGTAGGATTGAAATTGTATCTAAAGTCTGAGCACACTGCTTGCCCAGGGCCACAGTAGACCTTTCTTCAAATTTAAATTAGCTGAAGGCTGGTCGTTCTGTGTGTGAAGATGTAATCCAAATATCCTGATTAGGCACAGGCCGTCCCAATTAGGTGAATTATCTGAAGTCCTTGCTTTTTATCTGCTGACATTTATGATTAGAAAGCCTTAAAGCAGTTAAATTTCATTAGCGGCATTCATTTGTATCTTATTACAGATTGTCTGTTTCCTGCAACCCAAAGAAGCTGCTTTCCTTCTCCTTATCTAATATTTAAGTTTGAACATATATTAAGCATACCTATTAAAGGAACTATACTGGTGGGGCACAGTGGCTTACACCTGTAATCCCAACACTTTGGGAGGCCAAGGCAAGAGGATTGCTTGAGCTCAGGAGTTCGAGACCTACTTGGGCAACATGAGACCTCATCTGTACGATAAAACAAAAAATTAGCTGAGCTAATTTTTGGTAGTGGTGAAGGCCTGTGATTCCACCTACTCATGAGGCTGAGGTTGAGGCTGCAGTGAGTTGCACTCCAGCCTGGGTGATGGAGCAAGACCCTGTCTCAAAAAAAAAAAAAAAAGGAACAATTCTGCAGAATAAGGAAGGGTTAGGCATCTGTAGCGCTACGTGTAAACCCTTTCTGCTACAGTCTCCAAAAGTGATCCCTATTAACACGAGTTCCTTCTCTCTCCATCTGTAGATTATGAAAAATAATTCTGAGTAAAGATGCTAGGAGAGCATTCATTTATTAGATGAATTCCATGTAGACAAGGTATTTACCAAGAAACAAGCCCAGGAGCAGGAAACCACCAGGTTGCCTGGTGAACCAGCCCAGGTCAGAAATGGAGCAGGTCAGAACTCCTGTATTGATCAGTAGTGGGATCATGCCTGTGAATAGCCATTGCATTCCAGCCTGGGCAACATAGCAAGATTCCATCTCTAAAAATAATTAAAAAAAGAAACAAGATTTTTATATCCTTAAATTATTATATATAATTCTTTCTCTTAAAAGAATCTTCTGCTGACTCTCAACTTTTCCTGGAAAAAATGGATCATTCCCACCATATGGGGATGAGCTATATGGACTCCAACAGTACCATGCAACCTTCTCACCATCACCCAACCACTTCAGCCTCACACTCCCATGGTGGAGGAGACAGCAGCATGATGATGATGGTGAGTGCCATAGGAGGGGCAATGCAGGCCCTTTCCCACCCACTTGGGTAATAGAAATAATTGAATTTTAGTACTGGAAGCTCATTATCTTTAAAGGTCAGTTTACCAGTGAGGATAACTAAAGCAGACCCAAGCAAGTCAAGTCATTTGCTCAAGATTACGTGGCAGGCTACTTACAGAGTCACACCAGAACCAAGATTTTAGGCTTCTTTCTTTGGTAGTCCCTTCTAAAATCGACTCTTTTCTGAATTAGGGGTTCTGGTCTTTATGCCTTGGGTGGAAAAGAGAAAAAGACAAAAGTTGGCCGGGCACAGTGGCTCATGCCTGTAATCCCAACACTTTGGGAGGCCGAGGCAGGTGGATCACAAGGTCAGGAGATCGAGACCATCCTGGCTAACACGGTGAAACCCCGTCTCTACTAAAAATACAAAAAATCAGCTGGGCATGATGGCATTCGCCTGTAGTCCCAGCTACTTGGGAGGCTGAGGCAGGAGAATTGCTTGAATCCAGGAGGTGGAGGTTGTAGTGAGCCGAGATCTCACCACTGCATTCCAGCCTGGGCGACAGAGCGAGAATCCGTGTCAAAAAAAAAAAAAGATAAAAGTTGATGGTGGGGGCCCAGGAGAAAAATTGATGGTGGGGGCCTAGTAGAGTACTCATGCTCGGTGCCTGTGGTAGTAACACTAACATGAGGGCAAAAGCCTCACACTCACGTGAATGTCTTTTCTTATTATCCAGATCTTCTACTTTTAAATGTTCTAAGCTTCTTTGCCCCAAATTCTCATTTAGAATTTTCATTCATCTCTAACTGACTTGTTTTGGTTTTCTGGCAGCCTATGACCTTCTACTTTGGCTTTAAGAATGTGGAACTACTGTTTTCTGGTTTGGTGATCAATACAGCTGGAGGTGAGTAAGCCATTAGGTAGTGTTGGAAGGTGATAGTCACATGAGAGACAGTGACAAATAATTTGGAAGTCCAGCACCTCTTTCTGTCCTAATTACTAAGTCAACATGGTAATGATGCATAACCATCTTGTTTCCTATTTCCTACCTAGAAGGTAGGAAACACAGTACTTTTTTGGTCCTCTGGTAAACCTCTGTTAACTAACATGTATGTTTTGGAGCTCTAAAAAATAATTTAGATACTAGATAGAAGCCTTTTGCAATGCATTTTTTTTCATTCTTTTCCAGAGTGTTTAATTTTTTTTTTTTTTTTTTTTTGACAGAGTTTCACTCTTGTCACCCAGGCTGGAGTGTAATGGCAGCTATCTTGGCTCACTGCAATCTCTGCCTCCCAGGTTCAAGCAATTCTCCTGCCTCAGCCTCCTGAGTAGCTGGAGTTACAGGCACCCACCACCATGCCCGGCTAATTTTTGTATTTTTAGTAGAGATGGGGTTTCGCCATGTTTGCCAGGCTGGTCTCGAACTCCTAACCTCAAGTGATCCCACCTGGGCCTCCCAAAGTGCTGGGATTACAGGCGTGAGCCACCATGCCCGGCCTCAGAGTGTTTACTTATTTGATAAGTTATTAGTCCTGGACATAAGACTAAGTCAAGTTAAATACCACAAAATAACTCTAAGTTTAAAACTATTGCTCTAATACTTCAATTTTACGATAAATTAAGTACCACAAATTGTGAAATGACTTGCCCTCAATCATAGAGTTAATATGTCAGAGCTAGGACAAGGACCCAGACCTTCTAGAGCTACCTAGACCAGTGTTCTTTTAGTCTACCAAACTATGGCCCACATCCTTCCTGATTCTTGGCATGGCCCATCTTAGTCACTCCTAGTTTTGAGGTAGATGACTACCCATCTCTTTGTGTCTATTATGTTGTATGGTATACTTTAAATTTAACTTGCGCAAGCTCAATAGTCAGTTGGACTGAGTTAGGTACCAGATGTCTCTTTGGAGCCATAAAATCAATTTGTTTTGGGAAGAAGGAGAGCATTTAGTTCAGGTAATGTGTTAAATTAGCAGTTTGAATACATTTATATCATTACCAACACTTCACAGTGTGAAAGACTTAGAATTGAAATGCCTATTCAGGAAATGTAGTCAGCCACTTATGAAACTAAATTGTTTTATTCCCTGTTTCCATATTCTACATTGTGTGTTTCAGTGTAACAAACCTAATTTAATGACATCAAGCAGTCTGACCAAAAGGTTATTATTGTTCTGATTATTTTTCTTATCTTAATCAGAAAGTAAATATGTTCTTGGCAGAGGCAATAGTTTTCAGTTACACCATCTTAGCTGTTCTCCTGTCTGAGCAAGAGAAGAGGTAATAATATAATGTCTTCAAAAACTGAGAGTAGCATTTTTTCTATGTGTCTTTCTAGCTGGACAGCACATTGGCTAATGATTTTGCACATGTTTGACAGTACCACCATATTTTCCTTCCATACTTAGAAATGGCTGGAGCTTTTGTGGCAGTGTTTTTACTAGCAATGTTCTATGAAGGACTCAAGATAGCCCGAGAGAGCCTGCTGCGTAAGTCACAAGTCAGCATTCGTTACAATTCCATGCCTGTCCCAGGACCAAATGGAACCATCCTTATGGAGACACACAAAACTGTTGGGTAAGAACTGAACAGATCCAGATGAAGTCCTAAAGAGCTCGATCAGTTAAGCAGCAAAGCCCAGCTATGCGATCAGCAGCAGCCCTCTTCTTGAGTTAGGAGTTCTGTATGACCTTGATCAAAACTGTCCCTGGAGGTTTGGGTTTGTAGGTCATGAGCAGGCCAAAGGAGGAATGAGAGGAGGTCTTCTGCAAATATGAATGTTTGTTTTGAGTTGTACGGATTGGCCACTTTGGAAGAAGGGAAGTGAGGAATCCATATTTTAAAATATTTACCAAAATAATAATGAACAAGTTAAGAAATTCATATCAAGATATAAAAGAATGGCAGATTGCAGTTGATTCTATAAAGTTACACCTAGTCAGCTCTGTCGTCTTTTTGTTTACAATATAAGACTGTATTGATTTCTGTGTTCTGTCTAAGAAAGTATTTGGATGATTATTGGTTTTTCCCATAGATTGGAAAATGTTTTTTGAGATTGTTTTAATAAAAATGTAAGTCTTAAAACCAAATTGGACCTTAAGAAATCCTATAGACTGACATCCTGCTTTCAAACAAGCAGTGTTATTTACTGTACTGATGAGCTTACTGAGGCCCAGAAGGATTGTGACCTACCTAAGGTGGCACACGGGATGAGTAGCCAGGTCTCCTTATCCCTAATTAAGTAATTTCGTCTATACTACCCAACCCTCAATTCTATTTTTTTTCTTTTTTTCTTTCTTTTTTTTTTTTTTTCTGGAGACAGGGTCTCCTTCTATTGCCCAGGCTGAAGTGCAGTGGCACGATCTTGGCTCACTGCAACCTCTGCCTTCCAGACTCAAGTGATCCTCCCACCTCAGCCTCCCAAGTAGCTGGAACTACAGGCGTGAGCCACCACACCCAGCTAATTTTTTTTATTTTTTGTAGAGACGAGGTTTCGCCATGTTGCCCAGGCTGGTCTGAAACTCCTGAGCTCAAGCAATCAGCCCACCTCGGCCTCCCAAAATGCTGGGATTAAAGGCATTAGCTACCACCCCCAGCCTCTGTTTCCGTTTTTGTAGAATGTAAACTTTGCAAAGGTGGGAAGCCTAAAAATCTTCGGGCAGATGAGCTTGAGAGGGTTTACGGCTTCCCTTTCAGGATCTAAGGTGGAGGTAAGTCAGGATTACTCCTCATCCTTTTCTCCTCCTCCGGAAAAGGGTTCCTCCTACTGGAGGAACCACAGCCATATCTGGCCAGTGTTTATAAGCCTGACAGCCCTGTTGCATTTCCACGGACCAATCAAAGAACATTCAAGTACCCATGAGTTGCCAGAGTGGCTGTCCAGTTCCAGCTGAGCTCATGGCAAGAACTCTTCCCTCTTTCTCCTGATCTGCAGAACTCCTAGGAGTCCCTGATTGTTGTGTCCCTGTTTACTCTCCAGGCAGCAGATGCTGAGCTTTCCTCACCTCCTGCAAACAGTGCTGCACATCATCCAGGTGGTCATAAGCTACTTCCTCATGCTCA
Organism: Hylobates moloch; assembly: GCF_009828535.3. Classification (NCBI taxonomy): domain Eukaryota; kingdom Metazoa; phylum Chordata; class Mammalia; order Primates; family Hylobatidae; genus Hylobates; species Hylobates moloch. The sequence continues at coordinate 85,354,005 of NW_026652285.1, forward strand.
TCTTCATGACCTACAATGGGTACCTCTGCATTGCAGTAGCAGCAGGGGCCGGTACAGGATACTTCCTCTTCAGCTGGAAGAAGGCAGTGGTAGTGGACATCACAGAGCATTGCCATTGACATCAAACTCTATGGCATGGCCTTATCGATTGCAGTGGGAAGCTGTTGAAGACTTGAAGACGTGATTCCTGCTCCAATCATCCCTTCTTGCTCCTCTTTGTGCACGTACACACACACACACACACACACACACACACACACACACACACACACACCTGCTCAACAGAGGTTTAGTTTACAGTCTCTGAGCTAAAGTAGCAACCTCCCAAATTGTTTTTTCTAATAAGCTGAGATTCCCATTTCTCTTAAGGAGAAGCCACCTATGAGATGTCTTTTCCTTCTCCATCATCTTAGAGCCAAGTTATATGTTCTTGTCTAATCCATGTAGCTTTTTGTTCAATGACTTGATCATCTGCTTCCTTTTTGAATTTTTAACAGATCGTAAGTAAATTTGGTGGTTTTTTTCCCTGGGTCAGTGATGGAAAGGGGTTAACTTCAGCCAGGATTGATGGCAGCTGAGGGAAATTCTTGCCCAACTAAACCCAGAACTCAAACTTAACATTAGAAAATAAGGTCCAGGGCCAGACACAGTGGCCCATGCCTGTAATCCCAGCACTTTGGGGGGCCAAGGCAGGCTGGATCACCTGAGGACAGGAGTTCGAGACCAGCCTAGCCAACATGGTGAAACCCCGTCTCTACTAAAAATACAAAAATTAGCCGGGCATGGTGGTGGGCGCCTGTAATCCCAGCTACTCAGAAGGCTGAGGCAGGAGAATCACTTGAACTTAGGAGGCGGAGGTTGCAGTGAGCCAAGATGGCGCCATTGCACTCCAGCCTGGGCGACAAGAGTGAAACTCCATCTCAAAAAAAAAGAAGGTCCAGCTTTTGGATTCAATGAGTGGGAAATACATTGTGCCTTTCTCTAGATGTGATACGTTATACCAAAATCTTTGTAGTGTGCAGGGGGGTGGTTTGAGACTAAATACAGGCTTAGAGCTTGCAGAGTGTATATTCTTGGATGGCTGACTCATCAACTTGCATTCCCACTTAACACTTTGATTAGCATGAACTTGCCAATCCAAAAATGACAATCAATTTGAGAAAATAGAAATAGATATTTTAAAATAAAACCATTCGCAGTTTACTTTGGCTTGATACCTTGGTTTGTCCCAGCTGAAGTGAAGCAAGAGAGTTTGAATTATTTTTCCCGTTATTGTTTTCGCATGTCTGCCTCTAAAACTGTGATTTTCAAGCTTTAGCGTGCATCAGAATCACCTGTAGGGCTTGTTAAAACACTAATTGCTGGGCCTCAACCCAAAAGCCCCAAAGTGGCACTTCTGAGTTCCTGCTGATGTTACAAGGGACCACACTTTGAGAATCTCTGCTTTAAGCTAAGGAAATATTGCCTGGTGGGTTGGCTGCCTGGTATTGGGCATGGAAATTTGAATTGCTGATTGGTAGATGGTGTGTCTGTACTTAACTCATGTAGTAAATACTGCTGATCAATACCTAATCATTCCACATTTATTAAGCTCCACCTGTATGTATGTGCACCCAAGCACACCTATGTGAAGGGCTATAGCCAAAGTATTTTTACTAGCCTGTATGAAATCATTAGTCCTTATTTTTAAAGGTCTATGATTGTTGAGAGAGACCTTTGATCTGCAGTGTAAATCTACCAGTCATGGGCCAGAAGGGCAAAAGCCCAGCTTTCTCTTTGGAAAGACTCAGGCTCTGGTTTGTTGATGGCCAGGTTTTCCTCAAGATCCAACAACTGTGCTTATACCAAGCAGATCCTCATCCTCCATATAATCATCTTTGTTATTTGTGGGGGTTTAATTACATTACAAGTGGCCAAAACCCCTGTTCTCAGTGAAGAATCACATTGGATTTTTATTCTGTTGTAGTCTACGCTGCAGTCTTATTCCTGGTTCAAACTACCTCTTTAAATTGATTTGTCTTGTGCTGGTCTATAATCCTGTCCTCCTTGGTGCTAGATCCAGTTGTGCCTCAGGGCAGAGGAAACAAAACATAGCTATCCTGTTGGCCTGTGTTGTGGTTTTGAAGTTTGTACTTTCTCCGTGGGTGCCAGTTAAATATTGGAGAGCAAGGAATGTGGACTTGCATGGCTTTGAACCAAGAGAGAGGGTTGTGAGCCTACTGGATTGAGGTTAAAATCCAAGAACAATATTTAGAGCTTTGTACTTTTCTCTCATTCCATCACCTTGTAATGATGATACTTAACATGAGCAGGGTGAATGACAGGTACTGACAAAGTCCAACACAAAGGTATAATACAGCCTGTTGTCTCAAGCCAAGGAATCATAAAACCATGAGAAATAAATAGGAATCAGTAGTGACATTGGTGCTCTCTAGAAATCTCAGCATGAGCTGCTATAGAATACCCTCCCAGCAACAAAACCTTAGTAAGGCCAGCTAGACCCAGTGGCTTACGCCTGTAATCCCAACACTTTGGGAGGCCAGGGTGGGAGGATGGCTTGTGTTCAGAAGTTCGAGACCAGCCTGGACAACATAGTAAGATCCTATCTATATAAAAAAATCAAAAATTAGCCAGGCATGGTGGTACATATCTATAGTCCTGGCTACTTGGGAGGCTGAGGCAGGAGGATTGCTTTAGCCGTGGAGGTTGAGGCTGCAGTGAGCCATGATTGTGCCACTGCTCTCAGCCCGGGTGACAAAGCAAGACCCTGTCTCAGAAAAAAAAAAAAAAAAAAAAAAAATTCAAGACCAGTTAAGACAAAATACTATGACTTTGAAATTCACAGAAAGAAATAACAGTTTAGATTAGGTCTTCAGGTATTCAGGATAGAGATAATCTCCTGAAAAACCTGAATTTCAGAGATTCTTAGACTGGCTGCCAAAGGATGAAGCTAGTGAAGGAGAAAAAGCTTAAATTCCATCTTGAGCTCTTGGATTGTGATAATACAATGATTTCATTAACTTTTCATTTCTGTATACCTGTTCATTTGGAATTTAATGCTTGACTTCTTTGTTCATTTTGGATCTAAACTTCTCTTTTCTTCCTTCCCCATTCACATCTATTAGAAGACTGCATCACCATTTCTTTGGCCCCCTTACTCTGTTGTCCTCTCCCTTTTCTTTCATTTTTTAATCTCATGTCTAGTATATTAAGTCTCCATAGCCCTCCTGATGCCGTAGACAGTACTATGCTGTGGATATAATACCAACCAGAAATTGGCATTTATAAACCTGTTAAGAGACTTTAAGCATGCTTCAAGAGGCAGTTGACCCACTGGAATTTCTATAAGGCTGGTACCCTTCCCAGAGTTACAGAATCTTAGGTGCTGTCTCTAGTCTGTGATGGAGGAACTCCCAGCATCCCCATTGCCCACAAATGGAATCCTCACTGTATCCACTAGGAGATTAGAAATTAAGGTTTCTTCACTACTTCTATGTTAGGGTTGTCTGAAATTCCCTTTCAGGCTGTGGGTACTGGTCTTGGGTTCTAGTCATAAGGGGTTCCTTATAAGGAGCAGGCGGAGGGAAGTACACTTTCATGTTATTTAATTTTGATCCTGCCCTCTCCAGCTGCTCCTTCAAAAGATACAAACTCTGGGCCGGGCACAGTGGCTTACATGCTTTGGGAGGCCAAGTGGGGGCAGATCACCTGAGATCAGGAGTTTGAGACCAGCCTGGCCAATGTGCTGAAACCCCATCTCTACTAAAAATAGAAAAATTAGCTGGGCGTGGTGGCGCATGCCTGTAATCCCAGCTACTCTGGAGGCTGAGGCAGGAGAATCGCTTGAACCCCGGAGGCGGAGGTTGCAGTGAGCCAAGATGGCACCATTGCACTCCAGCCTGGGCGACAAGAGCAAAACTCCATCTCAAAAAAAAAAAAAGATACAAAGTCTGCATTTGATATTTGATATAATGCCTTAATTACTGGGTCTACAATTAATGTTGACTGTTTTAGATTGTAAGCTCCTGGAGAGCAGTATTGCTGTAGTAGGAATGTTTTAACAGTGTCATATGAAAAAGAACAAAATAAATATTTTGATTTTGATTCTATGCAAGTCTTTTTGCCCAGAGTGATAATGCAATAAGCTAGTCTGTTCATATCTGCATAGAGTCAGGCCATTACCATCAGTTTTTAAGATGTCCGTATTGTGGCCGGGTGCAGTGGCTCATGCCTGTAATCCTAGCACTTTGGGAGGCCGAGGCAGGTGGATCACGAGGTCAGGAGATTGAGACCATTCACTAACACAGTGAAACCCCATCTCTACTAAAAAAATATATAAAAAATTAGCCGGGCCTGGTGGTGGGTGCCTGTAGTCTCAGCTACTAGGGAGGCTGAGGCAGGAGAATGGTGTGAACCCGGAAGTCGGAGGTTGCAGTGAGCCAAGATTGCGCCTGGGCAACAGAGTGAGACTCCGTCTCAAAAAAAAAAAAAAAGATGTCCGTATTTTAGGTGGTATGATCCTTTTAGGTTTTCATCTCACTCTCCTCCTATTCTACTTAAAATGACATGCCTAGTACATGCCAGAAGATCCACGTGACCTTCTGCACAGGAGACAGGGTCTTCATGAAGCCACAAGTATTTTAGTATACTGAGGATTCCTCAGTTTAAAAGCCAGCTTTTGTCACATCATAATCCCTTCCCTGTTTCTGCTGTTAGGCAAGAGGCTCTGAGCTGGGCCTGTAGGAAGTTCACCGCCAAAGCTTGAGATGCACGGTGACCCTGCGAGTCCCTTTGGTAATGCCAAAATGCTGACGTCACTTGCTCTTCCCACTGGCCCCCAGTGGGCATCTTGCCATCACCACCATTCCTAGTCTCTTCCTTAGTGTAGTGTCATGAACATGGACTTAGAGGAGTCAATGAGTTTGGATTCTGGTTCCACCACTTACTAGCAGTATGACCTTAGGAAGTTAGTCTAATGATCCCTAAGCCTTAGTTTTCTTATTTAGAGATGGATCCTCACTCCGTCACCTAGGCTGGAGTGCAATGGTGCAACCTCGGCTCACTGCCACCTCCATCTCCTGGGTTCAAGTGATTCCTGCCTCAGCCTCCCAAGTAGCTGGGGCTACAGGCACACACCATCGTGTCTGGCTAATTTTTGTATTTTTAGTAGAGACGGGTTTTTGCCATGTTGGCCAGGCTAGTCTTGAACTCCTGAGCTCAAGTGATCCGCCCGCCTCGGCCTCCCAAAGTGCTGGGATTGGGAAAGGTGTGAGCCACTGTGCCCGGCCATAATACCTGTTTGAATTAGGCACCTAGCATAAAATAGGCATTCAAGCCTTAGTATATTTTTTTATTATCTACAATTGTTATTACTCCAGCTTTCAGGAGAATGAAAAGTAACACTCTTCTTGATAAGGTTAATAGGTTTGTATTTTTCTTTTTTGTTGTTTTTGTTTTTGAGACGGAGTTTTGCCCTTGTTGCCCAGACTCGAGTGCAATGGTGCAATCTCAGCTCACTGCAACCTCTGCCTCCCGGGTTCAAGCACTTCCACCTCAGCCTCCCAAGTAGCTGGGATTGCAGGCATGCGCCACCATGCCCGGCTAATTTTGTATTTTTAGTAGAGACAGGGTTTCTCCATGATGGTCAGGCGGGTCCTCAGGTTATCCGCCCACCTCGGCCTCCCAAAGTGCTGCGATTACGGGCATGAGCCACCATGCCCAGCCCTTCTTTTTTTTTTTTTTTTTTTAATTTTATAGAGTCAGGGTTTCCCTGTGTTGCCCAGGCTGGTCTAACTCCTGGACTCAAGCAATCCTCCTGCCTCAGCCTCCCGAAGTGCTGGGATTACAGGCATGAGCCACCACACCTGGCCCTCTCCCACTCGTATTACTCAGACTTAAACTAAACTACCCCCAAAAGGCTAAAGTCCTGCTAAGAGTCTCTGTAGAACTGATGATTCAAGAGGCTCTTATGATCACAGCTGGTGATTCCCTGTGTTGAATTAGTGAAAACAGGCCAGGCACAGTAATCCCAGCACTTTGAGAGGACTGCTTAATGCCAGGAGCTCGAGCCTAGCTTGGGCAACACAGATCCTTGTCTCGACATAAAACAATAAAAATTAAAAAAAAAATTTTTTTTAATGCCCAAAACAGTAGGGCATGATTCAGAATTACCCTCTGAGCTGCCTTTCTGGTTCTTTCTGGGAAAAACGCTTAGGCAAGTTGAGAAAGGAAGGAAAGTTGGAATGGCAAAACTGTTAGAAGCATTCCTCTTATTTCCCTTCACTGCCTGTCCTCCCAACATTATACCCAAACTAGTTACAAAGCCATTCTGTAAAGAGATCTGGTACCTACAATTTCTTCAGATTTACACAATATCACTAGAATTATTTAATTTCTACAAGGGCAGGGATCTTTGCTGAGTGGCACATGGCAGACATTCAATAAATACTTGTTGAATAGATGGGTTAAGTGAAAGTGGCAGGGATCAACTAGAGTGTCCTGTGCTCAGGGTCTTTTAATAAAGATGGAAAGAATGATGTTAATCTTGTAGCAATTATCTTTTAAAGTCTGGGTATTAACAGTACTGTTATACTTCATTAAGGATGCCTCACATTTTTCCAAAAATATATTTATTTTTAAAAACAAAAAATCAGATCAGTTTTATAGAGTCAAATTTTCCAGAGACAAACCAGAGTTTGGATTCCAGCTTAGAGTGCAAGTGAAGCATCAGTAATCTCATGCAGAAGGATTTGTCTCTGCAGGAGGTACATTCTGCTTGACTGCAAGCACTCAATTCTCTAAATCTGGTTTGTACTTCTGCCATCATTTTATTCCATTCCAGCGCTCTGGCATGCAAGATAATCCATCTCTAAAATTCAAGACTTCCAAATTGAGATGAACGATTATTGGGCTTGGGTTGGGGTTTATAACCAATCCGATCATTGATCATTTGTTCCCGGCTCTTGGGATCACTGCTGAGCCCAATGGCTCCTTCTCCATCACTGCCTCCTACAACTTCCACATCTTCCTTCTGTTTCTTACGGGTCTGAAAGTATAAAAGTTTTAGGATTAAGGCAACATTCTTTCAATTAGCAAATGTTTATTTAGAACACCTACCATGTACTAGGCATGGACTAAAGGATAGAGTTAGGGTGTAAAGAACAATAAACTGAAATCCTAGGTTTGGAATACTTAGGGGCACAATGAGGATATGGTGTTAAAAGTTGTAACCCCTGATCACTTGAGGTCAAGAGTTTGAGACCAGCCTGGCAAAAATGGCGAAACCCTATCTCTACTAAAAATACAAAAATTTGGCGGGGCACAGTGGCTCACACCTGTAATCCCAGCCCTTTGGGAGGCCAAGGCGAGCGGATCACGAGGTCAGGAGATCGAGACCATCCTAGCCAACATGGTGAAACTCCATCTCTACTAAAAATACAAAAATTAGCTGGGCATGGTGGCGCATGCCTGTAATCCCAGCTACTCGGGAGGCTGAGGCAAGAGAATCGCTTGAACCAGGAAGTCAGAGGTTGCAGAGAGCCGAGATGGCGCCACTGCACTCCAGCCTGGCAACAGAGCGAGACTGTCTCAAAAAAAAAAAAAAAAAAAACAAAAGATGTAACCCCTACCCTCCAGGATGTCACAGTCTAATAGGGAAACAGGCAAACAGACGATTATAGGGTGATCAGGGCTATGACCTATGACAGAGAGAAGTCCACACTGCCAAAGAGACAAGAGGTAAGGAGTTGGGGTGTGGTGGTACAACAGGAAGCTACAATTGGAAAGATGTAAGAGCAGACAAGGGGGAGCAAACGGCATTTCAACAAATTTATTATTCTAGAGAATAGACAGAAAAATAAATTGGTAAAGAAATAACCATCAAAAATCTATAGCCTGACTGATTCCATGAGATTAAAAGTAACTCAAGAAGGTTTTATGCTATCTTATCAAAAGGTCTGGGTTTTGTGGCTTCATTTTGTTTTCGGATAAAAGGTTTGGCTCTTAAGTCACATGTGACTGCAGAATCCACAAAGTATGTCTTAGTTTGATCATTTTCAAAAAGAGACACTTATCCCATAACTGCCACTACCTGACTATAAGGATAACAGATGATAACTTTCTCTAAGAGAGTGAAATGATGTTTTATCCAAAGTTACTTAATAATAGAAGAATGGCTCAGTAACTCAAATCACTGGAATTACCACCATTCTTCACCACTTGCTGCTGAACTGTGGGCATTTAAATGCCAAGCATCAGGCTGACTGCAGTGGCTCATGCCTGTAAATCCCAGTGCTTTGGGAGGCCAAGGCGGGAGGATTGCTTGAGCCTAGGAGTGTGACACTAGCCTGGGCAACATAATGACACTCCATCTGTCTCCACAATTTTTTTTTTTCTTTAGACTGGGTCTCTGTCTGTCCCCAGGCTGGAGTGCAGGGGCGCCATCTCGGCTCACTGCAACCTCCGCCTCCCGGGTTCAAGCGATTCTCCTGCCTCAGCCTCCCAAGTAGTTGGGACTACAGGCGCCCGCCACCACGCCCAGCTAATTTTTGTACTTTTAGTAGAGACAGGGTTTCAACATGTTAGCTAGGATGGTCTCAATCTCTTGACCTCGTGATCCGCCTGCCTCGGCCTCCCAAGGTGCTGGGATTTACAGACATGAGCCACCGCACCCGGCCCACAAAAAAATTTAAAAATTAGCCAGGCATGGTGGCGCATGCCTGTATTCCCAGTTATTCAGGGGGCCTGATGTGGTAGGATCACCTGAGCCTGGCAGGTCAAGGCTGCAGTGAGCTGTGATCATGCCACTGTACTTCAGCCAGGGCGAAAGAGCAAGACCCTGTCTCAAAAATAAATAAATAAATAAATAAATGCCAACACTCACAAAGTATTACAGGGAATAAAATAAGGTATTGCCTTTTATGTGGCAAATGACCTTCCTGATTACTAGTAAGTGATGTTAGAAAGTTCTACCTAAATACCTTTGTGAAAACAAGTTCGAAAAGGCAAATCACTCTATCATTCTGAGAATATCCAAGTAGAATGAAATCATGGCTTCCCACTTTGAGCAACTGCTGTTTCAGAAGCTAGAGTCATAGTAGTATAATCAAACTCATGTTGGTAATAAATGAAACAGGCCAGTTTTCTACTGGTTTCACTTTAGCTTAGGGCATGACTGTCCCTGCTTCCTAAGTTACTCTAAAACAAGGCAAAACCCACTAGATAACTGCCTTTAGTGGAAAGACTAACTCAATAGTGAGCTGACTGTGGAGTCAAAGTTCAGCATGCTAGCATTTTATGAGATTCATTACAACTGAAGTTTAAGTCATACTTTAAAGCTCATCCTTAATAATATATGAGTTTTTAGAAAGCAAAAATTATGATACTTAGAGAACACTAAAGTCTCTTGGGATGAAGCAGGGGGAAAGAAATCCAAGTTATTAGTCTTAATATGAAGCATATACAATACATAATAAAGCTGTTGGTGAATACATGCAAAATGTACTGTCCTCTGCCATATAGTACAAGATATCTGATAGGACAGCAAATGAAAATAGACTTGCATTGAGCCCTCCTTTGGACCTGGTATTGCAGGGAACAGATGCAGAGAGAAATACACTAATCCCTGACTTCAAGGAGCTTATGGCCCAGTGAGGGAAAACAAAATCAAACAGACAATTACAACAGAGAGTGACCGTGCCTATGAGAGAGGTTAGCACAGGAGGATAAGGTTGAGCCTAACCCAGCTGGGGGCTGGAAGGAGTAAGAGTTATGCTGGCAAAGAAAAAGAAAGAGCTTTTCTGGCAAAGGGAACACTTGTGTATTGGCATTGAGATTAAAGATAACCCAGCAGTGAAAGTGGAGACATAAGCAAGGACCAGCGACAAAGGACCTCATATGCCATGCTAGGGAACTTGGAATTTATTCTGTAGACCACTGAAGAATTTAAGTCTTATTAATGGACATCTAAAACCGTGTAGCAAGGCTACACTTAAAAATACATATGGGGCCCCTACTATGAACTAGATGGTAGGAACTCAATGGTGAAGCAAACAGACATGATTTCTGCAATCAACGTTCCTAATGTAAATGATTTTACAATAAAAAAAATTGTAAATTATAATAAATGCTATGAAAAAAATATGGTGCTTTGTGAGAGCTACAGAGATGGAGGCAGCATGGATGGGAATGACACATGTAACTTGGATATGGTCAAAAGTGGCCTCTTAAATTGAAGAGTTGACATTTAAACAAAGACTGGAAGAAAGGGAGCACTCCAGGCAGGGGGAAATAATACGTGGAAAGTCCATGGAAGTGATAAATAGTTTGGCATGATCAAGGAAATGAAAGAGAGCCAGTGTGGCTACGGTATAGAGGGCAAGGCAAAGAATGGCACAAAATGAATCTGGAGAGGCACTAGAACATACAAAATCTTGTAGGCCATGGTGAAGAATTCAGATTTTGTTATAAGTGCAGGAAACTACTGAGGAGTTTTAAACGGGAATGACAGGATTTGAAAATTTTTGAAGATCATTCTTGATACCGGATGCAGAATGCACTGAAAGAGACAAAAATGGAAGTAGAAGACCAGTTAGAATGCTACTACAATTATACAGGGAAAGACGGTTACTTAGCGCAGGACTGTAACAGTGAAGATGAAAAGGTATGGGTGGATTCTAGACATATTCCGAAGGTAGAATCAAAGGGTTTACAGACAGATCGAATATAAAGCGTAAGAGAAAGGGAGAACTCAGGAATGACTGCTAGGTTTCTGGCCTGAGGAACTGAATCGATACTGAGATGGGAAACACTGGGGAAGAATGGAAGGGACGACTGGTTCAAGGGAGAAATCAAGAGTTTTTCTCTTTTCTTTTTTTAACATGTTAAGTGTAGTAGGCTGAAAAATGGCCCCCAAAGCTAGTAGGTCCTAATCCTGGAACCTATAAATGCCTTATATGGGAAAAGGGCCTTTGCAGGTGTGACTAAGTTAAGGATCTTGAGATGGGGGGATTATCCTGGGTTAGTTAGGTGGGCCCTAAACACAATCACACATATCATTATAAGAAGGGGGCAGAGGAAGTTTTCACAGACAGAAAAGAAGACAATATGACTCTGGAGGCAGAGACTGGAGTGATACAGTCACGAGTCAAGGAATGCCAGCAGCCACCAGAAGCTAGAAGAGCCAAGGAATGGATTCTTCCCTAGATCATCCATAGGGAATGTGGCCCTCCTGACACCTTGATTTCAGCCCAGCAATACTAATTTTTGGCCTATAAAACTGTGAAATAATAAATTTCTGTTGTCTTAAGCCACGAAGTTTGTGGTACTTTGTTACAGCAGCCACAGGAGACATACATGAAGTTTGAGATGCCTGTAAAGCATCCAAACAGAGATTTCAAATAAGCTGTTGGTTTAAGAGTGAAGTTCAGAAGTTAAAGTTATTGTGTATGTATGTGTGTGTATATACATATTTATGTATGACAGAGAGTCTCACTGTTGCCCAGTGTGGAGTACAGTGGAGCCATCATAGCACACTGTAACCTCAAACTCCTGGGCTCAAGCAATCCTCCCGCCTCCGCCTCCTGAGTAGCTCAGGCATGCGCCACCCTGCCCAACATAGAGACAAGGTCTCACTATGTTGCCCAGGCTGGTCTCAAACTCCTGGCCAGAAAATGCTGGCATTACAGATGTAAGCCACTGTGCCCACACAAGAATTATTAGCTTAAATATTCCTTAAGCTTTGAAAGTTGTATTCATGGCTGGGCACAGTGGCTCACGCGTGTAATCCCAGCACTTTGGGAGGCTGAGGTGGATGGATCACTTGAGGTCAGGAGTTGAGACCAGCCTGGCCCCAACGTGGCAAAACCCCATCTCTACTAAAAATAAAAAAATGAGCCGGGCGTGCTGGCATGAACCTGTGGTCCCAGCTACTCGGGAGGCTGAGGCAGAGGTTGCAGTGAGCCAAGATCATGCCACTGTACTCCAGCCTGTGTGACAGAGCGAGACTCCATCTCAAAAAAACACAAAGTTGTATTCATACCTCCAGGTCCTTTCGAATGCTCTCAAACTCTTCAATGTCATCAAGCTTTAGCTCTAGGCGTGTTGGTTTTCGTCTCAGCATACTGAAGTCAACACTAAGGGCCAAACCCAGTGAACTATTAGCTGTTAAAAATGAAAGAGAGGAGGAAAATCTGATGGTGATAAAGTCTCAGATACAAAACATAAAATCAATTTGCAAGCATGTATACTAAAGTGAATGGAAGTATTAAAAATTTATTTGAATTCACACATAGACTTCTAAAGTCTTTTTTTTTTTTTTTTTTGAGATGGAGTCTCGCTCTGTCGCCCAGGCTGGAGTGCAGTGGCGCAATCTCGGCTCGCTGCAAGCTCTGCCTCCCGGGTTCAAGCCATTCCCCTGCCTCAGCTTCCCGAGTACCTGGGACTACAGGCGCCCACCACCACGCCCAGCTAATTTTTTGTATTTTTAGTAGAGACGGGGTTTCACTGTGTTGGCCAGGATGGTCTCGATCTCCTGACCTCGTGATCCGCCCACCTCGGCCTCCCAAAGTGCTGGGATTACAGGCGTGAGCCACCGCGCCCGGGCTTTTTTTTTTTTTTAAGAGATAGGATCTTGCTCTTTGCCCAGGCTGGAGTGCAGTGGCATGACCTTAGCTCACTACAGCCTCAACTTCCTGGGCTCAAGCAATCTTACTGCCTCAGCCTCCAGAGTAGCTGGGACTACAGGCGTACACCGCCATACCTGGCTAATTTTTGTGTTTTTTGTAGAAATGGGATCTCTCTCTGATGCCCAGGCTGGTCTCAAACTCTTGGGCTCAAGTGTTCCTCCCTCCTCATTTTCCCAAAGTGCTGGTATTATAGGCAAGAGCTACTGTACCCAGCCAACTTCTAAAGTCTTTAGGTATGTGATTATTACATTTTTATTAGATTATGGAGATCTACAGCTCTGTAAAATCAAAAACTCTTTCTGTAAGAATTTAAAATAGCAAACTGCCTATAAGAGAGAAATTCTAGGCAACCATCACTTTAATCTCATGTTCCAGTCACATTCAAAGAAATACTCTAGCTAAAAGAATAAACTATCACATCTTAGTATAGTTATAGGAGAAAGTGGAAAAACCAGTAAATTTAATCTACTCTACATGAGAATTGTCAGAGATTTGTGATCACTCCTGAATGCTAAAATCAGTTTGCTAAATATCAGAAAAACTCCAACTCACCAATTCACAGGATTATCCTCAGCATCCAAACAGATCTTTAATGTGTACGTCATTCATTAAACAAACACTTCTTGTGCTCCAGCTACAGAGTTAAAAGGTACAGTCATAATCTGTGGGGAAAACAAAAGAGAAAACTGTGATATCATGTAATGAGAACCCTGATGAGGATACTGGCACTGGCATCACACATGCACCTAATCCAGTCTGGGCTGAGTGTGGGGTGGACAAGGATGTCAGGCAAGCCTTCCTGGAGAAAATGATGTCTTAGTTGACTTCTGAAGGGCAGGCAGAGAGAAGAGTGCACAAGGAGGCTCAAGTACAGCTTCGGTAACATAGCAAGACCCTGTCTCTACAAAAAAGTAAAAAAAATAGCTGGGCTGGTAGTGTGTACCTGTAGTCCTAGCTACTCAGGAGGCTGAGGTGGAAGGAGATCACTTGAGCCCAGGAGTTTGAGGTTGCCACAGTGAGCCATGACCTCACCATGAGACCCCAACTCAAAAAAAAAAAAAAGAAAAGAAAAGAAAAGAAAAGAGGCTCAAGAGAGCATTCCACAGCCTGAAATCCCAAGGTAATACTATGTTAATGAAAACCATTTTGTTTTGTTTTGTTTTTGAGAAAACACAACCCCCCCAACTGAGTTTAATATCTGTTGATGGCATCATTTGTATATTCTCCACAGCATCCCCTAGAGTGTATCTATAAAAACAGTCAGTAAATGTTTGTTGAATAAAAGGTGAGATCATTCTTGAGCACCGTGCTGTTTTTCCATTCCCATTCTTTACATTCTTATTTTAACACAAAAACCCTGTGAAGTTGATGAAATGATTCCTATTTCACACATAAAGAAGTCATCGAAGCAAGCTGTTCAGTTTGGTTAATAATTTTAGCCTCCTATAAAAATTATAAAGGTCAACATGATAAGCATTAAGTGAAAATGATGGAAGTGAAAACTCCTTGAAAGTATATACAGATACAAATTATTACACGTATCTAGGATGAAACTAAGGACTGTGACGTATACAAAGGAAGAAACAGTTCCTTCTCCCATGAAGCTTAGGATACTACAGATGATATTATCAACACAAAACACTGGCACATTACATTTCAAATTGCTTTGTACTAAATCAGGCATTATCTTCTACCAGATTCTAATGCAGACAAATGGTAGAGAAAGCCAAAGTTCCAAAGAGGGAAAGAGAGGGATAGGGATACCTAAAGGAGGAAAAAAAAAAATCTATACATATTACCTTTTCTGCAAAATGCGAAAAACTGGCCACTAGGGAGCAGTATAGTAACAGTTAAAAGTGCTGGCTGTAGAGGTTAAAGGGCACAGGTTTTAATCCCACTACACCACTGATCTTAACAATTCGTTTCATTTCTCACTAGACCTTAGTTCCCTCATCTGTATCCTACTCTGCTGTTGTAGGAAGTGAATAACGTAATGCAGAGTAAGCTCTTGGAATATTATTTGGCATTTAATAATTGTTCAATAAATAACATCTATTATTGCTGTAATTGTTCTACGGGGTTGGATGAGGATCTGGCCAGCTAGGGAAACGTCAATATTTTGAGGATCTCCCACCGCTCACGCGGGGATAAAAACCTTATCCTGTTCGTCTCTAACGCCCCAGCATCCAGCAGGGCAGAGAGACGTACAAAGTTATCTGACACCTTCCTATCCATCATCTTACTCTCAATCTGATACAAAGACCGGGCTGCAGACAAATCAACAAAATCAGGCCGAAGCTCCTCCGCCGGGTCTTTCTTTGACTTTGGCACTAGCGGGCTCTTCTAGCTTAATCTCTCGCCGCAGCCCAAATCCACCGCCGAGCCATCAAGCTCAGAAGGGGCCCCTGGGAAGACTTCCGGACCATGGAGGAGAACAGTCCTCGTCCCCTAGCTCCAGGCCTGTACCTCGGATCCCAGGCAAGGGTTTCTATGGTAACATGGTCCTCGGCTCCAAGAAGACGTAAACGCCCCCGTAGGCCCAGGGGACACAGCGGACCCCGGAAGCCCTTGACTCGCTCCAGAGTTCAGCCCCGAGCCGCGCGAGGCGACTCACCTACCTCTTTTCAAGCCGGCCTAGCCCCTTCCCGGAACCTCGGCTCCCCCCACGAAACTACTGCTAAGCCAACTGGACTACACTTCCCAGACTGCTTGGAGCCTCTCTCTCCGCAGAACCTCGTCTTCCGCGAGCTTTTCTTGGAGGTTCTAGGAGGGACGCCCCTCAATGCCACGACGCCATTTCCTACTACGACTTCCATCATGCTCCGCGCCGCTCCGGGGGCGGTGACCCCTCTTGGCCCACGTCCTGTCTGTGACGCACTTCCTGTCAGTGACGCACTTCTGCTCTGCTGGGCGCGCGGTGGACGGTCTGAAACGGAGTGCTTGGGTTTCGTTGGGGCCTGGCGGCTCCAGAGCCCAGTATGGCTTCCTCGCGAGCCTCCTCCACGGTACAGAGCCCGGGATCTCAGCTCACTCTGGCAGGGAGCGCTAAGGGGGAAGGGGATTTTTGTGGGAAGGGGCCGTTAAGGAGCGGGAGAAGGCGGTGGAGGGCTGAAGAGGAAGGCTGCGGGACTCAGTGGTGTCCTACACAGCGGACCACCGTTTTCCTGATCCCTAAGCGCTTTCGTGGACTGTAGCTTATTTGCACCTCTCCCACTACAGCCCCAAAGGGCAAGCATCTCTTCCGACTCATCCAGTAACGGTGCTCTGAAATAGGGAAGTGTCTTGGCCAAGGTTTATGCCTTTGGCAGATCTCAGAATTTTAATGAGACCTACTAACTCCTACTACCTCACGTCTGGAAACGTTTGAAATGTATACACTTGTAATGTTGTAACTTGTTATCCTTTAGCACCGCGTTGGTTATTTTATCTATCCTTAGTATTTCCCCAGTGATGAGCAGGAATCCTGGAAGCATCATAAAACACGAGGTTGAACACTTCCAACGCAATGAAGTAAACAGATTCCAGAGCAAATCTTTCATAGGAAAATACCCGAGAGAACCTCACTAGTTTTATCAATCCTGTCAACCAAAGTGAGGGACTGAAACACCCTCCCCCTACCCTCACCCCAAATCAATGAAGAACGTCTTAAGTAGTGTCCAATTTGTCCTTTCAATTACGGAAGAAATAGGACTGTGAAACTCAGGGTGAGCTTCATCGTCTGGTGAAGTCCGGTAAATTGCCAAGATTAAACCTTAGTTTAATCCAGATCTTTGATTTAGCAGGCAACCAAAACTAAAGCACCCGATGACTTAGTTGCTCCGGTCGTGAAGAAACCACACATCTATTATGGAAGTTTGGAAGAGAAGGAGAGGGAGCGCCTGGCCAAAGGAGAGTCTGGGATTTTGGGGAAAGAAGGACTTAAAGCAGGGATCGAAGCTGGAAATATTAATATAACCTCTGGTAAGATGCAAATTGTGAGCCCATCTTTACCTCTTTGGGTAATGAATACCTTCCTAAACTTAAATATCACCAGTTTTATAATGTCAAAAAATTTCCTTTTTTTTTTTTTTAGACAGTCTTGCTCTGTTGCCAGGCTAGAGTGCAGTGGCGCGATCTCGGCTCACTGCAACCTCCGCCTCCCGGGTTCAAGCAGTTTTCCTGCTTCAGCCTCCCGAGTAGCTGGGATTGCAGGCGCACACCACCACGCCCGGCTAATTTTTGTATATTTAGTAGATACGGGGTTTCACCATGTTGGTCTGGCTGGTCTCAAACTCCTGACCTTGTGATCCGCCCACTTCATCCTCCTAAAGTGCTGGGATTACAGGCGTGAGCCACTGCGCCCGGCAGAATTTCAATTCTTAAACTTGCAGCTATAAGGCTGTATTTTGCCTACCCCCTTATAATCATGCAGAGAGCCTTTTTCTTTTTTTTGAGACGGAGTCTCGCTCTGTCGCCCAGGCTGGAGTGCAGTGGCGCAATCTCGGCTCACTGCAAGCTCCGCCTCCCGGGTTCACGCCATTCTCCTGCCTCAGCCTCTCCGAGTAGCTGGGACTACAGGCGCCTGCCACCACGCCCGGCGAATTTTTTTTGTATTTTTAGTAGAGACGGGGTTTCACCGTGGTCTCGATCTCCTGACCTCGTGATCCGCCCGCCTCGGCCTCCCAAAGTGCTGGGTTTACAAGCGTGAGCCACCGCGCCCGGCCGAGAGCCTTTTTCTTACAATCTGTTATATAGTTTTTCTTCTATGAGTGAGCAGACTTATCAAAAATTCAGTGTACATTTGGATTCAGATTGATTCCATTTGTCTTCTGGAGATCTAATATAGTTCTGGCATTGGTTTGCAGCTAGAGTGGTTCATGATATTCTCCCTTTTGAAGTTTTCCAATTATTTTTTACCCAAAGTGAAATCTTTTTTGTGTGTGTGTGACAGGGTCTCACTCTCTTGCCCAGGCTGGAATGCAGTGGCATAACCTTGGCTCACTGCAACCTCTGCCTTTTGTGTTCAAGTGATTCTTCTGCCTCAGCCTCCCGATTAGCTGAGATTACAGGTGCCCGCCACCACACCCAGCTAATTTTTGTATTTTTAGTAGAGACAGGGTTTCACCATGTTGCCCAGGCTGGTCTCCAACTCCTGACCTCAAATGATCCACCCACCTCGGCCTCCCAAAGTGCTGGGATTACAGGCGTGAGCCACTGCACCTGGCTGAGTTATCTTTTTTTATTATAAAAGTAATAGTGGCCAAGCCTGGTGGCTCACACCTGTAATCCCAGCACTTTGGGAGGCTGAGAAGCGGGAGTCTGGCTTGAGCCCAGGAATCCAAGACCAGCCTGGGCAAATAGTGATACCCCATCTCTACAAAAAGTAGAAAATTAGCCGGGCATGGTGACATGTGCCTGTATTCCCAGCTAACTGGGGTTCTGAGGTGGGAGTTCAAGGCTGCAGTGAGTCATGACTGTGCCACTGCACTCTAACCTGAACAACAGAGCGAGACTCTGTCTCAAAAAAAGTTCGTTATTTTTCTTTTAAAAGATCAATGTATAAATGTGTGAAGTAGAAAATCCTATATTTTTTAAATTAATTGATTGTATATCTTTCTGAGAATTTTAATACAGGTATAAAAATATGTAATTTTTTCCATAAATGGAAACATGATATAAATTGTTGTATAACCCCCATTTTTCATTTTATATACCATTGAGGATATCTTTCCATGTCAGTAATGAGAGGTCTACTATATTTTTAAAATAAAATTATGCATATTTGTCCTAAGAAATTCAGACAATACCAAAGGGCATAAAATGAAGACTCCTCTGCAGCAGGGACATCTGTCAGGTTTCTCATTGATCCTCCCACACATTTTCTAAACACATGCACTGTAGCCTAGTGACTTTTTAAACTTTTTATACTATCTTAAATATAACGTCACCACTGTGCCTCTCATTTTTTATCACACTTACATTTTGGTGTGGGTTTCAAAACTATTGCTGGATTATCCAGAAATCCTTATAGTTGTGGAACTCTCATTTTCATGGTAATTATTTGCAGTTTACTAGTTAATTATTTGTTAAGTATCCCTATACTGGGTCTCCTTTAGAGAATAAATAGCTTTGGCCGTTGTTACAATAATGTTTCTGTTACATCTTCTGGATAGACAGCCTAGTTAACTCTTTGCAAAAGATGTTCTGTACTCTTACTTGCTGGTCTCAGCCAAAGTGTGTGTTTATATAGGTGTAAAGTTAATAAATGAAACGAGGTGGCTTGAACCATTTTCTTGCCTTTTGAGGCTGTGTCATTTAGGTTTATGTGTTTGGCATAATTTAATAAACTGAAAAACAGTAAACTATAAAATGTGTAATAGACAGTTACTTTTCCCTCAGGGCATACACAGACTGCAGTTACTAGAAATTATTTCTCTCTATTTGAAGAAGATCTGCTGATGTTGCCTATTTTCTTTTTAATAGGAGAAGTGTTTGAAATTGAAGAGCATATCAGCGAGCGACAGGCAGAAGTATTGGCTGAGTTTGAGAGAAGGAAGCGAGCCCGGCAGATCAATGTTTCCACAGATGACTCAGAGGTCAAAGCTTGCCTTAGAGCCTTGGGGGAACCCATCACACTTTTTGGAGAGGGTCCTGCTGAAAGAAGAGAAAGGTTGCCTTTCTAAATATTTACTTTTTTTCTTTATTATAATCACAGGGTTCTATTCCAAATTTTGGTTGATCATTTAGTTGAACTTTAATAGAACGTCTCAAATCATGTTAACAATATCTTACTGTGTTTATATGAGTTAGCCCAGAATCTGTCTTAGGCCAATTTTTACTCCACTATTAATTTTTCTTTTTTGTGTTTGTTTGTTTTTGTTTTGTTTTGTTTTGTTTTGTGTTTTGAGACGGAGTCTTGCTCTGTCACCCAGGCTTGAGTGCAGTGTCGTGATCTCAGCTCACTGCAGCCTCCACCTCCCGGGTTCAAGCGATTTTCCTGCCTCAGCCTCCCAAGTGGCTGGGATTACAGGCACCTGCCACCATATTTTTTTTTTTTTTTTTGTATTTTTAGTTATTTTTTATATTTTTGTATTTTTAGTAGAGACAGGGTTTCACCATGTTGGCCAGGCTGGTCTTGAACTCCTAACCTCAAATGATTTACCCACCTTGGCCTCCCAAAGTGCTGGGATTACAAGCGTGAGCCTTCATGCCTGGCCCGTTTTTCTTTATAGACTGGGAAGAGGGTGCTAACGTGCTCCCTTGCCTCCCCTCCCCAGTGCGAGTTTTGAATTGGATAAACATTTGTTGTTGGGCTTTGAAAATTGAGACATCAAATACATTCTATATCAATGACATAAAACAATGATAAATGTTTTTTGGATTTTATTGAAGAGGGGTACCGTCCTCGGATAATGCCCTCTTGTTATTTTCAGGTTGCGAAGTCTTTTAGTTGTGGTCTAGTCACACACAATTATGAGGAGCCCCTCTGGTCTCTCTGTCCACTATCACATCTCCCCTTCATCATCCAGCTTGTTGGAAGGGTTTTTTCTATTACTCCCTTGAGGTCTTTACCCTTATTTACTCTTCAACCTGCTGCAAACTGACCAACCCCTACCACATTAAAATTGCTCTTTATTAAGATCACCAATCCACCTTTACTAAGAATAGCCCTAGTATACTGCCAGCCACTCCCTCCTTGAAATACTCCCTCCTTGAACTACTCCCTTTCCTTCACTCTCCTAAGACCAAATCCTCTTGATTTTCCTCTTCTCTCACTAGCTAATTCTTCTCACTTACCTTCTAAACCTCTTTTTCTCTGCCTGCCCTTTACAGGCTGTCTTTTCCTCTACTTGCCCTTGGTGATCAGCTCTACTCCCATAGCATCATTCACTGTGTGTTCTGATGATTCCCAAATCTCTCATTGCAGCTCAGGTATCCCACAGGTACTTCAAACTTGAGACATCTGAATTGAAATATATCCCCACCTCTCTCCTATACTCATACAATTCTTAGTTGAAAATCTGCCTAGCCTCCTTTATAATCCATTAGCAAAATCTAGTCTGTTCTACTTGCGAGATACAACTCCAGCTATCTTCTTTGCTCTATCTTTACTGCTTTCAAATCTGCACTGTTGTGATAGCCCCAAACATGTTGTGTTAATTGCTTGCTTAAAATCCTAGATTGTCTTCTCATACTTGGAGTAAAAAACTCTTACCATGGTCTGTAAGGTCTTCAGCCTTACCCATATCACCCTTCCCCAATTTACTAGAATAGCCACATTGGTCCTTATGGAATATGCTAGTTCTTTTTATGTCTTTCCACATGATTGGTCTATTTTTATTCTTCTCTCTTGGCTTTTAGAGGCTTTTCTTCTGCCTTTTTTTTTCCTTTGAGACGGAGTCTCGCTCTGTCACCCAGGCTGGAGTGCAATGGTGCAATCTCGGCTCACTGCAACCTCCACCTCCCAGGTGCAAGCCATTCTCCTGCCTCAGCCTCCCAAGTACCTGGGACTACAGGCATGTGCCACCATGCCTGGCTAACTTTTATATTTTTAGTAGAGACGGGGTTTCAACACGTTGGCCAGGCTGATCTCAAACTCCTTAAGTGATCCGCCTGCCTGGGCCTCCCAAAGTGCTGGGATTACAGACATGAGCCACCACGCCCGGCCTTCTTCATTTTTTATTAACCTGGATCCCTGTCAAACTTCTTATTCTTTTGTTTCAGCATAGATGCCACCTATTCAAAGAAGCCTTTCGTCACACCTAACCCCTCCGTTCTCTGTCATAGTATGTTATTTTATTAGCCTTTTCAAAGGGTATACTTTTTTATTATTGTTTAGTTTGTTTTTTCCACCAGCAAAGTCTATCTTATTCATTATTATGTTCCTTAAATGAATCCTTTGAGTCACTACTGCTACTATCTGAATTTCAGTCCACCGTTGTGACTCAGAGCATCACTACAACAGTACTGTCTGATTTCCCTGCCATTATTCTTCCCTTTTAATCCATTCTTTGTACTGTTTCAGGGATGTTTCTCACCTGTAAATCCTCCTGAGCGTGGCATTAGCAATTCTTTGTGACCTGACTCCTCCTTGCATTTGCAGCCCTGTTCTTCACCAGTCCTCTTCTATGTTCCACGCTCCAGCCATATTGAATTATTTGTGACTGCAAGCTCAACATGTTTTTCTTACCTCCAGGCCTTATTTGTTTAACCCTTTGCCTGACATTTTCTTATTCTTTTTTTTTTTTTTTTGAGACAGAGTCTTTCTCTGTCCCCCAGGCTGGAGTGCGGTGGCGCGATCTCGGCTCACCGCAACCTCCACCTCCTGGGTTGACGCCATTCTCCTGCCTCAGCCTCCCGAGTAGCTGGGACCACAGGCGCCCACCAACACGCCCGGCTAATTTTTTTGTATTTTTTAGTAGAGACGGGGTTTCACCGTGTTAGCCAGGATGGTCTCGATCTCCTGACCTCGTGATCCACCCGCCTCGGCCTCCCAAAGTGCTAGGATTACAGGCTTGAGCCATCGCGCCTGGCCGACATTGTCTTATTCTTGACCCCCTTGACCTGATTAATTGAGGACTCAATTTACATATTACCTTTTTTTAATGAAACCTTCCCTGATCTTCTAAGCTTAGTTAGATGCCCGTTACAAAGTCCCCTCTAGCACTCTGTGCTGACTGCTGTAGTGATAGGTAATATAATGAATTATAGTTTGCCAGTACTCTCTGTTGTTTCCCCAGGACTAAGCTACTTGAAATCAAGAACCGATTCTTAGTCATCACTGTATAGTTAGCACCTGAGTCAGTATCCAGTACATTGTGGCACTGAGTGAAAGTTGGCAGTCTTCACAGACCAAGTGGTAGCAGTGTAGGGGCTCATTGACTCTAAATTGAATAGAGTAATTGCTTATAGTTGAATTTTGGGAATTTCCAAATAGAGAAGACTGAGTGGGAGAAACCACACTGGGAGTTTAGCCATCCCCACTTGACTCTTAAAGAAGGTTCCTGGAGGGCTGGGCATAGTGGCTCATGCCCGTAATCCCAGCACTTTGGGGGGCTGAGGCAGGAGGATCACTTGAGCCCAGAAGTTCAAGATTTGCCTGGGCAACATAGCAAGCCCTTCTCTCTACAGAAAAATTTAAAAATTAGCCAGTTGTAGCAGTGTACCTGTAGTCCCAGCCACTCGGGAGGCTGGGGTGGGAGGATCGCTTGAGCCTAGGAGGTTGAGGCTGCAGTGACCCTTGATCATGCCACTGCACTCCATCCTGGGCAACAACAAGACCTCATCTCTTAAAAAGAGAAAAAAAAAAAAAGGTTGCTAGGTGGTTTGAACAGTGAGAGAATAGTAAAGGCTTGCTCCCATCTTAGGGGAGCTTTAATAACAGTGTTTAAAACTGTGTTAAAGTGTACTTTAAAAACAGTGTTATCTCAACCATGTTTAAATTCTGATCTTTTTTTTTTTTTTAACAGGTTAAGAAATATCCTCTCAGTCGTCGGTACTGATGCCTTGAAAAAGACCAAAAAAGATGATGAGAAGTCTAAGAAGTCCAAAGAAGAGGTAGAACATGTCTTTAACTTCACAGTGTAAACATGAAGGAAATGAGGGGATAGGTCTCTCGTTTTCTGCTTTCAATGGTTTGCTTTGCTAAGATGTTGGGGGGAAATGTCTTTGAAGGCTCTACCATTCAAGAATAGTTGCTGGTAGTAGTTTTGGTTCCTTTGTAAGTATGAATGGAGCTAAGTGAGTTTTCCAGTCAGGAAAGAATCATAGCATTCCTGGTATAACCATCTAATTACATATCATAGAAAAAAATACAGTAGAAAGTCCTATGCCTGATTTCATCCTATTACCGAACGAATTCACCTTCCTTCTGGGCAGTTAAAATGGAGAAATGACAGTTATAAGAGGAGTAGAATGCTTCAGACTTGACCTTTCTGCTCTTAATTTGCCTTTCAGTATCAGCAAACCTGGTATCATGAAGGACCAAATAGCTTGAAGGTGGCAAGACTATGGATTGCTAATTATTCGTTGCCCAGGTAAAGAGAGCCTCCAGTAGAAGAAAAAAGCATATTTTTTGTGTGTGTTTCCTCTCAGGAACTGAGGGCTTGATAAAGACTATGGTTGTTAAATGAAATTGAGGGGTAGAGTAGAGATACATGTGGGTCCTTGTTTACAACCCTGTTGCTCCTGGTGATGGTGTTTCTGTGTCGCAGGGCAATGAAACGCTTGGAAGAGGCCCGACTCCATAAGGAGATTCCTGAGACAACAAGGACCTCCCAGATGCAAGAGCTGCACAAGTCTCTCCGGGTAAGATGCTCCCAGCGATTGTCCCACATCTTAAAGGGTCTTCATGTTTATTTGATTTTTCTACTTTGGCTCACCTCTGGGAAGGTAGAGGCAACTAGAGTGATTCCTCCCTGCTTGAGTTGAGCTGCTGTGACATGGGAGGAGCCATCAGTTAACGTGGCAGGAGCTTACTGTGCTTTGTACTCAGCAGAGGCCTATGGTTCTATTCTTTATTTCTCCCTGTTAATATGTCAAAGTTTCTCTGGGGTTTTCTGTTTATATTTAGCTGACTCAGAAGTTGTGATACTAAGACTGTAGAAAACAGCTGGGCACAATGGCTCAGTCCTGTAATCCCAGCATTTTGGGAGGCAGAGGCAGGCGGATCACTTGAGCCTCAGGAGTTTGAGACCAGCCGGGTCAACATGGTGAAACCCTGTCTCTACTAAAAATACAAAAATTTGCCAGGTGTGGTGGCATGCGCCTGTAATCCCAGGTACTTGGGAGGCTGAGACGGGAGGATTGCTTGAACCCGGGAAGCGGAGGTTGCGGTGAGCCAAGATCACGCCACCACACTCCACCCTGAGCAACACAGCAAGACTCTGTCTCAAAAAAAAAAAAAATAGACTATAGAAAACAGCATGCTGGAGTTTCATATAACTTCATATATCAATGTATGTGTCTTCTAACAGCAGCAACAAAACCATAGAAGAATCTTCGGATGGGTTAAAACTGAAAAGCTGCTTTGTTGTTCTTTTTATGGTGGAAAAGCAAAGGAACTCTTAGATTAACCTATTACTGATCACCATGTGTGTGTTTTTTTTCTTTTTAAGTCTTTGAATAATTTTTGCAGTCAGATTGGGGATGATCGGCCTATCTCCTACTGTCACTTTAGTCCCAATTCCAAGATGCTGGCCACAGCTTGTTGGTAAGTTCCATTTTACAATGACATTTTTTCCTAAATGGGGAGCAGGCTCAGGAAAAAAATTAACATTTGTGTTAGACGTCTATTTCTACGTCCTCTTTCTCTGCTTCTCATGATCACACCAAACTACAGATGTCAGTCAGTGCTCTACCTGTTGTATAATACAATGTAGCCTTGGTTTAGCCGTTCTCACTCTTCACCAGTGACCCCAGAGATCCATTACATAAAGCACTCTGTCACATTCTTGACACTAGTGTTTTGGAACAGGTCCTGTAGTCAGTTTATAGACCAACTAGTATCCATAACTCAGTCTGGCTTTTCTTTTCCAGTTATGTGACCTCGCTAAGATACTTAATTTCTGTAAGCTTCAGTGTCCTCATCTGTAAAGTGGGGTGAGGTAGTGTTTGTAAAGCATTTTGCCTTGACAGTGCCTGGTATGTAGTAAGGACTCGTTAAACGTTAATTATTGGTTTATCTTTGTTTTATTTTCTTATCACCGCATATGCAGAAAACTCAGGATGTGGTAACTTTGTTGTTTTGTTTGAGTTTGGTTGTGTTTTTTTGTGGGACATGGTTATCTAATGAGAAAGGAAACTTAGATTGAATACACAGGAGCTACTTGACTAGACCGACCTTGAGACGGGTTCAGGAGAAAGCCAAGGGACTACACAAATGAGTCCACCTCTCCAAGCCTCATTACCTTCACTATAATGTTTGGTTGTTCCTGCCGTACCTACTTCACAGGTCTGTTAGAAAGATCATCCGAGATAATAGATATAAAAGTAATTTGTTGAAAAATTTCCAAAATAAGAAGTCTCTAAAAAGTTTAAGGCCAGCAAGGCACGGTGGCTTACACTTGTAATCCCAGCACTTTGGAAGGCCACAGCAGGAGGATCACTTGAGCCCAGGAGTTTGAGACCAGGCTGGGCAACAATAGTGAGACCCTGTCTCTACAAATTTTTTTTTTTTTTTTTGAGACGGAGTGTCACACTTTCGCCCAGGCTAGAGTGCAGTGGCACAATCTCGGCTCACTGCAAGCTCCGCCTCCTGGGTTCATGCCATTCTCCTGTCTCAGCCTCCCAAGTAGCTGGGACTACAGGCGCCTGCCACCATGCCCAGCTAATTTTTGGTATTTTTAGTAGAGACAGGGTTTCACCGTGTTAGCCAGGATGGGCTCGATCTCCTGACCTTGTGATCTGCCTGCCTCGGCCTCCCAAAGTGCTGGGATTACAGGCGTGAGCCACGGCGCCTGGCCCAAAAACTTTTTAAAAATTTATTTAATTTTTTAAAATGTTAGCCAGGTGTGGTGGCATGCACCTATTAGTCCCAGCTATTCAGGAGGCTGGGTGATAGAATTGCTTGAGCCTGGGAGGTTGAGGCTGCAGTGAACTGTGATCACGTTACTGCACTCCAGCCTAGGTGACAGAGTGACACTCTTTCTCAAAAAAAAAATTTAAATACTTTGTAATCAGCAAAATGCTATTCATATTTAAGGATAGTATCACTATTAATATTAGTATTATTGGATAGTTTAATTTGCCCCACCTTCCCTCACAAGCGGATCCAAAAGTTAAGGAGAATGGCTATGGTGTAGTGTTGATTATAGTCCAGTAAAAGCCTCTGGTTGTGTGCGGGCTGGAGGTAGCTTTTTCTTCTATAACCCTTCCAACTATAAGGCTTTTATTTTTCTGTCAGCCATTGTAAAGTTTACTGGGGGTGAGAAGAGATCGTCCTTTAGTAATATTACCAAGGTACCTTTTCCTTCCCAGACCAACCCTGGCTGAGATGCTTTCCTTTGTATTTGATAGGAGTGGGCTTTGCAAGCTCTGGTCTGTTCCTGATTGCAACCTCCTTCACACTCTTCGAGGTAAGTTAGAGTCTTATCCAAATCTCAGTCTTTTTCCCAGTGTGAACTCAGTTAAGCCTTAAATTCTGCTTGACACTCAGACCCCATATACACAGCATTAATTCTTGATTTGATTTGACTTGGTTTCCTCTGGCTTCAAGACTGGACTATCACAACTTCCTACACATCCACTTTTCTCTCATGTCCAGTCACACTCTGGCATTTTATAATCTCTAAACCAAAAACCACAATGGGTTTTTTTGTGTTTTGCTTTTTTAAAAAATATAATCTAAATATTAGCTTAAATTAAAATAGTTGATGTTTTAATAGTTGAATAGTCACTTTAATATTCTGTATGTCCACATGTTCCCTAGTATATACTTACCTGTGATGTTCATCATAGTCTGTATTTGTACATGGGTTATATCGAGAGGCAGGAACCTTTTAACTTGCATCTCTTACACTCCTTTAGGGCATAACACAAATGTAGGAGCAATTGTATTCCATCCCAAATCTACTGTCTCCTTGGACCAAAAAGATGTCAACCTGGCCTCTTGTGCGGCTGATGGCTCTGTGAAGCTTTGGAGTCTGGACAGGTGAATATCACTGTTCTGTGGCCCATACTGCCATCACTAAAGTAGATGTTTGATTGGTTGGACCCCAGGACCTCAGGTTAAAAATCTGGCATTTAGGCCATGCGCAGTGGCTCACACCTTAAGGCTGAGGCAGGAGAATTGCTTAAACCCGGGAGGTGGAGGTTGTGGTGAGCCGAGATTGCACCACTGCACTCCAGCTTGGGCGACAGAGCAAGACTACATCTTGAAAGAAAAAAAAATCTGGCATTTAACCCCCAAGATGGTTTAAGAGTCAAGGTAACTTAGTATGAAAATGAAGTAAGTGGAAGATTGAAATTATTAGGCCTTTTCTTACTAAAGGAGTTACGTCAGTTTTTTCTTACCTGTTAACTTTGGATCTTGATTTTCGCCTATAGCCTAGTGACCACTATTTCCTAGCTCCATTTATTCCAGAAAGATCCAGCCTACCTCCTACATGATAGATTAACAATGAACTAAAGATAATATTCTTGGCAGTTCATTGGTTCTTAGCAAACAGCCACAGGGGAGAGGAAAGTGAGGTTCTGTCTAGCAGTATTACCAAGGAGATGTCTCCTCCCAACAGCATCATCCTTTACCTGGAATGTATTTCCCAACTACAACAGTTTTTAAAAATGTGTTTATATGATTGTTTTCCAAAAAAAAAAAAAAATTTGGAAGCACCCTGTTGGCCAAAAGCCATCTGAATTTAATTGTTAATTTTCTTTCTTTGGGAAAACACATGAAGGTTTTTACTTGAGAATTTTTATAAGAGCCAATTAGTGTCTTCACTCCTCACCAGACAGGGTCTCACTTATGAGCACAGCAGGTTTTAATTGGCTTTGGTAATACTTAGCAATATTTATTCCCCTCGGGCTTTGGCTTGTTCTGTGTATGCACATTGACAAAGTTCCCTTTTTAATTGCCCTCTTTACAGTTCATGTTTATTGCCTTTTGCTAATGTTCAGATCTTTTGGTGGTTGCTGGGTAGCAGAATTTAATGGCCACCAAAAGGAGACTAAGCCTCGTCTCTATTGAGGAGTTCCTTTTTCATTTGGATCTTGGAACAGGCCTAAATTTGAAAAAGGTTTGTCTGTAATCCACTTGTACCAAAACTGTGTGATTTCTGTGTCCTTATATCTCTTCCAAAGCATGTTTTCTTTCTAGAATCCAGGTACTCCTTTGGTGCAGAATGACTATTTTGCTTATTGGGCCAAAGCATTTTACAAGTGTAGTTACAATTTAGCCTCTCGTGTTGTACAGAATGGGTATATCTGCACAAAAGGTAATCAGTTTTGTGAATATTTATATGTCTATAAAATTGTTTATATGTTTGGTTCCTTTCCAGTGATGAACCAGTGGCAGATATTGAAGGCCATACAGTGCGTGTGGCCCGGGTAATGTGGCATCCATCAGGACGTTTCCTGGGCACCACCTGGTGAGCCGTCCTTTTATTGTTTTATCCATACAGGCCTGTGGCATCTTCTTAACCCTTTATGGCTATCTGCCAGGTAAATTTTTAGAGCAGAGATCTTCAGGTAGGATTTTGTTGGGCTGCAGGGAATTGGAATCAGAGGAGAATGTTTAATATAGTGAGGGCTAAGTATATTTGCCTTTTTTTTTTTTTTTGAGGTGGAGTCTCACTCTGTCACCCAGGCTGGAATGCAGTGGCACGATCTCGGCTCATTGCAACCTCCGCCTCCCGGGTTCAAGCGATTCTCCTGCCTCAACCTCCTGAGTAGCTGGGACTACAGGCGCGTGCCACCATGCCCAGCTAATTTTTTTATTTTTAGTAGAGACAGGGTTTCACCATGTTGGCCAGGCTGGTCTTGAACTCTTGACCTCAGGTGATCTTCCCGCCTCAGCCTCCCGAAGTGCTGGGATTATAGGTATGAGGTAACCTGCCCAGCCATATTTGCCTTTAAATTACAATTAATCTGAAATTTCAGAGTTACAAATTACCAGAAAACAAGGATTTTCACTTTTGTCCAATGCTACAGGTATATAAGTCTCCCTTCCTGGTTCTGTAAGTTCAGGGAGGCTAGAATCTGTTAGAGAACTTTTCCATTAAGCTATAATTAACATACAATGGAATGGATTTATTTTAAGTGTACAGTGCTGTCAGTCTTTACAAATGCGTACCATTCCTGTGACCCACACCCCTGTCAATACAGAGAACAGTCCATCACCCCAGAAAGGTCCCTCATGCCCTTTTCCAGCCAACTCCCCCTTCTAAAGCAACTGCTGATCTGACTTCTATCACCATAAATTAATTATGTCTATTCATACTGTGAATTCATTTGTGGCAGGCTTCTTTCACTCAGCATAACATTGTTAAGAGTCATTCATGTTGTTGCATGTATCAGTAATTCCTTGTTACTGCTGGGGGTTATTCATTTTTATGACTGTGCCATGGTTTATCCATTCTCCTGTTGATGGACACTTGGGCTGTTTCCAGGTTTGGGCCAGTCAGAATGAAGCTGCTATAAATATTCTTGTACCAGGCTTTTGTGGACATGAGTACAATTGTTGGGTCATAGGGTAGAGGTATTAGATGTATATTTAACTTTTTCTAAACTCCCCACCAGTTTTCCAAAATGGTTACACCATTTTACATTCCTGGAGTTCTGGTTACTTCATATCCCTGTTAACATTTGGTGTTGTCAGTCTTACCATTTTGCCCAATCTAGCAGGTGTGTAGTGATCTCACATGATTTTCTTCTTTTTTTTTTTTTTTTTTTTTTTTTTAGACGGACTCTCGCTCTGTCGCCCAGGCTGGAGTGCAGTGACGCAATCTCGGCTCACTGCAAGCTCCGCCTCCCGGGTTCACGCCATTCTCCTGCCTCAGCCTCCCGAGCAGCTGAGACTATAGGCGCCCGCCACCACGCCCGGCTAATTTTTTTGTATTTTTAGTAGAGACGGGGTTTCACCGTGGTCTCGATCTCCTGACCTCGTGATCCGCCCGCCTCGGCCTCCCAAAGTGCTGGGATTACAAGCGTGAGCCACCGCGCCCGGCCGATCTCCCATGATTTTCATTCTTATTACCCTGATCACTATTGCTCTTGAGTGCTCTGTCATATGCTTTGCTTGTTTTTTTTTTAATTGAGTTTGTCTCTTTTGTCTTTATTTCCATTTGCATAGTCAGTTATACCACCTTGTATTGAAGAGACTTTCCTTTCTCTGTTGGAATTGTTTCAGTACCCTTGTTAAAAATCATCTGACCATATATGTGTGGTTATTTCTGTACTTCCTATTCTCTTCCATTGATCTATTTGTGTATGAGTGATTTTTGTATCCCCAACATCCAATTTAGGGCCTAGTAAATGTATAAATGCTTGATGAATGAAAGAATATAACAGTGGAGGCAGAATGAAGGCAACAGAGTCTTTGCTGGGCCATTCTTGGGGAATCCTGTTATTAAAATAGCCACTAGGTTGGGCGTGGTGATTCACACCTATAATCCCAGCACTTTGGGAGGCCAAGGTGGGTGAATCACCTGAGCTCAGGAGTTCGAGACCAGCCTGGCCAACATAGTGAAACCCCATCTCTATGAAAAATACAAAAATTAGCTGGGCATGGTGGCGCACACCTGTAGTCCCAGCTACTCAGAAGGCTGAGGCAGGAGAATGGCTTGAACCCGGGAGGTGGAGGTTGCAGTGAGCCAAGATTGCGCCACTGTGCTCCAGGCTGGGCAACAGTGAGACGCTGTCTCAAAAAAAAAAAAAAAAAAGCCCTAGAGGTTTACAGCGATTCCATGGTTTTCAGCTAGCACCTAAGGCAGATAAGCTTAGTTGTCGAGTCATCGTTTATGTCAGAAAGGAGCTTCCTGTTAATATGGTTATATGAATAGTTTCAGAAGCATTAATAACTTAAGCTATAATGACTTACAATACTTTATGTGTTGTAGAAACTGAATAAATACCAGCTGGTTGATTGTTAGTGTGATTTGGTTTTAGCTATGACCGTTCATGGCGCTTATGGGATTTGGAGGCTCAAGAGGAGATCCTGCATCAGGAAGGCCACAGCATGGGTGTGTATGACATTGCCTTCCATCAAGATGGCTCTTTGGCTGGCACTGGGTAAGGCTTCTCCCATGTAGCCAGGGGCAGCTTAGTACTCTCACCTCTTACGTATACCTGCTTCCACAGAGAACTGGATTCAAAGTGTTCATTTATAAATTATTTTTTCAGGGGACTGGATGCATTTGGTCGAGTTTGGGACCTACGCACAGGACGTTGTATCATGTTCTTAGAAGGCCACCTGAAAGAAATCTATGGAATAAATTTCTCCCCCAATGGGTAAAATAAACACTGAATGAGGGGTGAAAAAGGGTTCTGGGTCAGCAGGTACTCTATTTCTAACTTCAATACTGCATCCAATCCACAGCTATCACATTGCAACCGGCAGTGGTGACAACACCTGCAAAGTGTGGGACCTTCGACAGCGGCGTTGCGTCTACACCATCCCTGCTCATCAGAACTTAGTGACTGGCGTCAAGTTTGAGCGTAAGCTTTCCTCCTATTTTAGGTCTAAATAACACAGACAAACAGTATTGTGTTCCTGTGGAATGCAGGCCAGGCTTTAGCTTAACTGAGAAGTAGAACAGGAGAGAATTTGACCTACTGGTAAAGGAGCAAATTATAATTTCCTTCCCCCTGCCATACCCTTAGATCTGTGGGAAAGCATGCTTCTCATTGCAGGAAGTAAAGACGACTTTCATGAGTGCTTTGCTTCATTCTTTCCTCCATGTATGCTCTGAGCACTGAATCCTTAATATTATTCTGAACAGATTCTCGGTCAGGGAATGAGCCAAAAGACCTTACTGTTATTTGTTCCCTTAAGTCTGTAGAAATAGGTTTTTTTAAAAATAGTATGTTTTTTAAAAATAGTATGTTTTTGCAGACTTTTGTGCTTTTGTCTTCTCTTTTGAATACTTGAATTCCTCTAGCAATTCCCCTTCTCTTCTGCTGTAGCTATCCATGGGAACTTCTTGCTTACTGGTGCCTATGATAACACAGCCAAGATCTGGACGCACCCAGGCTGGTCCCCGCTGAAGACTCTGGCTGGCCATGAAGGCAAAGTGATGGGCCTAGATATTTCTTCCGATGGGCAGCTCATAGCCACTTGCTCATATGACAGGACCTTCAAGCTCTGGATGGCTGAATAGATGACAATGGAAAAAGGACTTGAACCTCAAGCTCTCTCTAAGGAGCTGTTTTCCGCAAAAGAGAAGAATTGAAGTGTTTAGTTCTATCATGTTTTCTGCAATTACCATGCGTAGACCCTCAGTAGAATTGGACTTCATGTCAGCCCCCACTCCAGGCAGGCAGCCCAATCCCTAGGTGATGGTGAGCCCCTCTCATGGTTGAAAATTTATTACTTTTTTATG
The DNA here is from genome assembly GCF_009828535.3 of Hylobates moloch. Taxonomy (NCBI): domain Eukaryota; kingdom Metazoa; phylum Chordata; class Mammalia; order Primates; family Hylobatidae; genus Hylobates; species Hylobates moloch. The sequence goes on from NW_026652285.1 coordinate 85,386,703, forward strand.
CCCTGCCACGAACTGTGTAGACATTGTTTTTATTAATCTTTTGTTTGGCCAGGCATGGTGGCTCACGCCTGTAATCCTAGCACTTTGGGAGGCCAAGGTGGGTAGATCGCTTGAGCTCAGGAGTTCAAGACTAGTCTGGGCAACATGGCAAATGCTGTCTCTACAAAAAAATACTAAAATTAGCTGGTCGCGGTGGCTTGTGCCTGTGATTCCGGCTACTTGGGAGGCTGCGGTGGGAGGGATGCTTAAGCCTGGGAGGCGGAGGTTGCAGTGAGCCGAGATTGCACCATTGCACTCTAGCCTGTGTGACAGAGCAAGACCCTTTCTCAAAAAAAAAAAAATTTGTTCGAATGCCTTATAGCCTTCCACACAGCACCCAGGATTGTGACTGACTCTGCATTTTTAATTCTTGAAACTTGGCTTTCCATAACATGGTACCTGCTTCAGGACTACATGTGACCCAGAGAGCAAGGTGGCTGAACTATAGTCTGGAAGCCCTCAGGTAAAGAGGCACATCTCACCACTCGTTGGTTAAACAGTGCATCATAGGGAGCACTTTTCCTTTCCCTGGAGAATGGGATATGAAGCAGTAGACTGCAGCCACGCCGATGGTTATGCAGTGAAGAAGATTTCACCTCTTCCTGTTGAGTTTGCTTGGAATGCTGACTGCATCAGGCAACTCTGAACTGAACATTTGCTTTGTCAGAAAATATCTTTTATTTTACTTTGAAATTTGGCAACGTTCATGTTACCCCAAAGCAAAACCATTGTGTCAGGAGTCAAACAAATGTTTAGAAAGCAAACATGATGTCTCTATTGTACAACCTCCTTTCTGTTGGCTATTTAAAGGATGTACTTCGTGTATTAAAGGGTACTTTAACGAAAAAAACCCTAATGGGTATTCCTAAACCTAAACCTTTTCTTTATTCCACATTTGCTACGGTAAAATCTTGTTACAAAACTACCCTGTAAAGAATTATTTTCTATAGTTAAGCATTTTTTGAATCATAGCCATTGGTCCATAGAGGTCTCCTTTTTTTGGTTTGGGATATAATGGATGATCTCAAATATGGATTACTCTGATTTGTGTCTCCCTTAGCACCTTGTCAACAATTTTTTTAAAAATAGAGGGCTGTTTGCATTGTGGGCCAGACTACCAGTAAGCCAGGCCTGGACTCAATTACAATTCTTACTTGTCTGTCATGCACCTCTTTTCACCTCAACTATACAACCTCTGAACTCTCAAATTACACAGTAAATTCAAAAACATATATAGGAGTTTGGAAGAAGAAAAGGTTGTCTATGGAGGAGAGTTATTAAAGAAGGGCTCCTTGGCCGGGCACGGTGGCTCACACATGTAATCGCTTGAACCTGGGAGGCGGAGGTTGCAATGAGCCAAGATCATGCCGTTGTACTCCAGCCTGGGCAACAGAGCAAGACTCCATCTCAAAAAAAAAAAAAAACTTAATTTGCTGTCGCAGAGAGGTTGACAATGGCTTTGGTCAGCTCTATTCTGTGGACTCTGAATGTGTGATATAGCCAAACAACTGGGTTGTTTTGTTTCATTTTGAGACAGGGTCTCCCTTTGTCGCCCAGACTGGTGTGCAGTAGTGCGAACACAGCTCACCACAGCCTTGACTTCCTGTGCTCAAATTATTCTCCTGCCTCATCCCCTCGTCCTCCTGTGTAACTGGGATCACAGGAGGATGCCACCATGCCTGGCTAATTTTTTTTATTTTTTTTGTAGAGACACGATTTCACTTTGTTGCCCAGGCCGGTCTCATATTTCTGGGCTCATGTGATCCTTCTGCCTTGGCCTCCCAAAATGCTGGGATTACAGGCATGAGCCACTGTGCCTGACCTAAACATACTGTTTTTAATCTGATTTCAATTATAACCAAACGGTTGCATTTTCTATGTAGTTGTTCGGCTTCTGAATTCTCAGGACTACCCTCTGTTGCTCACTTCACTATTGTTCAAGTATTAATGAATTCTATTTCATAGATTGCGATAAAGAGAAATTTTTTTCTTACCTTCTGTGTAGTATGTGTAAAATAATGAACACTGGTGAATTAGCATGCAATTGGATATAATGTGCTAACAAAAGATTTTTAGTTTCTCAGGTTTAAATTTTACTATTAGTTCCCTTCGACTTGTTTTTCTTTGTTTTTTGGTTGTTCCAAGAGGTAGCAGTTGGGTGAAAATATTTCATCTAAGCCTTTGACAGAACAAATACCTTGTAGGCTATTTCTTCACAGGAATTAAAACATCATTGTAAGAAAGTGGTTAAGAAGCACAAAGCCAGGCGTGGCATTTGTGAAAATGGCAAGATAAACATAGCCACCGTTTCACAGAACACTTAGTCCCTACCTAGATGGTGTACCAGGCACATTCAGATACCTTGTTTAATCCCCACAATCTTTTGAGTTTATTATTCCCTTTTTATGGACAAAACAGGCTCCAAGAAACACTTGCTCAAGTTTACCCAGCCAGCAAGTGATGGAGCCTGAATTTGAACTGTCATCTGACCATTGGTGACCTTATGAAGGTTTCACAGGTTCCCCACACTGTCCAGACAAAAGGACCGGTACAGCCAGCATGGCCTGTTTCCTGTATGAAGTCTGAGCTTTTTAAGGACTGTCCACTTTGTATAATGCCCCCCACCCTTTTTTTTTTTTTTTTTTTTTTTTTTTAAGAGATGGGATCTCAGCCGGGTGCAGTGGCTCATGCCTGTAATCCCAGCACTTTGGTCAGGAGTTTGAGACCAGCCTGGCCAACATGGTGAAACCCCGTCTCTACTAAATATACCAAAAATTAGTTGGGGGTAGTGGTGGGCACCTGTAATCCCAGCTACTCAGGAGGCTGAGACAGGAGAATCGCTTGAACCCGGGAGGCGGAGGTTGCAATTAGCCGGGATCGTGCCGTTGCACTCCAGCCTGGGCGACAAGAGCAAAACTCCATCTCAAAAAAAAAAAAAAAAGATGAGACGAACTCCTAGGTTCAAACGATCGTCCTGCTTCAGCCTCCTGAGATACAGACATGGGCCACTGCCCAGCTTGTATACTGCACTTTTGACAAGTCACTTCGATCTCTGAGCTCATGCCCAATGGAGTTAAAGTAACTCCCCCACATCCTGAACGGATGAGGAGCCTATTGTTATCAACAAGATAGCTATTTGCATTTGTGGTTAGATGATCTTTCATCCTGTGGAACTGTGGCAACATAAGCATTGCAGCAGGTGTTAGTATCCCAGACCTCTGAGCCCCAAATAGCAGCAGTGCTATTCACCCGCTCCACTGCCTGCAAAAGATGCTCCCATGCATTCCAGATAGATTCGAAGAGGATGGGACTGCCCCAAGGCTACAGCTACCGAATGTGAAAACAAGAGACACCATAATGTTTAGGCAGCCCTCCATCTCTATCAGCGGGTTCCACACCAAGGATTCAACCAACCATAGGTCGAAAATATACTACTGACCATATACAGACTTTTTTTTCTTGTTATTATCACTACACAGTACAGTATAGCAACTTCACATGGCATTTACATTGTATTAGGTATTGTAAGTAATCAACAGATGAATTAAAGTATGCAGGAGGATGTGTGTAGGTTATATGCAAATACTACATCATTTTATATCAGGGACTTGAGCATCCTCAGATTCAGGTGTCTTCAGGAGGTCCTGGGACCATTTCCCCCTGAATATCAAGGGATGACTGTGTATACTCACCTATCAGAAAAACCCTCAAACTTACATCTTGTTTTATTTGGGTGGTGTATCAACCATTCCAAGGATCTAAGTTCTTTTTTGACTGAAAAGATGATCTACCACCTACTAGCTGGGTGGCCTTGAACAAGGTAGCTAAGCTCATGGAGCCTCAGCTCCATCTGTAAACTGGGGATTAAGCTTGCTGAGGTTAGTAGGCCCTAGTGCAGAGGCCAGTGTTCCTTCCTGGGCTTTCCTCAGTTCCTTCTGTCCTGAGCTGCCCTCGCCTGTCCGCTTAGCTCAGAGGACATTGTGAGATTATTATTATTATTTTTTATTTTTTTTTTTTTTGAGACGGAGTCTCGCTCTGTCGCCCAGGCTGGAGTGCAGTGGCGCAATCTCGGCTCACTGCAAGCTCCGCCTCCCGGGTTCACGCCATTCTCCTGCCTCAGCCTCTCCGAGTAGCTGGGACTACAGGCGCCCGCCACCAAGCCCGGCTAATTTTTTGTATTTTTAGTAGAGACGGGGTTTCACCGTGGTCTCAATCTCCTGACCTCGTGATCCGCCCGCCTCGGCCTCCCAAAGTGCTGGGATTACAACCGTGAGCCACCGCGCCCAGCCCGAGATTATTGCCTAACTTACCTGCCGCAAGTTTAAGGAGCAACGCTGTGTAAAGAAATGAAGTCAATGGGGAAAGGTGGAGACCCAGCTTTAGTGTAATTATCTTTGATGGCACAAATGGAGAGAGTTGCTAGTCCCCTAGAGGAATATGTAGGCAGTTTTCCAACTTTGTAATGGAGAATTTTTCTTCATATTGGAGCTTAAACCGTTTGGTTTTTCTAAATGTGAAATATATGTCTTGGATATTTTGGAGTATTTTGTACATTAGAACTCCTAGGGGTACTCTAATTAATTATTTGGAGCAAATCAACTCAAATTCTGGCCTCTGAACGCTTATTCCACATATCAAAAAACCCCCAAAACCTCAGAATATTATCCTTACATATTTGTGATGGTATCTTTTTTGTGTGATGGTTGAGAGGTGACAGCATGCTGGCAGTCCTCACAGCCCTCACTCGCTCTCGGCACCTCCTCTGCCTGGGCTCCCACTTTGGCAGCACTTGAGGAGCCCTTCAGCCCACCGCTGCACTGTGGGAGCCCCTTTCTGGGCTGGCCAAGGCGGCAGCCGGCTCCCTCAGCTTGCAGGGAGGTGTGGAGGGAGAGGCGCGAGCGGGAATTGGGGCTGCGCGCGGCGCTTGCGGGCCGGCTGGAGTTCAGGGTGGGCGTGGGCTTGGCGGGCCCGTCACTCGGAGCAGCCGGCCGGCCCTGCTGGCCCCGGGCAATGAGGGGCTTAGCACCTGGGCCAGCGGCTGCGGAGGGTGTACTGGGTCCCCCAGCAGTGCCAGCCCACCAGTGCTGCGCTCAATTTCTCACCAGACCTTAGCTGCCTTCCCGTGGGGCAGGGCTCGGGACCTGCAGCCCGCCATGCCTGAGCCTCCCACCCCCTCCATGGGCTCCTGTGCCGCCCGAGCCTCCCCGACGAGCGCCACCCCCTGCTCCACAGCACCCAGTCCCATCAACCACCCAAGGGCTGAGGAGTGCAAGTGCAGGCGTGGGACTGGCAGGCAGCTCCACCTGCAGCCCCAGTGCAGGATCCACTGGGTGAAGCCAGCTGGGCTCCTGAGTCTGGTGGAGATGTGGAGAACCTTTATGTCTAGCTCAGGGATTGTAAATACACCAATCGGCACTCTGTATCTAGCTCAAGGTTTGTAAACACACCAATCAGCACCCTGTGTCTAGCTCAGGGTTTGTGAGTGCACCAATCGACACTCTGTATCTAGCTGCTCTGGTGGGGCCTTGGAGAACCTTTATGTCCATACTCTGTATCTAACTGATCTGATGGGGATGTGGAGAACCTTTATGTCTAGCTCAGGGATTGTAAACGCACCAATCAGAACCCTGTCAAAACAGACCACTCGGCTCTACCAATCAGCAGGACGTGGGTGGGGCCAGATAAGAGAATAAAAGCAGGCTGCCCGAGCCAGCAGTGGTAACCCCGTCGCCTTCCACAGTGTGCAAGCTTTGTTCTTTTGCTCTTTGCAATAAATCTTGCTACTGCTCACTCTTTGGGTCCATACTGCTTTTATGAGCTGTAACACTCACCGCGAAGGTCTGCAGCTTCGCTCCTGAAGCCAGCGAGACCATGAGCCCACCGGGAGGAACGAACAAACTCCAGACGCGCCACCTTAAGAGCTATAACACTCACCGCGAAGGTCTGCAGCTTCACTCCTGAGCCAGCGAGACCATGAACCCACCAGAAGGAAGAAACTCCGAACACATCCGAACATCAGAAGGAACAAACACCAGACGCGCCATCTTAAGAGCTGTAACACTCACCGCGAGGGTCCACGGCTTCATTCTTAAAGTCAGTGAAACCAAGAACCCACCAATTTCAGACACAATGGTATCCCTTTTTTTTTTTTTCCTGAGACAGAGTTTCACTCTGCCGCCCAGGCTGGAGTGCAGTGGCGCAGTCTTGGCTCACTGCAACCTCCGTCTCCTGGGTTCAAGCAATTCTTCTGCCTCAGCCTCCCCAGTAGCTGGGATTACAGGCACGCATCACCACGCCCAGCTAGTCTTTGCTGGGGATTACAGGTGTGAGCCACTGCGCCCAGGCTGTGATGGTATCTTAACCGCTTTAAAATTGTTTCAGAGCCTTGAGCCACCAGACAAGGTTAAAACTGGGGAAACAGAAATCAGGGTTTTAGACACTGCAAGGTTGCAACTTATCAGGCAACAGCCTGAGCCCCCAGATTCTGTCTGATTGGTTCCTGGATTCTATCATGTAAAGTGAAAGCTAGGGTTCCCCCGCTGCCTCCTATGGCCTGGGATGGGAGTTAACCTTTGCCTGTGTCCAGCATTTCCATCTTCTTGAAGCCAGAATTATGGAGCTTGGGGGAGGGGAATCAGAACTCTACCCCGTGTCCATTCTAATCAGGGCCTCTGTATCTGCTGGGAGGAAGAAAGACCTATTCCTCCAAATCCCAGACTTCCCCTAGTCTACTGATCTAACATCTTTCACCTGTAGATCTCACCTAACACTCCATTAACTACATGCTGGCAAGAGGTGGTCTCATAGAAGCAGCAGCTGAATGAGCACACCCCTTCCTGCTAGCAAGGGCCATCTTCCACCCCTGGATAATCCTACTCTTCCCTTCCCTCAGTTCTGGCACTCAGCACCAGCCCAGTAAATGGTCGTGGAATGAATAAGTGAATGAATTAATGAATGCAGAACACTTTTACTGCAACCGGTGGCAAGACATCCAAAGAGAAGCAAACACACATTTACCCACAGAATTGAAGCTCACTTCCCAATTTTTTTTTTTTCAGCAACCCATAGTAAAAAGAGCAACTCAAAAAAATGTGCACTGATTTTGAAGCAGCTCCAGTGAGAAATGCAACTTGCTATTTGGGCTAGTCAGGTTCCTGGATACCATTTTGCAGCCCTTTGGCACAACTTGCTGTGGAGCTCTGTGGTCAGAAGCGCTTGTCTGCCCTTCCATGACGCCACACTCACACCTGGAGGTTGCTCCACATCTCCCAGTCCTTCAAGCTTTTCGTTTTTTGTGTGTGTGTGTTTTTTAATTGTTCCCAGAAGCAAACACATGGCCTAAACAATCCCTGGATTGTAAAATAAACAACACTATAAAGGAAGACAATACCAAATGAGGCTCCGCAGTCACCCTACCCAGCAGCAACCGAAAAAGGTTTGGCTTCTTGTCTGGGAACAGCACTCACCCCACACCCCGAAGGAACTGCTTGGTCCAAAAGATGGAGAATATGAGCAACAGAGTGACACTGAGGATGACGGCCATCAGGTAGGCAAAGATGCGGAACTGAGGGTTGCGGAAACACTCCCTCAGAGAGTAGTGGCTGGGGATGGGGATGGGCGTAGGCACGGTGGCAGAGGCTGTGTCTGGGGGCGGCCCAGTCTGGCCCCCAGCCTGGGGGCCAAGGTCCAGCGTGTAGACTCGAGGCTGGCGCAGGAAGTAGCGGCTCTTGGGCTGGTCCTTGAGGCACAGCTGATGGCCTTCCAGGATGACGCGGTGGGGCTCCAGGCGGAGCAGGGTGAGCATGGCAGTGTCCGTGGGCAAGTCAGTGACAGGCTGCCCTGAGGCCAGCACTGTGGGCTGGCGACAGAGTGGGCACAGCAGGCGGCGCCGGGCTGGAGTCACCAGGCTGAGGTGGGCCAGACATTCCACGCAGAAGGAGTGGCAGCAATCCAGCATTTTGGGGGTATGGAACGTGTTGTTGAAGGGGTTCCAGCAGACGGGGCACTCGGCCTCAAGCTCCTGGCCCTGCTGCTCAGCCATCCTCAGCCACACACGGGGAGGCCTCGTGGGAGAAGTCCTGGCAGAAAGGGGAAAGGAGCAAAGGAACAGTCATGAAGCCCCATCCCTGTGCTTGGCCTGGGGCAAAGTGTTCTGTGGGTGTTGAAAGGTGTAATTACCACGTTTTACTTAGGTTCAAAAGCGTTTTGTTCTTGATCACCAGTTCCTAAGCCATCGAGTTGAGTCAAATGCTCCTGCAGCCTCCCCTCTGTCAAGGTGAAGGCCTGGGCCACCCCTACCAAGAGCCCCCAAGTGAGCCGGCATTGGAGCAGACGGCACCCTGGGCTTTGGAGCTGGACACAAATGCTCCTTATGGTCAGTGTCTGTGCCCTTGGCTGCCCTGAATCCAGGGAGCTGGGGGTAAGCCGCAGTCTGCAGGTTTTGCTACAGGACAAATGTTTCCTTCCCTGCTACCTCAAATCCCTGACTAGCGCAGAGATGGGTTTTGTGAATTCCCTGGTCTGTCCCTCCTATGGGGACAAATGCCAGCCCTCTTTCCCTCCTCCCCTTGAGCTAGAGGGCCAACCCTCCACATCCTACTCACCCAGTCCTTGGCCTGGCAAGGGGGCCCCTGGAAAGGCCTTTCTCCTTACCTGGAAGCCTTGCAGAAGCTCCCCTGCCCCAGTCCCCAGATCAGCCCTTCCAGAGCCTCTTCCCCTTCCAGAGCCTCTTCCCCATCCTCTGCCTACCCTGGCTCCTCCTCCCTCCCTTTGTCCTGGGAAACCTTCAGGGCACGCACCTGGGCTTCTGTGGGCTCCAGGGTGGTCAGGCAGACTATTATGGAGGGCCTGAGGCTCCAGTCGCTCCCTCCCCTGAATTGGCAAAGCTTTGGGAGACTGCCTTCTTGCCACCAACCCAGGGGCCTGTCTCCATGGCAGCATGCACGCAGCACCTGGGGCTGCCAGGTGGCCCAGTCTGCAGCCTCTTGAGCACACCTGCTTGGAGCCGAGGCCAGAGAGCTTCCTGGGGGGTGGGGTGGGGAGGAAGATGGGGGACCTGAGTTCCCCCCAGGGCATGGCAACTAATTGAACCTGGAAACCAAGCACCTGTGAGATTGTGGGCAGTCCCTTCAAGACCTGGAGTCCCTGATCTGGAAAGGTAGGGTGGCAATTTCTTCTTTCTAGATGTGAAGAGGGTAAGTGAGTCTTCTGGGCTTCCTCTCTCTGGGGCCCTCATTTCTCCACGAAAGTGGCTGGAACCTCCTCCTTGCACAAAGGGGCTGCCTGCTCAGCACTTCAGTTGCTGTGAAAGTCACCTACTTCGAAGCTTAAAAGCTCCGACTATCAGATTCAGTCCAGTCACCCGCTGATCTTTTAATGTGCCTAAGTAACTGCAAGCAGCGTGTCCAAACCTCGCTGCCTTCTGCTTTGTTCTTAGCACACAGCCGGTCAGCCTTCTGTGATCTTAGAGCTGGCCATCCCACCAACCTTAGGGAGTTAAAGCGGGGAGCTGGAGGGAGGCGCACCCCAGCTCGGCTTCTCCGTTTCAACCAGAAATACTTGGCTTTCCTCTGTTTCTCATACGGGTCATTTGAATAATTTGAAGAGTTGATCTGCTAGGGAAAAGAAAAAGTTTAAAAACCAATTCTCCGTCTGAACTACTCACTTTGCAGATGAGAGACAAGAAGTGACTCACCCAAAGTCACCCAGCTAGTTAATGGTGACATGGGACCCATGTCTTCAGACGCATGGTTTTCGTAAAGACAGAAGGCTGCATCCATGCCGTCCACCTACTCAGCGCGTGTTACTAGCTAGATAATAAGTGTTTGCATGTGATCGGGAATCCCTCACAGCCAGAAGACTCATGGTAGAAATCCAGGAACTGTGCAAGAGGGGATCTGGGAGAAGGGAGTCTCCCTAGAGCCCCTGATATGACATCATCTACCCCGACTGAGCCGATGTCTGAAGCAAAACCTGCTTATACTCTCTGACCTGTGGCTTCCTGGTTTTCTTCTAGACCTCTGGCACTGCTCCAAACAGGGAAGGAGGAAATGAAGATATGCAGTGGGAGATGGAGCCCTAAGCGAAACTAGGGTAGTTTAGCAGGGCTCTGCACCAGTGCTTTATTCTGCAGTCCATTCATCCACTCGGACATTATTGAGTGCTTACTGTAGCCCAGGTGCTGTGCAAAGTATCATGGTGAACAAAATAGACATTGTCTTTGACCTCATGGCATTTAGAGTGTAGTGAGGCAAAGAGACATTTAATGAGTAATGGGCAATAAATAAATACACAATTTTAATGGTTGTTAATAAACGGCAAAAAGGAAAATGGGCTTTGGGTGCTTGGTGGCTGCCCCCGCTGAGACCACCAGAGAAGGTTTCTGCAAAGAGGTGACAGAAGAGCTGAGACCAAAGTATATAAGAATCCAGCCACGCAGAGTGGAGGAAGAGTGTTGCAGGCCCAGGGAACAGCATGTGTGGCCCCGAGGAGAGGGAAGCTCTTCCAATTTGAGAAAGTGAAAGGAGTCCAGGGTGATCAAGGTGTGGTGGCTGGAGTAGGCAAGGTGGAGGGGGGATAGGACGCGGGACCTGTGAGCTCGGGAGCTCATCTGGATTTTATTCCAGGGGTAAGCGGTAGGGTAAGGTACCTGATCCTATTTTCATTTTTAAAACACCATTCTAGCTGCAGAGCAGAGGACAGGCTGAGAGGGACAAGATCGGGAAGGGAACACCCGTTCGGGCTGCAGCAGTGTGGCTCAGGCGTGCGATGGTGGTGCAGGTTAGGCAGTGGCGGAGAAGATAACATGGGATGGGATAAGTGATATCTTTGGGGACAGAATCAAAGCCACTTCCCAAGAAGCAGTGGAGTTCTAGGGATCCAGCTGTAGTTTCTGTCAAGGTTCATGATGCCAGATCCATGGCTATTTAGGGCTGTGATTCCAGTTGAATTGCTTGACCTCTCTGTGCCTCTATTTCTCCTTGTGAAAAGGAAGCCAAAACTAGTAAAGCTTTTAGTTAGAGCCCAGCACCCAGTAAAGACCACAAAGCGACGCATCACCTAACAATGGGAATATGTTCTGAGAAATGCATCGTTGTGTGAACAGCGCGGACTATTTACACAAACCTACATGGCAGAGCCTGCTACATGCCTAGGCTATGCGGTCTAGCCTGTTGCTGCTAGGCTACAAACCCATACAGCTTATTATGTTCTGAATACTGTAGGCAATTGTAACACAATGATAATTATGTGTGTATTTCAACATAAACTTAGAAAAGGCAAGGTAAATATAAGGTATTATAATCTAATGTGGCCACCATCACATATGTAATCCACTGTTGACCAAAACATTGTTATGGATATATGAGGCAGTTGAAATTATTAATGCAAATGGATTTGAGAGAAAGAAAGGGTCAAGGTTGACTTCAAAGACATGACTAAGTTCTCTGCATCAAGCTTTGAGAAGCCCCTCAATCCCAGAATGTGTTAAAAGCAGACCTTTAATACTTATCAGAAGCCTTAAACTGTATGTAACCTTGACTCATCATTTCCCCTACTGGGAATTGACGCCACGGAAACCATCAAGGACTTCTGCAAAGATATGAGTACAGAGATGCCCATCCAGGCGCTGGTTTAACAGTGACATATGGAGAACTACATCATCATCCAGTAATAGGACATTGATTAAGTAGATTCTGCTCCATCCATAGGAAGAGATATTATGCAGCCTTTAATATGATGTGGTAAAACTATTAATATGGATATATGCCTAGGATATAATGTCATTAAGCAAAAAAAAAAACCAGCAACAAAACCATATTACCACATAATCCAATTTTCAGAAGTGTGTGTGCAATGGAAAAAAATGTCTGGAAAGATAAACAACCAAATATTAGCAGTGGTTATCTCTGGGGGCAAGATTATAAGTTTTTTTTTTTTTTTTTTTAATTCTCTTACCTGAAAATTCTAACTTTACTCTAGTAAGCTTGTATTACTACACGTCAAGATCTCCTGTTCCCCCCCAGATAAGACCTACATTCTCTGAAGTTCCATGGCCAGAGCTGTAAAAGGCTGTCCAAGAGGAGGAAGGATCATTATTGCCTGGATCTGTATCTGTGCTGCTCTCCCAGGGATCCACTGTTGTTTCAGGATCAGCTGGGGAGAGACTCTGGCCATGTATCACCTCCACTCCAAGCCAGGACATCTCAGCTACAGTAAATCCTAAACACTGCCCCAAAGTCATCTCCTTGGTCTATGAACAAGTCATCGCATCGCCAAATATCAATTGTCTCCAGCATCACTCCATTGTTTTCAACCAAGAACTGGCATTTCCATAGCACTTCACAGTTTACAAAGGGCCCTGGCCCTTGCTAAGATCTAAGTGTGGTGATCCATCTAGATAGGTTACTTGCCTTTTAGGATTTTTTGTTGTTTGCAGAAAGCCATTTGATACTCTAAAACCACCCTGTGAGAGAGGCTGAATGGGGAGTAGAAAGGTGCCGGCTTTGGAACCAGATTTGGAACCATTTGTCTTGGACAAATGGCTTAACTTCTCTGAACTTCATTTTCCTCTGTAAAAAAGGCTAATCATCCCACTCCTATAGGGTTGCTCTGGGGAAGGAATAGTCTATAAGGTGCCCAGTAGAATACAGAAGGTGCTCAATACAGAGTTAGCATGATTATTTTTAGACCCATTTTCTAGATGGGGAAGCCAAGGCTCAGAAGGGTGAAGCGACTTGCCAAAGTCTTCCCAGCTAAAGAGTGGCTGAGTTTGAAAGATGAACCCAGTAGCCTACCCTCCCAGGCCAGAGTTCGCCTGCCGCGCGCTGCAGGGCTGCAGCCTCTCTGGACTCTGGGGCCCTGTGACCCGTCCCTCCGCGACCCTGTCTGTCTCCTTACCTGCTCCCTCGGAGCCGCCTCCTCCGCCTCCCTTCCGTGCGGCCCTGCACGCATGTGCTTTGTTTTCTGACTTCCCAGGCCCGATTTCCAGGAAGCGTGGGTGGGTCTCATTTGCATAGGTCTTAGCAGCGCTTGGCCAGCTCTCCCTGTTTCAGGTTTTCTTCTTCCTTCTGGTGACTTTGGACTTCCTGTACACCCGGGAAGCTTTGGTTGCTTTGTCTTTCTCCTGTGAGTCATCTGGCTTTTTCTCTGAGGGGGTCAAATGCACTCATCCTTGCAGGCCTCTGTTCTGGGTCCAGTTGATCTCCTGCCATCCCCTCGGATTCCACTGTCCTCTGTGCGCTGACCCGCCTTGACTCCTGGCTTCTAGCCGAGATGGATCCTTCCCTGTGCTGAGCCCCTGCAACCAAAATACAAATAGCTCTTGCAAAATACTGACAAAAGCGGCCACTAATTCAGCAGAAAGATAGTCTGGAGACGGCTGAGCGTCTGCCTGAAGAGCCAAGGTTCTCAAGCAAGGCACACTTCTAGGTCAGAGTTCAGTCCTCACTGAGAATCCAAACTCCGTTTAACTAGCGATGGAGACTTGAGCAAATTAGTTAACTTCTGCCAGCCTCAGTTTCCTCACCTGAAATGGCCATAATAACCTACCTACTTGATCTGTAGATTAAACTAGGTAATACGTGTCGAGATCGCGTAATAACACAGGGCCTGACATACAGTAACTCGGTAAATGTTAACCAGAACTATTATTGTTGTACGACCGGTCTGTTCACGTGGCCCATCTTTTGTTCCCGCTCAAATTCTTTTTGTACCTATGGTCCTCCTTTCTTTCTTTCTTTTTTTTTTTTTTTTAAGATGTAGTCTTGCTCTGTCGCCCAGGCTAGAGTGCAGTGGGGCGATATTGGCTCACTGTAACCCCCATCTCCCTGGTTCCAGCAATTCTCCTGCCTCAGCCTCTCGAGTAGCTGGGACTACGGGTGCGCGCTACCATGCACGGCTAATTTTTACATTCTTAGCAGATACAGGATTTCGCCTTGCTGGCCAGGCTGGTCTCAAACTCCTGACCTCAGGTGATCCACCTGCCTCGACCTCCCAAAGTGCTGAGATTACAGGCATGAGCCACCGTGCCTGGCCCCTTATTTCTTTACTGACATTTTCAGCAGTACTTGAGAAATAAACAAGTAAATAAATGTATCTGCATGGTGATGTAATCACATGCCCTAGTCCCCTCATTTGTGTTTTTTTACATTAATTTTTATGTATTTATTTATTTTGAGACAGAGTCTCACTCTATCATCCAGGCTGGGGTGCAGTGGCACGATCACAGCTCACTGCAGCCTCAACCTCTTGGGGTCAAGCAGTCTTCCCACCTCCCCTCCTAAGTACCTAGGACTACAGGTGCATGCCACCGTGGCTGGCTAATTTTTGTATTTCTTGTAGAGATGGGATTTCTCCATGTTGCCTAGGCTGGTCTTAAACTCCTGGGTTCCAGCCATCCACCTGCCAAAAGTGCTAGGATTACACTTGAGCCACCATGCCCATATTTGATTTTTAAATAGGTAATATATATTTACATGGTTGAGCATGTGAATGGTTTGATTTCACAGTGAAAACTTTCTCTTCACAGCTACCTAGTTTCCCTGGAAATCAAAGTATTATACTATCAGTTTGTTGTGTATCTTTCCAAAGATATTTTATGCATACACAAACAGCATGTCCATGGCAAAACATCTATGTATTCCTTTACCTTCTTTTTACATAAATGTGCATATTATATACTATTCTGCATTTTTCTTTTTTCATTTGATGATACATTTGAGATATCATTCTGTATTAGTACATAAAGACCTTCTTCAATTTTTGGCCCAGGGCGGTGACTCACACCTGTAATCCCAGCACTTTGGGAGGCCAAAGCGGGTGGATCACTTGAGGTCAGGAGTTCAAGACCAGCCTGGCCAACATGGTGAAACCCCGTTTCTACTAAAAATACAAAAATTAAGCGGCGTCATGGTGCACACCTGTAGTCCCAGCTACTGAGGAGGCTGAGGCAGGAGAATCGCTTGAACCTGGGAGGCAGAGGTTGCAGTGAGCTGAGATCGTACCATTGCACTCCAGCCTGGGCGAGAGAGCAAGACTCTGTCTCAAAAAAAAAAAAAAAAAAAGACCTTCTTCGGTTTTTTAATGGTTGTATCAGATTTCATTGAATGGCTGTACCATAAATCACTTCACCAATCCCCTATTGATCTAATCCCCTCATTATATAAATATTGAATGAAAGAATAATGCAAAAATGCTGAGTTTAAGTTAGCCTAGAATTGTGTGAAAATAAAACTGTGGACTTTGGGAAGTTTTAGATCTGTAAAGAAAATGTCTAAGTAATTCTCGTCTTTCTGAGCTGGAGACAAGCGGTATATGATCACTGATGGCCTCAAAGTTCCTCTCAGCTCTGGAATTCCCTGCTTTTCGGTGTCACTACTGGTTAACTGAGGTTACTGGGGATTCGAGACATTGATTTAGTCCAAAGAACCTGGTTTGTATTTGAGAGTTTGGAAGTTGTGCTTTCTGGCTTGGCAACATAAGAAAACATAAAGAAGTTCATCTACTTTGACCTAATCATGTAATTCCCCAGAAGTATCAAAAAGATATATTTTGGTTGAGTGAGGATATTCATTGTGGTTTTATTTTAATCACAAATGATTGAAAACACTCCAAAACCCCATCAATTAAGTGAAAAACTACATAATCATTTAAAATGATGATATAGAAAGATTTTCATTGACTTGTTAAAATGGTCACAGTATACTGTAAATGGAGGGGGAAAGCAGCTTGAAAATGGTGCATGTTGGACGGGTGCGGTGGCTTATGCCTGTAATCCCAGCATTTTGGGAGGCCAAGGCAGGTGGATCACAACGTCAGGACTTCGAGACCAGCCTGGCCAATTTGGTGAAACCTTGTCTCTACTAAAAAACACACAAAGAAATTAGCCAGGTGTGGTGGCAGGTGCCTGTAATCCCAGCTACTTGGGAAGCTAAGGAGGCAGGAGAATCGCTTGAACCTGGGAGGCGGAGGTTGCAGTGAGCCAAGATCGCACCACTGCATTCCAGCCCGGGCAACAGAGAGACTCCGTTTCAAAAAAAAAAACACAAACAAACAACAAAACAAAACAACAACAAAAAAACGGTGCATGTTGGCTGGGCACACGCCTATAATCCCAGCACTTTGGGAGGCTGAGGTTGGAGGATTGCTTGAGCCCAGGAGTTAAAACTAGCGACCCAATTCCTACAAAAAATAAAAAGTAAAAAAATTAGCTGGGCGTTGTGGCACATGCCTGTTGTCTCAGATAATCAGGAGGCTGAAGTGAGAGAATCACTTGAGCCCAGAAAGTCAAGGCTGCAGTGAACCCAGATCGCAACACTGCACTCTAGCCTGGGCAACAGAGCAAAGACCCTATGAAAGATAGAAAAAAAAGAAAGAAAAGAAAAGAGAGGGAGAAGGAAGGAAGGAAAGAAGGAAGGAAGGGAGGAAGAAAGGAAGGGAGGAAAGGAGGAAGGAAGGAAGGAGGGAGGGAGGAGAAGGAAAAGAAAGAATGTAGCATAAGCCAGATTTTGTAAAGCATAATTTATGTACAAAGACTGCAAGGCCATGAGGCAAAATGTCACAATTTTATTTCTGGGTGATGGCCGCTCATGTTTTCGCTTTCTTCTTGCTTATGTTTTCTAAGTTCTCAAATATGTATTACTTTTGTAGTAAGAAAGTTCACTTAGAAAGTAAAGACTGAGTTTTCGGCAACCAGGGTATCCAGAACTTAAAAAGATAAGCAGGTAGGGCAGGTAAGAAGTCAGTCATGACATTGTAAGCATTGAAATAAATAATACAATAAGTCATAGCCAGGCGTGACCTGTAATCCCAGCACTTTGGGAGGCCGAGGCAGGCAGATCACTTGAGGTTAGGAGTTCAAGACTAGCCTGGCCAACATGGTGAAACCCCATCTCTACTAAAAATACAAAAATTAGCCAGACGTGGTGGTGGGTGCCTGTAATCCCAGCTACTCGGTAGGCTGAGGCAGGAGAATCACTTGAACCCAGGAGGCAGAGGTTGCAGTGAGCCGAGATCGCGCCATTGCACTCCAGCCTGGGCAACAAGAACGAAACTCTGTCTCAAAAAAACAAAATAAAATTTAAAAAGTCATGGCCTTTTTCCAGGTCACTAATTGTCTAGTGAGTCAATGCATTATCATAATGTCTGTGGGTGGTCAGGCTAAGGAGTGCTTTGCCAACAGTGAAAAATTTTTCCAGGGAGATACCCGGGAGAGATAGTGAGGCATCTCAGGAACTTGAGAGTTAAACTAATTTATAAAGTTCATGCTTGTGGGGACAAGGTCAGCCATCTGGAAAAGCACCTCACCTAAGCAATACCTTAGACCCGGGTGAGTGAAGAGTCATGAGACTCGGTGGAGCCCAGCCAAGGTCTGGAGCAGAGGCGTGGGGTGGTTTTAACCCATCTGGGAAGGAAGAGGTGGCAGAGGGCAGAAGGATGGAGAAAAGGTGATGAGTGCAGCAGGTTTAGAATCTGGGATGATCAGTGTTTAGCAGGCCCCAGTCAAGGGCAGAGGGCAACTCTCCCTAGGGGGCCACCATGTCATCATTACTCAGAGCCTTGCCTGAGGCTTGTCTAGCATTCAAGACAGTTCCGGCAGCATAGGCATCACTTAGAGATTGTTAGAAACGCAAAATCTGGCCAGGCGTGGTGGCTAACACCTGTAATCCTGGCTCTTTGGGAAGCCGAGGCAGGCAGATCCATTGGGGTCACGCATTCGAGACCAGCCTGGGCAACATGGCGAAACTCCGTCTGTACTAAAAATACAAAAATTAGCTGGGTGTGGTAATGGGCACCTGTAATCCCAGCTACTCGGGAGGCTGAAGCAGGAGAATAGCTTGAACCTGAGAGGTGGAGATTGCAGTGAGCCAAAATTGTGCCATTGCACTCCAGCCTGGGCAACAGAGCGAGACTATGTCTCAAAAAAAAAAAAAAAAAAAAGAAATGCAAAATCTCAGACCCCCTCTAGACCTACGGAGGCAGAATTTGCATTTTTATGAGATCCCTGGGAGATTCAGAGACACATTACAAGTGAAGAGTACTGATTTAGGAGACATACCTCCAATATATACTCCTTGATGCCTTCTGATTATATTCAGCTTCAGATTTAGAAAGGCTCCCAAGGACCTGACACCCTAGGCAGGGCAATGTGAATCCCAACCTGGGGATGGGCGCCCCCGGCCTCTGCTGTGTGCAGCATCTGAATTTGCTTTCCAAGTCACAATCCCTTATTCAAAACCTTTGGTTCCAAGTGTATTTCAGAATTCGGAATTTTTCATATTTTAGGAAGGTAAGATGATGCGTTTGCCAACTCTCCCAATTCTCCCAGTGGGATCTGGGGCAGTACCCTATATTCAAACATTAATATCCTGTAGCTTATTATGAATATTGACACCAAAAAGAATAAACATCACAAGATCAGGTAAGTTTGGCACGAAATTTAATGAAAACCCTTAGTTTTCAGGCTGGGCGCGGTGGCTCACACCTGTAATCCCAGCACTTTGGGAGGCTGAGGCGGGTGGATAACAGGGTCGGGAGTGCGAGACCAGCCTGGCCAACATGATGAAACCCTGTCTCTACTAAAAATACAAAAATTAGCCAGGCATGGTGGCACGTGCCTGTAATCCCAGCTACTAAGGGGGCTGAGGCAGGAGAATTGCTTGAATCTGGGAGGTGGAGGTTGCAGTGAGCCGAGATCGTGCTACTGCACTCCAGCCTGGGCAACAGGGCGAGGCTCTGTTGCAAAAAAAAAAAGACAGCAAATAAACTCACCTAAAACTTTAGACACAGAGATAATTGCCCACACATTTGGATTATAGCTTTTCTCTCTCTTTGTATTTTAAATATATATTATATATATTTTAAAATAATATATAATTATTCTATATAATTTCATATAAAATGTCACACTGTATGTAGTTTTCTAGCCTGTTTTTCACTTTTCATCTTTTTATATAATCAAAGAGTCTTCTACAGCCTTTTCTTCAAAATCAAGGTAGTTTTATTGTATTTTGGTTGTAAAAGTGATAATAGGAAAAAACAAACATATTTGCTTATATGTGTATAAAGTCTCTAAAAGGATACACTAGTTGCTGGTCACACTGTTTACCTCTGGAGGGAGCCAGATGGAAGGCAGACACGGATGAGAGAAGGAATTTTTATTGTATAATCTTTTAGATTCTTGATTATTACTTTGTGAATATATTCTCTATTTCAAAAATAAAATAAAATAAAACTGATACATCCTCACTGCAAAAGAAATCAAGCAATATAGAAAGGAACAAAGAAGAAAATAAATTCATCTTTAAACTCAATACCCAGGTACAACACTGTTAATATTTTTGCCATATTTCTTCCAAGCCTTTATCTATGAATGTACAGACATGTGTATGGAGATGTTTTTTACCAAAATAGGATGATGCTGTACAATGGTTTTTGTTACGTGTGTTTTTCATGTAGGGTGAATCACAGACAGCTTCCATGCAGCCTCATTTTAAACATCTGCATTGTTATTGCATGAAGTTAGCCAGTTACCAAAAAATTAATCCAGGTGAACTGAGTCCAGCATCCGAACATGCAGTGCCAGGTAACACCAACCCCCGATCCAAACCTGGGATTTTCTTTTCTCTTTTTTCTTTTCTTTTTTCTTTTTTTTTTTTTTTTTGAGACAGAGTCTTGCTCTGTCGCCAGGCTGGAGTGCAGTGGCACGATCTCAGCTCACTGCAATCTCTGCCTCCCAGGTTCAAGCAATTCTTCTGCCTCAGCCTCCTGAGTAGCTGGGATTACAGGCATGCACCACCATGCCTGGCTAATTTTTGTATTTTTAGTAGAGACGGGGCCTCACCATGTTGGCCAGGCTGGTCTCGAATTCCTGACCTCAAGTGATCCTCCCACCTTGGCCTCCCAAAGTGCTGGGATTACAGGCGTGAGCCACCGCACCCGGCCCAAAGCTGGGATTTTCAATTTGCTGTCTGTAGGATCTTGGATAGGCAGGATGTTATGTTCCAGAACCTGGAGAGATAACATCTGGAAATGGGCTGGATGTTCCTTCTGTCCATGGTGTTTAAACCCATGTCGCTTATTCCATAGGTGCAAACACCTCTACCTGCCCCCTTGCCCTCAGCCTTTATGCCCACTACCACCAGGATGATGCCAGAGAGGGCCTTGGTGGCCAGAGCCAGTCCGCATGTCAAAGACCCGAGCTCCCATATGGGCTCTGCCACACGCTGAGTGACCCTGGGCAAGTCACTTTTTTCTTCTCTGTAGAACAGAGGTAATAATCTCCATGCTGCCTTTCTCAGAGTGTTGTTTTGTTAGAAGAATCAGATGAGGTTATGACTGTGAAAGTAGTATGTAAAATACAGGGCACTGTACACATAGAAGGTTTTATTGTTAAAGTCTGGCCTCTTCCCCGGAGCTGTCAGGGAGAAGGTAGATGCCAAACTAGCTGGCCCAGCTTCCTTCTGTGATTGGCTCATGGAACAAACATTCCCCTCATGCACTTTTCAACATCTACACACTCATCTTTAAAATGGAGGGTTGTAAAGGTCAAGAGCACAAAGCGTTGACAAGGGCTTGGAACAACTGACACTCTACTAATGCTTCTGCACAGCTGGTGGGAAGTAAATTGGTAACAATCTCTTTGGAAAATTGACAGTATATACTAAAACTGATCATGTGAATTCCCCTATGTATGGCCCAGCAAGTCCTCTGCTATTTATGTAATAAACACAGGTATTGTGGATGTTCACCAGAAGACATTTTATTAAGATGTTCATAGCAGAACTATTTGTAAGAGTCCCAAACTAGAAACTACCCCCAAATGTCCATCAGTAATTAAATGGATAAATTACAATATTTTCATGCAATGGAATAGGATACAGCAATGAGAGTGAATGGTATTCAACTACATGCAGCAATATGGAACAATCTTATAAACGTGTTGAGCAAGAGAAGCCTGACCAAACATAAGAGTACATACTTGTTTCATTAATCTATACTTGTTTCACTGCATAACAAGTATAGATCCCAAAACTTAATGTCTTAAAACAACAGATAGATTACTTCTCATGAGAAGGTGGGATAGCTGTGCAATTTCTCTTCTGATTTCACCTTAGTTGAATCATAAGGCTGCACTCAGCTGCAGATTTGGCTGGGTGGGAAGGTCTGAGGTACCCTCACGTGACCTCATTCTGGCGATGCTCAGTTCTTTCCCAGGTGGCCTAGACCACCTTCCTTACACTGCAGTCTGAGGGCAGCATTTCAAGAGAGTGAAAGTAGAAGCTGCAAAGTTTTAAAACTAAGGGTTGTAACTGTCAAGAGTTGTAAGGGCCCAGCCTCAGGAGCTGCATCATGTCCGTTCCTCTGCATTCTATTGGTCACCCCATAAGTCAAAAGGCCAGCCCAGATTCAAGGGTGTGAAAATACACCCTACCTCTCCATGAGTAGAAGTCACATTGCAAAGGGTCACGCATACAGGAACGGAAGAAATCTGTGGTCCATCTACCACAATACACTGTGATTCCATTTATAGAAAGTAGAAAAGCAGGTAAAATCCACTGATGCTGTTACAAATTCTTTGACGAATGGGCCTGGAGAGGAGTATGAGAGACCATCTGTGTTCCTGATGTGTTCTGCTTCTTCATCTAGGTACTGATGACCAGAATGTCCAGTTTATGAAATTCAGCAAGCTATGAATTTAAGACATCTAAAACTTTTTACATGATTACTGTACTTGAATTGAAAGTCTAAAAGTTACATAGTGGTTTTAAAAGAATGCAGTTCATTTCCCTTTCCAGTTACAGTTCCATCCATCAGGCTGGTGGAGCTGCTCATCTCCTCAATATTCCTCAGGGCCTCTGCTTCCTTCTTTCTTGCCATGCCATCATCTTGTCCTCATCGAGAGTTGAAGCTGTTGCTGGCGGTCTGCATTCCAGCTAGTGGAGAGGATGCAGAGGGGTAGCCCTGGACAAGCACATTCTTTGCAAGCTAGTAAGGTGGAAGTTACACACATTACTTCCACTCACAATCCACTGGCAAGCACTGATTCTCATGGCCTGCCTAGCTGGGAATGTAGTTTTAGCTGGGCAGCCTGTGCCAAGGATATGTGCCAATTTCAGGCAAACAACTAGCAGTCTACTGCATTTTTTTTTTTAAATGGAGTCTTGCTCTGTCGCCCAGGCTGGAGTGCAGTGGTGGGATCTTGGCTCACTGCAGCCTCCGTCTCCTAGGTTCAAGGGATTTTCTTGCCTTAGCCTCCCCAGTAGCTGGGACCACAGGCATGCACCACCACATCTGGCTAATTTTTGTATTTTAGCAGAGATGAGATTCCACCATGTTGGTCTGGCTGGTCTCAAATTCCTGGCCTCAAGTGATCCGCCTGCTTCGGCCTCCCAAAGTGCTGGAATTACAGGCATGAGCCACTGCACCTGCCACAGTCTACTACATTACTACTAATAAAGCTGCTCTTTAATAATTATGTCTTCAGAAGGCCATTTGGAAATAGTTTTTTTCTCACTGTTGGATTATAAAAACACCAAGTGACCCAAGTTCTACACTTTTCTGTGCCAAAATGAAGAACATTAATAATAAGCATCCATTTCCCCTTAGGTATATATATTTAAATCATAAATATGTAAGTAAATGTATACATTTATTTAAATTTTAAATATGCAATTGGCTGGGTTCCAAGGGCTTATCCACCTTCCTGGAAAAAAAGTCAATTGTCTTTGGAA
Source organism: Hylobates moloch (assembly GCF_009828535.3). NCBI lineage: Eukaryota > Metazoa > Chordata > Mammalia > Primates > Hylobatidae > Hylobates > Hylobates moloch. Next base: position 85,409,472 of record NW_026652285.1, read on the forward strand.
ACTTCCTTGATATGATTTTAGAGGGGCAGCCTCTAAAATGAAGTGTTCAATGAATGTTCAAGGAATGAATGAATTTTAGTAATCTGTATCTTAGGTGCTGAGAGTATCTGATTAGGGCGTATCAGAATTTAAAAAGTCCTCTACAAACACTAGAATTTACTAATCTATTTTCTACTTAAAATGCATAGATAATTTGACATCAAGTACAAGTACAGTTTATGGAAACAATTTAATTGGTAACAAAACCCTACTAACTCATCAGAGCCCCACTATTTTCTCATGTGTACCTTCCTTCTCCTGGCAGCCTGTCCCCCTTCCCTGGGACCCCCTCCCAACTCATTCCCGTGAACTTTCTGACTTGCTGCCTCTCTCCCTTCTGGGAAAAAGTGTCAGCTGCTGCACTAATAATCCAGCACATGCTAGGACTGCCCCTGAGACAGCTGTCTACTGCCCCAGGCACTTGGGCAGGGGATCTCCTTGGAGCCAGAAAGTTAATAACTCGTCTTGAAGATACAAACAATGTCATGGTCTGTGACTTTGTGACATGATGCAAAGGAAAGTGTTTGGGCTTTGAGTCAGGCAGACCCAGATTCATACCTCAGCTCTCCTTAATATGTGTGTAACTTTGGGCAAACTACTGCATGTTTCTAGCCCTCAGCTTCCTCATCTGTGAAATGGAAATCACAATACAGGGAATATTGGGAATGACAAATGAGCATAAATGTATTTAGCCCTCTGTAGATGCTCAGTGACCGAGCTTCGTCTCCCACTACCTCTTTGTCTTTCCAGAGTTGAAAGACCCATAACAAGGAGAGTGAAACGATGACTAAAGGGTTAGAGGATAAGATCTAAGAATGGATGAAGGAGGCCGGGCGCGGTGGCTCACACCTGTAATCCCAGCACTTTGGGAGGCTGAGGTGGGCAGATCAGGAGATTGAGACCATCCTGGCTAACACGGTGAAACCCCGTCTCTACTAAAAATACAAAAAAAATTAGCCGGGCCTGATGGTGGGCGCCTGTAATCCCAGCTACTTGGGAGGCTGAGGCAGGAGAATGGCGTGAACCCAGGAGGCGGAGCTTGCAGTGAGCGGAGATTGCGCCACTGCACTCCAGCCTGGGCGACACAGCGAGACTCCGTCTCAAAAAAAAAAAAAAAAAAAAGGATGAATTATAGATTCAGAGAAAGAAAAAAAAAAAAAAAAAAAAAAGGATGAAGGAATGGTAAACGTTTATTTTTATTTTATTTTATTTTGAGACAGAGTCTCTCTCTGTTGCCTAGGCTGGAGTGCAATGGCACAATCTCAGCTCACTGCAACCTCTTCCTCCCGGGTTGAAGCGATTGTCCTGCCTCAGCCTCCTGTGTAGCTGGGACTACAGGCACGCACCACCTCACCCAGCTAATTTTTGTATTTGTAGTAGAGACGGGGTTTCACCATGTTGGCCAGGATGGTCTCGATCTCTTGACCTTGTGATCTGCCCGCCTAGGCCTCACAAAGTGCTGGGATTACAGGCATGAGCCAACGCATCTGGCAGAATGGTAAATGTTTAATATGGAAAATGGAACATTTAGTCTGGACAGAGAGGACAATAAATAATTATGCATACCATTTGTCACCACCTTTCCTGGAATTTACTTATTTATTTATTGAGATGGAGTTGCGCTCTTGTTGCCCAGGCTGGAGTGCAATGGCGCGATCTCGGCTCATCGCAACCTCCGCCTCCTGGGTTCAAGCGATTCTCCCGTGTCAGGCTCCCAGGTAGCTGGGATTACAGGCATGCACCACCATGCCTGGCTAATTTTTGTACTTTTAGTAGAGACGGGGTTTCTCCATGTTGGTCAGGCTGGTCTCGAACTCCTGACCTCAGGTGATCCTCCCGCCTCGGTCTCCCAAAGTGCTGGGATTACAGGTTTGAGCCACTGTGCCTGGCCTTTCCTGGCATTTAAAATAGCTATGTCCAGTCTTCAGAACAGCCCTGTGACGAGGTATGATCATGAACCCCATGTTATAAAGTGAAGAGGAAACAGATTTTATAACTTGCCCAAGATCATCCAGCTAAATGGAGAAGTGGAGATTCAAAGTCGGGTCTGACTCTTTGTACTAGCTTAAGAACAGACTCTCAGCTGGATGCGGTGGTTCATACCTGTAATCTCAACACTTAAGGAGGCCGAGGCAGATGGATCACTTGAATCCAGGAGTTTCAGACCACACAAACACCCAAAAAATTAGCCAGGTGTGGTGGTGCATGCCTGCAGTCCCAGCTACTCAGGAGGGTAAGGAGGGAGGATTGATTGAGCCCTGGTGATTGAGGCTGCAGTTAGCCATGATCACACCAAGAGAGGGAACAAGGAAGGTGGCTGTCAGCCACTGGTATCAGAGACGATCAGAGGCCAGAGAAGACAAATGCAAAATCTTTCTTTGGCTGGGACTTGTCAGAAAGGGAATCTCCAGTGTTGGTGATGGCGTCACCAACAGCCTCATGTGCCTTATGTGTGGGTGTCTCTGAAGGCAGAAAGAACTCCATTTTCCCTGGAGGAAAATGGACCTGTGAGCACGAGGCTGAGGTCTGACTCCTGGGGGCCACACAGGCAGGCCTGAGCACCTTGCCCCTCCTCACTGAAGGGAGCTTAATGTCTGGGGCACAGTTGACTCCATCCCTCTCTTTTTTCCTGTATGTTTTTTTTTTTTTTTTTTTTTTTTCCAAGACAAGGTCTCATTCTGTCACACAGACCGGAGTGCAGTGGCACAATCTCAGCTCACTGCAAACTCCGCCTCCCAGGTTCAAGTGATTCTCCCCCCTCAGCCTCCCGAGTAGCTGGGACTACAGGCATGCACGTACAGGCTGGTCTTGAACTCCTGACCTAAAGTGATCCGCCTACCTCATTTTTCCTGTATGTTCTAGTGTTATTTCAGGGATCTCCTTTGCCTCACTCTGGCCATTCCAAAACATATGTATATTCTAAAACATATATATGTTTCATTTATATAAATCCAAATAAAAATATTAAAATTGCAAGTGAGATATTTTTGGCCTTAATCTTTGAATTTCAGTGTTATCTGTAGAGCAGGTGTGCTAACTCCTATAATTCTGGGCAATGCCCATGTGGTTCTTGGCTGCTTCAAGCCATCTCAGGTCTGATTTTCACACAAGCTCAACAGCATTGGGCTAGAAGGATACCGCCCTCCCACTCTGCGCCACTTTGAATAGAAGTCCAAGCTTTCGCTTTCTTGCCCTGACTTTGATTCTTCACATTGCTGAGGAGCAGTGATTGAAGCTTAATCTCATTGTCTACAGTCTGTCTCCTCTATGGAGCTGCACTATTCTTTCCCATCTCAATTATTTCTGATGTAACCCAAACACTCTGTCTCCCCACTGCCTTTTTTCTTTTGTAAAGACTTGGAAAGGGTCAGTTCCAGAGGCTCGAGCCCTGTGTTCTGACTTCCACAGACAGAGGCCTGCCACTCTTAAATTTACAGGTCATCATTCTGAGCAATAATTTTTTTTGAAGAGTAGTCCTAAAAGCTCACTAAAAAGTTGCATTTGTATTTAACTTAAATAGATAACCTTATGTGTAGTCCATGTTTCTGGACTCTATACCTGATTTTGAATCACTGGACTTAAATTATTGGACTTACAACACTGATACATCTTGTAAGTGAACCTAAGCAAAGAATACCAGGCCTACATCCCACTCCCCGCAAGATAACTGGGAAAGACACAAAGCCACGCTGAGGAGGAGCCATGGTCTGATATTGTCCAGTGAGTGTCTCTTGGCCTCAGAATGCTGCCACTTCCTGCAGTTCCAGCCCTCGGCTGTGGTCCATTCTGAGTAAGTGAATTCCTCTGTTAAAACTTGCACACAGTAAGGAGATGGCGTCACCAACAGCCAGAGAAGTCAAGGGTCCTGATCCATCCAGAGACAAGGTGAAAAGGCAGGCTGGTGGGGAAAGGGGAACCAGCAGATTAGGCCAAGAGTGTAGCATCATGAAACGTGATGTCTTCATGAGGAATGCGAGGAAATAAAGCATTTGCTGTACGTATCTAACCCGTATGAGAGAGACCCCACTTCTTCAGAGGAAAGTATACCAAGGAGGTCAGAACTTCGGCCAACTCCATGACTTCAATGGTAAAGAATGGCGCACGGGCCAAACAGGATGCATACCATCACCAAGCAGTATCGGGGTCTCACTGGCTAAAGACATGTTACAAAGGTGCCCTCAGTCACCTGCCCAGAGACTAAAGCAGGGCCGAGGCAGGGAAAAACACACAAGGATACTGATCTTTAGCTGCTGGCTTCCTGGGGTCTTGATGCCTTGGAGATGAAGGATAATGGGTGAGCCTGAAAGGCAGTCTTTGGGGGTTTCAGCTGACCCATCTCCCTCCATTTGCATCTTAGAGGCCACTCTTCTAAAAAGTACAGGTGCATACCTGGTAGGCAGGGAATCTATGCCACTTGGTCAGGTCAACACTTTCAGACCTCATTCTCCCTGGTCAGGTTTATGATCATTAAGTCTAAAACATCTGCTCTTTTTCCTCAAGCAATAGTTACACCTGGGTGGCTGGAGAAGCCACTCCAGGTAATGGTACAGCAGGCTGTCCTTACTATGGAAGTTTGGCTGTGGCCACAGCTGTTGGCAGAGTGCCCACAAGACATGGTCCTGCCTCTATTCTCTGAGGGAACTACCCTGTCTCCCTTGAGAGGAGCTGAGTTCTAGAAGACTGCTGTAGGAGAGATTTGGTTTAAAGTTCTTTAAGTCAATGCTATTTCTGTCTGTGGCAGAACCCTGTGTCCAGGACAGAATAGATGGAGGCAGTGGGGTGCTGGTAAACCAGCTTTCTGGAAGAAAAATCACAACCACCACCGATTCATAGCACTTGTCAATTTTCATGGTGTAAATACCTCCACCATGATCAGATTTCAGGCTACCAAAGGTTTAAAAACCAGTTCACAAAAAATCCTGAATATTTAACAATTGGCCAGCAGGGGCTGGCTCCAGCAGATCCAGGGCTCTGGGGAGCTGGGTTGCGTAAGACATCTTTTTTCTCTGATGCTTTGAAATGTTATGAGCTTACTGTGTTCCTAAACTTCAGCTACAGAATCAAAACAGGGCAGAGACTTTCTGAAACTATCCTTACTCCCCCTTACCCTCACCAAGAGCTGAGGCTTTCATTTTAGTCCTTGAAAGAAGACTTCAAAAGTCGCAATTCTTGTTCTCTTTTCCAGATATTTTGAGTGTCACAAGTTAGAATCTGATGAAGAACTTCAGGTAGAAAGAATGTAAGAGCCAAATCTATGTGAGTTCTCAGGAATGAGTCTATACAACATGGTACCAGGGGATACATAGGGATAGCATCTTGACATCACCTTTTTTTTTTGAGATGGAGTCTCGCTCTGTCGCCCAGGCTGGAGTGCAGTGACGCAATCATGGCTCACTGCAAGCTCCGCCTCCCGGGTTCATGCCATTCTCCTGCCTCAGCCTCTCCGAGTAGCTGGGACTACAGACACCCGCCACCACGCCTGGCTAATTTTTTTGTATTTTTAGTAGAGACGGGGTTTCACCGTGGTCTCGATCCCCTGACCTCATGATCCGCCTGCCTCGGCCTCCCAAAATGCTGGGATTACAAGTGTGAGCCACCGCGCCCGGCCGACATCACCTCTTAACCATGGGACTGGACAGTAGCAGAAGATGGATGGCTTTGTAATGCTGAGCAATGGGAAGAAGGAGTTTTAAAAAAGGTTTTAGGACTTCATGTATCTTTTGAGGAGAACTAACAGCAGGCTGCTTACCTCCAGTATCTTGATTCCAAATCTTCACCTTGCAATCATGTGATGAGGTAGCAATTAAAGGCATCAAGGCCAATGCTCTTGGTAGAAAGACGCAGGATGCGACAGTCTGGAAATGCCCCTTATACTCACATATTCTGTTTCGAGTCTGTCTTAGGTCCCACAACTGAAAAGTAATGACATGGACCAGCTCATACTCACTTGTCTAGCTTCATTCATGAATATCCATCTCCCCCCACTCCCACGATGCACCTATTCCCTCCACTTACCTGCTCACGTAGCTACCCCTTATCTTCATCCATCCACAGACCCAACAACCCATCCATCCACAGACCCAACGACCCATCCATCCGGTGATTATTTTAAGCCTCAACTATGTCTCAAACAACCCTGGTTAAGAATGTATCATAAGAGTTTTTGCCTTTTTAATGGTTAGGGAAGTAAAAGCTCCTACAGCATGATGGTGTTCCATCATGGAGAACCCATGGGGAGCCCCAAACAACAGTATGGGGTTGTTTGCTTTCATGGCAACTCAAGAGCTGCCTTATTTCAACCTCTTGGCATCTGTGGGTCCTGTGGGGACTCCTTGGTTAGAAGTACCCCATAGGTATAAGTACATCTAGGTGCAGACATTCTGATTTAATGCCTAGATGCTGAACCTTGATGTGTGAAGATTAGTGTCTACAAGAGGGAAGTGCCAGTCAGTGCTACCAGTCCCTCTCATTGATACAGATCAGATCACAGCTGGAGAATAATGTTCAGAGAGGAGAGCAAATTGAATTATGTCCAAAAAGATAATGAAGTTATTGGACAGCATGTTATCCAGGGAATAGCTGTAGGAGCTGGAAATGTTTCACTTAGAAAAGAGATGCTACATTCAAAGGCTGCAACACCCCAATCTACCATTTACTAGGAATGTGGTCTTGTGCAAGAGATGTCAACTTGCCATGCCTCTATTTCCTTATCTGTGAAATGGGAATTATAATAGTACCTAACTCATGGGGTTGTTTTTAAGGATTAAATGAGATATTACATGTAACGTGCTCATCCCAGTGCCCAGCACACAAGAAATGTTCAATAAAATAGGAGGCATAATTGTTCTGTTTGAATACTAGATAACCCTTTTAATGGATATTCTACAATTATGAATCTAAGGTGCTTTGGAGGAACCTAGGCAATCTATTCCAAAATTAACTGCAAGGAAAGTATATGAGTAAGGGATGGAGTAGGCCCTGGAACAACACTAGAGCTCTAAATTTCCTAAAAAGCTTGAGCTTCTTTTACTATGGCCATGCCTATAATGGGAATAGATCTGGTTCTTCAAACAGTCCCTCCCCTCTCTAAGCTCTACTGGGAGTAAAGACATCAGCAGGCTGGTTCTGTGTTTAGCTCCTCCCCATCTTGACTCTCATCCCATTCCTCTTTCCTACTACCAATTCAGAGAGCCCTAAGTTGATGAATGTTTCTTTTCTTTTCTTTCTTTATTTTTTTGAGATGGGGTCTCCCTTGTTGCCCAGGCTGGCCTCAAACTCCTAGGCTCAGTTGATCCTCCCACCTCAGCCTCTGAATAGCTTGGACTATAGGCACATGCCACCATGCCTAGCTAACTTTTTATGTTTTTTATAGATACAGGGTCTTGCTCTGTTGCCCAAGCTAGTCTCAAACTCCTGGGCTCAAGTAATCCTCCCGCCTCGGCCTCCCCTATGAATGTTTCTTAAATGAAGCAACTGGAATGCAAAGGATCACTCACAGTATGCTTTTGAAAGAGGCCTGAGCTATTAGCAAAGCCCGCCTGTGTAGCACAGCTACAGGCATGAGGCCAGAGTAAGTGATCTGTTCATCAGCAACCAGATACCTGGACCTCACACAGTCTCCTACCGTGGCTTCACAGCCTTCTCCTCCAAAGCCATTGCTGCAGGAGATACACTTGTGTCCATCCACACTGACTTCACAGTAGGTTTGAATGTGCTGCTTTGCAGGAAACATATGAGCTACCTGCAGCCCCCGACTGTCCCATAATCTGAAAGAGATTAGGGCAGGAAATTAGCTTGTAGTAAATGTGGCTGAAATATACCCGTATTGTCCCACTACCATAGAAGTCTTGGCTCTTTGCTGTGTAGGCCAGTCACATTGGAATGGCATGAATTACCTAAAAACAGCAGCATGAACCAGATCAATCTCTGAGACTCTAAAGTTGGCAGGAACTAACCAAATTGAATGACATCTGACTTCTTCCTATTTTGAGATCAGTTAATAGAAATTGAGACCAAGCATCTTAATTGTACAAGTTAATTTGTTAATTTGGTCCTTTGAGACAATGCTTTCCGTGGACGAAAGGATATTTCTGTGCCTGTGACTTAAATTTTTAAAAAGATACTTATTATGATATGGGAGATCAGTCATCATTCAGAATTAGTTACAAAGGATTTACATATAGGTCATGGCCAACCTTGGCTATGGGGTCCACTGGGGAGTGTTTTGTTTTGCTTCTTATTTCATTTTTACCTCTTTACCCCATTCCTACCATTTTCTAAGGAGAATCTCTTCTGAGATCCAAAGTTTCTAGTTATCCTCTCCGGTCTAAGAACTATTGACTTTACTGACTCCCCTGATGCTGATTTCGACCCTGCTTCCACAGGGAGGGCTTCAGCTGAAGGCTGGGTGACTGAGAACACCAGGAGCCATGCAGGGTAGCAATGAGAGCTAGGCAGCCCGACAGGGTGGGACAAGCAAGTGACTGATTCTGGGGTTAATCTGAACACGTTCACACAGCAAGAGCTGGCTGAATCAGATGCTTTGAAACCATCCAAAACAGGGACTTTTACCTGGCTGATCTCATGGCATACAACCTCTACCTTAATGATCCATGGGGCCAGAGCAGAGAGGCCCCAGCACCAGTGAAGGGCAGAGGAACAGAAGGCTCTGGGAAGGGCAGAGCAATGTGGAGAATCAGAGTGGGAATGGAGCCATGTATGCATGGGAGCCACAAACCTCACAAGAAACACTTTCACAGCTGCTCAGTAAGCCCACCTGAGGGTTTTATCTTCAGAGGTCTGTAGTATGTATGGTTCTCTGGGGACCCAGCACAGGTGAGTGACCTAGAAAAAGCAAAATGTTCAGAACTTCTCCACACCAAGTCATTCCTCTGTTGTAATTGCTGTCAAATGTGCTAACTAGCATCACTGTGCCTCTTCTCAAGGATTCCGAACTAGCAAATTCATTTACAGGCATCTTAGGTTTTGCAGATACCTGTCAGTCATGTTCTACCTGCAACTCCTAGGTTATCAGCAGCAAGGTAATAGCTGGGCCAGTTGTCAGCACCAAAATACATGCAGGCACCCTTAGAGTGCCTGAAACCCCAGCTGTGTGGCAGATAGAACAGCCCCTGTTGTAAGGTGGGTTCACTGAAGCTCTAGCCCCAACACCTCATGGGGATCAGGAAGAGTATTCATGTTTCTCTTTATCCCTGCTGGACAGGCATAAAACAGTTTCCAAAATAACCCAAAATAACAGGACTTTCTTTTCTTCCAGGGCATGGGGCAAGCACATCTGATCATTGGCAGTCATCTTCAAAATTAGAAAAGATGACTGGGACTGAAATTTGACAACCACTAAAAGAACATCTACTATGGGTCAGACACAATGACAGGTATTTCACATCTAGTATCTGAATTCATCCTCTGAAGAACCTTAGCAGGTGATAGAATTCTCCCCATTTTATAAATGAAGACACAGACACTCTAAGAGCTTAAGTAACTTCCTTGAGATAACATAACTGGTAAGTAATAGATTCATGATTTTAACCTGAGTATGACTGACTCCAAAGGCTCTGCAGTTTATACCAGTCTGCTACTAGCAAACAACTGGTCCTTCAAAAGCAATGCGAATTCTACATAAAGCAAAAGGTAATGCTTATTTCTCCACATGATGTTACACATATGAACATACAATAAGCATAAGCTGTGAGGTCCTGGAAGACAGGAACTATGTTCTTGGTCACTAACCCTGTTCCTAGCACAGTGTCTGGCCCACAGAAGAAATGGAATAATAAAAGAAATAATGAAGACACCATTTTAAATTCCAATATAAGTGAGTAAAATCATTGTCTGGAGCAGCAGACTCAAGGGACCATCTAATCTAATAACCCTGAGAGGCCAGGGTCTCACAGCAGGTTAGGGGACAGCAATTGGGACCCAGGCTCTAATTTCTGCTCATGGGCCTCCTGATTTCTCTCCCGAGCCTTTCCTTCACCCCATGCTCCTTTCTGCTGCCCTGTTCTGTACCAAGTTTGAGTTCATACCACGTTCCTGGAAACAGATGCTCTTTCCACACTCTGTCCTGTCACCACATCCCACAGAAGCAGGGTGTTGTCCCGAGAGCCAGTGCACAGCTGTGATGAGTCTTTGGAAACAATGGTGAGAAGACAGCCTGTGAGTGGGGACCTGAACAGGGCTTTTCAGAAAGCACAAAGGCATTGGGAAGAGGTCCACTTTGTTTTACCTGGACTCACAGCCAATCCGGTGACCACCATGGCATGGCCACACAATTGCTGCCTTGGTTGTGAGGAACCATGCAAGTCCCACATCATGACCATCCTGTCACGAGAGGCGCTGAAGAACTGGCTGGATTCGGGAATACAGGCTACCTGCTCAGGGAAAAAACAACAACACTGATATAGCTCTGGTGTGCTAGTTGGACTGGACTTTAAATTGGGGGAAAGGTGAGTCTGCATAACTCCCTCCCCACACACACTTCTTCTTTTTTTTTTTTTTTTTTTTTTTGAGACGGAGTCTCGCTCTGTTGCCCAGGCTGGAGTGCAGTGGCGCAGTCTCGGCTCACTGCAAGCTCCGCCTCCCGGGTTCACGCCATTCTCCTGCCTCAGCCTCTCCGAGTAGCTGGGACTACAGGCGCCCGCCACCACGCCCGGCTAATTTTTTTTGTATTTTTAGTAGAGACGGGGTTTCACCTTGGTCTCGATCTCCTGACCTCATGATCCGCCCGCCTCGACCTCCCGAAGTGCTGGGATTACAAGCGTGAGCCACCGCGCCCGGCCATTTCCACCTTTTTCAATGTTGTGCTACCTTTTCCTTTATGTAGCAGATTTCCTCCAGTCCTTCAGGGTAAGACTAAAAATCTCACCTCCTCAGATCATGTCACCTTGGTGAGGATGTTTCCCCTCTTGGGCTTCCTATAGAACTTCTCCTGTGGGATTCCTTTTGCACTTGATCATCACCACACCCCAAAAATGGATGCTGTACTGTTATGCCAGGTGATTCTGTTATACTTATGATGAATTTGAAGTGAATCTCTGTTCCATTTTATGCTTTTTACCTTGAATACAACTTTGCTTGATATTATTATCACCCCAACTCCTGCTCTGTTTGTTTACATTTGACTGATATATCTTTGCTGACCTGTTCTTACTGTTCTGATCTCTTCCATCGTGTTTCTTTGTTTTTGTAATTGTGGTAAATATACATAAAACTTACCATTTTAACCATTTTTAAGTGTACAACTCAGTGGCAACAAGTACATTCATTGTTGTGTAACCATCACCACTATCATCTCTAGAACTTTTTCATCATCCCAAACTGAAACTCTACAACCTTTAAACAATTACTCTCTATTTTCCTCTCCCCGCAGCCGCTGGCACCCACCATTATTCTACTTTCTGTCTCTGTGGACTTAACTATTCTAGGTACCTCATATAAGTGGAATCATACCATATTTGTCCTTTTGTGTCCGGCTCTTACTTAGCATAATGTTTTCAGGGTTCAGCCATGTTGTAACATGTATCAGAATTTCATTCCCTTTTTTTTTTTTTTTTTTTTTGAGACAGGGTCTTGCTCTGTCACCCAGACTGCAGTGCAGTGACCTGGTCTCGGTTCACTGCAACCTTCCCTTCCCGGGCTCAAGCAATCCACTTGCCTCAGCCTCCTGAATAGCTGGGACTGTAAGTGTGTGCCACCATACCTGACTAATTTTTGTATTTTCTGTAGAGACAGGGTTTTGCCATGTTGCTCAGGCTGGCCTCGAACTCCCGGGCTCAAGTGATCTACCTGCCTGGGCCTCCCACAATGCTGGGTTTACAAGCATGAGCCACTGTGCCTGGCCTATTTCATTCCTTTTTAAGGCTGAAAAATAGCCCACTGTATGTATATTGCTGCATTTTGTTTATCCATGAATCTGTCACAGGACATTTGGGTTGTTTCCAGCTTTTGGCTATTATAAACAATGCTGCTATATAT
>NW_026652285.1:85421514-85541238 GCF_009828535.3 Hylobates moloch
TGTGTGTGTGTGTGTGTGTGTGTGTGTGTACAAATATCTGTTCTATATTTACTGTTTTACTTTCAATCTTAATGCTGTTTTGCATTAGATATGTCTTATTTTTAAATTATTTATTGAGACACAGTCTCACTCTGTCACCCAGGCTGGAGTGCAATGGTGTGATCTCTGCTCACTGCAACCTCTGCCTCCCAGGTTCAAGCGATTCTCCTGTCTCAGCCTCCCGCATAGCTGGGATTACAGGTGTGTGCCACCATGCCTGGCTAATTCTTTTTTTTTTTTTTTTTTTTAATTTTTAGTAGACATGGAGTTTTGCCATGTTGGCCAGGCTGGTCTTGAACTCCTGACCTCAAGTGATCCATCTGCCTTGGCCTCCTAAAGTGCTGGGATTACAGGCATGAGCCATCGTGCCTGGCCTAGATATATCTCTTTTAAACAATGTATAGGTGGCTTTAGTTTTTAACTCAGTAAGAGTACTGCCTTTCAATAAGTGAATTTATCTCATTACATTTACTGCTATCATATATATGTTTGATCTTGTTTCTTCCATCTTTTCTGTTGGTTTTTGAAAAACACTTTGTCATATTTTCATTGTCTTTTTCTATAAAATTGTATACTTGTTTTTAGAGTTATTTTTCCCTTTCTTTATATTTTTAATTTAAATAATATGGAACTTAAGTTCTTCTCATGATACCTCTGTATATATATTAATATCCTTAAACTCATATTCTCAATGTATTAATTTCAGAAAGAAAACAGAATCTCCTGTAAGGAAAAATTTTTTTTCTTTAATTAGCACAATTATATTACTTCTGGCTCATTCCCACTTTTGCAGGTACTCTCTTGGATTTTTATCCAGTCTATTATCATATTAGTAATATTTTGTATTTTATACATATAAATTTTTAAAAGAATTAAAACAATTACATTTCTTCTCATAGCCCTAGTTTTGACAATTCTTTAGACATAATTCTGTGTTTAATTGGATTGAAGGCTCATACGGTGAATTCAGTTTGGAACTTCTTTAATATTCATTGGCTTAATTATTCATCATTCATTCACATTCTTTTTTTTTTTTTTGAGATGGAGTTTCTCTCTTGTTCCCCAGGCTGGAGTGCAATGGTGTGATCTCGGCTCACTACAACCTCTGCCTCCTGGGTTCAAGTGATTCTCCTGCCTCAGCCTCTCGAGTAGATGGGATTACAGGCATGCGCCACCACACCTGGCTAATTTTGTATTTTTAGTAGAGACAGGGTTTCTCCATGTTGGTCAGGCTGGTCTTGAACTCCCGACCTCAGGTGATCCACCCACCGTGGCCTCCCAAAATGCTGGGATTACAGGCGTGAGCCACCGCACCCGGCACATTCACATTCTTTAATAATATACCTTCAACTATATTATTGAGGAATGCTTTGCATATGGCAAGATTTTACAAATTTCAGAATGTCTTTCCATTGCCTTTACATATGAACAACACTCCGCATATAAAGGTTCTTTTGCTTTCTTCCTTTCCTTTCTCTTTCTTTCTCTTTCTTTCTTTCTTTCTTTCTTTCTCTTTTTCTCTCTTCTTTCTCTCTCTTCCCTCCCTCCCTCTTTCTTTCTGACTGGGTCTCGCTATGTCACCCAGGCTGGGGTGCACTGGCACAACTATAGCTCACTGCAGCCTCCATCTCCCTAGCTTAAACGATCCTCTTGCCTTAGCCTCCCAAGTAGCTTAGACTATACGCATGCACCACTATGACCACCGAATGTATTTGTATTTTTATTTGTAGTAGAGACAGGTCTTGCTATGTTGCCCAGGCTGGTCTTGAACTCCTGAGCTCAAGCAATCCTCCTGCCTCAGCTTCCCAAAGTGTTGGGATTTTAGAATGAGCTACCCTGCCTGGCCAATTTTTAGTTTTTAATAATATTTTTCCTCAAATCTTTTCTCTCCCAGATAATTCTTCTATTGTCTTACTTTTTTTTTTTTGAGACAAAGATCTTGCTCTGTCACCAAGGCTGGAGTGCAGTAAAATCATCACGGCTCACTATAGCTTCAACCTCATGGACTCAAGTGATCCTCCCACATCAGCTTCCTGAGTAGCTGGCTGGGACTATAGGCGCGCACAACTACATCCAACTAATTTTTTAATTTTTTGTGGAGATGGGGTCTCATTATGTTGCCCAGGCTGGTCTCAAATTCTTGGGCTCAAGCAATCCCCCTGCCTTGCCTTGCCAAAGTGCCAGCATTATAGGCATGAGCCACTGCACCTGGCTTGTCTTATTTTTTCAATTTCTTGTTTCATAGAGTACATGTTCTCTTAATTTATAGAGAGTAAAAAGCATTAATCAAATTTTATCTTTGCTTCTTGAGTAGTTCTTCCTTCAAAGTGTATTTTCATCTGACATTAGCTTATTATATGTGTATTTTTTAAAAATCTAGGCATATAGGCCTCACTTTGGATCCTTTCTGCTTATTAATCTTTTCATACTTTGAATGAGGGTAAGTCCAATTTTTGGCAGTAAATCCAATAAGGCTTGATACATGCTCAAGTGTTACATGCACACACACACACACACGCATGTGCACACACACACAAGTGCACACACACACACACACTCACACACAGTCAATTCTCTCTCACTTTCTTTCCTTTTAGTCCAAGGTCTACTATAACTTGACTTGTCATGCTGAATATTGATGGTTGATTATGTCTTGATTTGCCATCCTGAATATTGATGGCTGATTATGTCTTGTCTAAATAGCTGAGACTACAGGTGTGCACCACCATGCCTGGCTAATTTTTTTTATTTTTGGTCAAGATGGGGTCTTGCTATGTCCCAGGCTGGTTTTAAACTCCCAGCCTCGGGTGAATCACTTGAGGCCAGGAGTTGGGAGACCAGCCTGGCCAACATTGCAAAACCCCATCTCTACTAAAAACATAAAAATTAGCCGGGTGTGGTGGCACATGTCTGTAATTCCAGTTACTTGGGTGGCCAAGGCAGAAGAATAGCTTGAACCCACGAGATGGAGGTTGCAGTGAGCTTTGATCACATGACGGGGAGAGTGAGACTCTATCTCAAAACCAAAACAAAAAATTCCTGGCCTCAAATGATCCTCCTGCCTCAGCCTCCCAAAGCACTGGGATTACAGGTATGAGCCACCATGCCTGGCCAGTCCTTCCGCATTTTAGGGTGACCGGAAGAAGGAGAAGCAAGCTGGCAGCAGCCTCAATTTTGTTACATTGTCTTGTTTTACTGGTAAACAATCTATATCTTTAGTCTTCATCTTTCTAAATAAAGGGCTGTTGGGAGGACCACTCTGGACCAGCTCTTTTAATGAAATCTGCACTCTGCCAAATATCTGGGGGTAAGTGCATTAGCTCATGGTGTTCTCTATCAGTCTAGTTCAGAACACAACGTATCTGGCAAGCAAATATCATATTCTGTGCTATGGGATTGTGGCTGATGCCTAGTTTCATTATAAATGAAGTATATATCTTAATTTTTGGTTCATTTAGGTGGTCTTCAGAGCGGGGAATTATATAAATTGGCATTCGCTATCATTTTTGCTGGAAGCTCACTCTGGTCTGTAATGCTATCTAACAAATTAATTTTTATTTCATTGTTATTGAATGTTCATTAAATGTCCCCAACTAGACTAGAAGGTTGCTGAGCACAGGGATTTTGTCATTTTCCTAGCTATGGTAAGCACAGGGTAAGCCTAAGCCTTCAGTACTGTACCTGTTGAGTCAGGATAGGTCAGGGAGAGTTGTTATCAGCTGTGTTCTGTTTACTACCTGTGCTGTTAAGGGCTTAATGACAAAAGAAAAATTGTGTTCGATATGCCAGTAACAACAACTAAGTGAATGGTGTGCTCTGTTTCTCCTGAAGTAGGACTTCACAGCATCAAACAAAGCCTTTGCATTTTTCCTTAAGACCAAAGATTCAATCACTCTTAATATCTAGAACTATTAGCTATCTTTATTCAGTTCCAGATTGCCTTCATAATAATCATTTGAAAATTACCTTGGTGATCTCATGTTCATGTCCTTTGAACCTTTTCACCACATTTCCAGTTTTCCAATTATAGGCCACAACTGTCTGAAGAGAGTGAAGATTGTAGTTTCATTACTCAATTCTTGTTAAAGTGACACTAGCCTCTACTGCATTCTCACCTTACTTTCTCCCTCCTCACTCACTCCCTCTCTGTTCAGGAACTTGCTCAAAGCATTAAGGGTTCCCTGTTGTGGCCGTCCCTCCTCACGTGCCCCTCCTTTAATTTTCTTTTCTTTCCCCCTCGTTGTTCTCTGTCTCTCCCTCCGACACTGGACCACTGCTCTAAACTTACTGATGGGTTTGGGCTAACATTCCCCAAGAAGAACTGATTCTACTGGCTGTAGATGGTGAAGGAGAATTCCACGTAGGGTTAGATTTGTTTTCCCTACTGTACTGTATTTTTTTGTCATGGTGTTTTTTTAAAAATTTATCATTTCAAGCTGGGCATGGTGGCTCATGCCTGTAATCCCGCGCTTTGGGAGGCCAAGGCGGGCAGATCACCTGAGTTTGGGAGTTTGAGACCAGACTGACCAACATGGAGAAACCCCATCTCTACTAAAAATATAAAATAAGCCAGGCGTGGTGGCATGTGCCTATAATCCCAGCTACTAAGGAGGCTGAGGCAGGAGAATCGCTTGAACCTGGGAGGTGGAGATTGCAGTGAGCTACCCTTCCTGGCCTAGATTTTAAGACAAAATACTGCCAATTAAACTATGATACTTCGATGCATCCTGATTTCAGAAGTGTTAAAATGTGAAAAGTGAAAACAGGGCCAGGCACAGTGGCTCATGCCTGTAATCCCAGCACTTTGGGAGGCCAAGGCGGGCGGATCACCTGAAGTCAGGAGTTCGAGACCAGCCTGACCAACATGGAGAAACCCCATCTCTACTAAAAAAAAAAAAAATACAAAATTAGCCGAGTGTGGTGGCACATGCCTATAATCCCAGCTACTTGGGAAGCTGAGGCTGGAGAATTGCTTGAACCCAGGAGGCGGAGGTTGCGGTGAGCCGAGATGGCGCCATTGCACTCCAGCCTGGGCAACAAGAGCAAAACTCTGTCTCAAATAATAATAATAATAATAATTAAAAAATGTGAAAATATGCATCTTAGAACCACTGGAATACAGTATGCAAATGGAATTTGAAGATTCTAAAAGGCTATTGAAAATGAGAGACATTATTATTTTTTGAGACAGAGTCTCGCTCTGTCACCCAGGCTGGAGGACAGTGGCCCGATCTCGGCTTACTGCAACCTCCACCTCCCAGGTTCAAGCAATTCTTGAGCCTCAGCCTCCCAAGTAGCTGGGATTATAGGCAAGTGCCACCATGCCCAGCTAATTTCTGTAGTTTTAGTAGAGACGGGGTTTCGCCATGTTGTCCAGGCTGGTCTTTAGCTCCTGTCCTCAAGTGATCCACCTGCCTTGGCCTCCCAAAGTGCTGGGATTATAGGTGTGAGCCACCACTCTCAGCCCATTATTATTTTATTATTTTTATTAATTTTTTTGCACACAAAACAATAAACATTTTCTAAAAATACATACAAACAAAAAGATGCGTATCAAACATATGAGGAAGGTTGCACATGGGAAGATGGGGAATAGAAATGGGGAGTGGGAATTAAAGAAAATAAATGAGAGAGGGACTTTGTATGGATCAATGATAATAACTCAATCCTCTATTTGACAAAGAAGAAGGAGAAGAGGAAGAAAAAGAAAGTGGGATAAAGGATCAGAAAGGGAGGAAAATAGAAAAAATTAGAGTATGACTCCAGGGTAGACCTGTTTTGTTGTCGCTGGGTTGGTTGGTTGGTTTGTCTGTTGTATTTTTCATATGTTTCGCCATGTCGGCCAGGCTGGTCTCGAACTCCTAGCCTGAAGTGATCAACCCGCCTCGGCCTCCCAGATTGCTGAGACTACAGGCGTGAGCCACCACGTCCAGCCCCCACATTGCTTCTGGCCTCTGTGGTAGACCTCCCAGACGGGGCGGTCGGGCAGACGCGCTCCTCACTTCCCAGACGGGGCGGTCTCGGCCCATTATTAGTATTATTCACTATAAAAAGAATTAGCAGTTTTGCTACCAGTATCCCAGTTGTGAGGGCTATGATAGATCCAAATATGAAGGAGAGAAATGTGAGAATGGGAGGAAGGAGGACAAAAACACAAGGAGGAATCATGATGCATACCAGTGTAGAGACCATAAAAGAAGAGATTAGACAGTTCCTTTTGCTGACAATTAACTCCTGTGTCTCCATGTAGGTGTAACATGGGATTGGTGGGAAGTATAATCTTTGCCATTTATAGAAAGCATGTGGGTGGTCAGGCATAGTGTTAAGGATCTCACCTACATTCTTTGATTTAATCTTTATAACCACCTGTGAGGTGGCATTATTATTCCCACTTAACAGATAAGACAGAAGCTCAAAAAAATTTAAAGACTTGTCCAAACGAATGGGAAGTGGCCAAGCAGGGATTTAAATCCAGTCTTTCTAACTCTAAAGCCCATATTTTTACACTCATCAACCCTGCTCCAGAAATGCAAATCCTAGACTTCCTTTCAAAATATCTTCCTTTCCCTGCAATAAAGTTGTTTTCCCAGGAAACACTGCAAACCCCACCTTATCTTTCCCTCCAGAGACACAAAGGTCTGAGTTCAAAGCAGCCACGACAGAGACGGTATCCATGTGAGCTGGGCTATACTCTTGAAAAGCTTTAGTTTGAATTCTCTCTTCTATAATTTCATCAGGCCTGCTAAAAAGAGTATAGAAAATGAGAGACCCGGTGGCATGGGAGTGGATGGGCGGGGGCGGTTGGGGGTGGTAGGGAGAAGAATGTGGGTTAAGAAGGCAATTCAGGCCAGACTAAGGAGAAATATTTAAAAAGAAGAAGAGAAGGGAGACCCATTTACATTGTCAGCAATGGTATTATTTACTCTGAAAATGTGCAGAATGACTGAAGGATTGGAATCTGATAAAGGGGGATCCTGAAGCCAAGAAGCCAGGAGTCTTTCTTTGCTCACACTAGCAATTAATCCTAAAGATTTAGGGCCCCTCTGTGTATGGGTGCAGACACTGGCTAATAAACTGACTGTTTCTTTCTTTTGAGACAGAGTCTCACCCTGTTGCCCAGGCTGGAGTGCAGTGGTACACATGGCTCACTGCAGCCTTGACTTCCTAGGCTCAAGCAATCCTCCCACCTCAGCCTCCCAAGTATCTGGGACTACAGGCTCATGCCATTATGCCCAGCTAATTTTTGTATTTTTTGTAGAGATGGGGTTTCGCCATGTTGCCAAGGCTGGTCTCAAACTACTGAGCTCAAGCAATCTGTCCACCTCGGGCTCCCAAAGCGCTGGGATTACAGATGTGAGACAGCACACCCAGTCCTGACTGTTTCTTATCCAAAAGAAAACACACTAAACTATTCAGGGAAGGCCAACTATTCAAGGAAGGCCATCAACATTCGCCCTGGGCCTTCTCCTTCTTTAGTGGAGAGTTTTAATGGGGCATGATAAAACCTGGGCTCCCAGGGGAGGATTGCAGTACCTGTATTTATAAGTGCTGTGTTTGAGTTTGCTTTGCAGTTTCCCCATCACGACACAAAACCTACACGAAACCTTCTGTGGAGGAGCTTGTTTCAGTTGGCACCTGAGTAGCAGCATCCCTTGTGGCTGCTGGAAGTTGTGTTCCCTGTTTAATAAAAAGAATACATATTGTTAGTTTTGTTAGGCACAATAGTATGATGTTGAAAATAAATCCTTTTTTAGACTAATTAATTGTATCCTTTTGCTTTTCCTCCTCACCCTGCCTCACCCTTACGGCCCTGAGGTTATAGACACACAAAAACAAAACTGATTTTAAAAAAGACTAAGAAGCCGGGTGCGGTGGCTCAAGCCTGTAATCCCAGCACTTTGGGAGGCCGAGGCGGGTGGATCACGAGGTCAGGAGATCGAGACCATCCTGGCTAACACGGTGAAACCCCGTCTCTACTAAAAAATACAAAAAAATTAGCCGGGCGTGTTGGCGGGCGCCTGTGGTCCCAGCTACTCGGGAGGCTGAGGCAGGAGAATGGCGTGAACCCAGGAGGTGGAGATTACGGTGAGCCGAGATCGCGCCACCGCACTCCAGCCTGGGGGACAGAGAAAGACTCCGTCTCAAAAAAAAAAAAAAAAAAGACTAAGAAGTCCTGTAATAAGTAAAACACAGAATTGCCATATGGTCCAGCCATTCTAATCCTGGGTTTAAGGCCAAAAACACAGAAACAGATGTTCAAACAAAAATTTGTGCACAAATATTCACAGCAGCACTGTTCACAGTGGCCAAAAAGTGAAAACAACTCAAATATTCATCAACAGATGAGTGGAGAAACATCATGTGGTCAATCCACACAATGAAATATTACTCGGCCATTAAAAGGAATGAAGTACTCGTACATACTACAACATGGGTGAATCTTGAGAACATCATGCTAAGCAAAAGAAGCCAGACATGAAAGGCTACATAGTTCATATTCTATGTATGTGAAATATCCATAGTTGGCAAATCTATAGAGACAAAAAGCAGATTAGTGATTGCCAAGAGCTGGAATAAGGAAGAGACTGGGGAGCAACTACTTAATAGATACAGCTAGAATGTAATACAGAATATCTTAATAGGCTAGATATAGTTTGGATATGTGTCCCCTCCAAATCTCATGTTGAAATTTGATCCCCAATGTTGGAGGTAGGGCTTAGTTGGAGGTGTTTCGGTCATGTGGCCAGATCCCTCATGAATACTTGGTGACATCTCCCTGGTAATTAGTGAGTTCTCACTCTATTAGTTCCCACAAGAACTAATTGTTTTTAAAAAGCCTGGCACCTCCCTCCTCACCTGATTCCTTCCTCTCTTGCCAAGGGTTGCCTGCTCTCCTTTGCCTACTGCCACGGTGGAAGCTTCCTGAGCCCTCACCAGAAACAGAAGCCTGTGTCATGCTTTTTATACAGCCTGCAGAACCGTGAGCCAAATAAACTGCTTTTCTTTATAAACTACTTAGCCTCAGTTATTTTTTTTATAATAACACAAACAAAGAGGCAGAGTTTCCTTTTGGAGTGATGAAAATGTTCTAGAACTAGATAGTGATGATGGTTGCACAACAATGTCTCTATATACTAAATGTTACTAATCATAAATTTTATGTTATGTGCACTCTGCCACAATAAAATAAATACTGAGAAGATGTAATCAAAAATAAAAAATAATTTACACTACTGAAGCTTCTTGAAAAAGAAAAGCCTCAGTTATTCTAAAAGATTACAACCTTCCTTGGTTGTTGGATTTTTTTTTTTTAATAATTTCACTATGGCGCCTCTCATTGTGCCAGAATCATGAAATAGATGTTCTGAGATGCTAGAAATAATGGCACTAAATGAGACAATGTAGGTAATGACCTAGACTAGCAGTTCTTAAAGTGTGATCCATGGAACATGGGGGATTCCTGGGAGCCTTTCAGGAAGTTTGGGAGGACTTCCCTTTTCCAACTACATCTCTCAGTGAGGCCCTTCCCTCCCTCCCTCCCTTCCTCTCCTTTTCTCTCCTCCTTCTTCCTTCTTCCTTCTCCTCCTTCTCCTTCCTTCTCCTTCTTCTTTCTTCCTTTTTCCTTCTCCTTTCATTTTTTTTTGAGACAGGGTCTCACTCTATCGCCCAGGCTGGAGTGCAGTGGTGTGATCTCACTGTACCCTCAACCTCCCAGGCTTAGGTGATCCTCCCACCTCAGCCTCCCAGGGAGCTGCAACTACAGGCTTGCACCATCATGCCCAGCTAATTTTTTTGTGTTTTTTGTAGAGACGGGGTTTCGCCAACTCCTGGGCTCAAGCAATCCACGTGCCTTGGCCTCCCAAAGTGGGGCCTTCTTTTCTTTTAATACCTCAACATAAACAATAGATTATAATAGACTGAATGCAGAAGCAGATATCAGAGTCCAGTTGTCTCCTTTTTAAGGCAAACATTAGAAATTTGCAAAAACATAAAGTGATACCATTTTTTCTAAATATTTTGGTTTTGGAAAGTATATTTATTTTTCATAAAATGATGTTTTATGTTAATATGCAATAGGTTTATTGCTATTTCAAAATTAATAAGTAAATGTCTTTAAAATTTGTTTTTAAGAATTAATTAATTTTCTTATTTATTTTATTTATTTTTTTGAGATGGAGTTTCACCCTTGTCACCCAGGCTGGAGTGCAATGGTGTGATCTCAGCCCACTGCAACCTCTGCCTCCTGGGTTCAAGCGATTCTCCTGTCTCAGCCTCCCGAGTAGCTGGGACTACAGGCATGCGCCACTACATCAGGCTTTTTTTTTTTTTTTTGGTATTTTTAGTAGAGACAGGGTTTCACCATTTTTTGGCAAGGCTAGTCTCAAACTCCTGACCTCAGGTGATCCACCCACCTCGGCTTCCCAAAGTGCTGGGATTACAGGCGTGACCCACCGCACCTGGCCTCATTTATTTATTTTTAAATTTAACAAACCCTGCATGTGGCATTCAATCTCAGTTTTAATGTCAAATGATGGTATCAGAGCAGGATTCGAATCCAATCTATAACCTACATAAGCAAAACCTCTTTGGGGGTTCTTAATTTTTAAGAGTGAAAAGAAGTTGTGAGACCAAAAAGTTTGAGAGTCAGTGACTTAGAATTTAAATAATGTTAATATTGGATTATATATTAGAATTAAAAGAATAATGAAACATTTTCCAGATTTACTTGTATCATCCCCCTCAACTAACAAGGCTAGAACTGAAAAGAAAGAGAATGAATTATGCATTCAAAGATGCTCCTCCACTCATTCAGAGAACACCTCCTAAGCACCTTATTTGTGTACGTCCTATACCAGTTGCTGGCGAAACTGAAAAAAAGAGAAACCTGAAGATGTGACCAGCATGAATATTTGCTGGGACCGAAGGAACCTAACGAAGGACCAGTCTCAACTACTCCAGGTCATGTGTCCCCTGCGACTGGCTGTGATATCAGATAGCTGAGGGAAGTATGGGGGGCAGTGGGAGCACCCAGTCCCCATTTCTTCTGAGGTTCTGCCTAAAAGTTCTAGGAAATGAGTTTCTTATGGGCATGACCAACCTAATTTTAGGAAGAACTGTCTACAGGAAGAACTGTTTACAGAAGAGAACAATAGCTAAAATGCACCAACTTAATATTCTCATTCATACCATTAGCATTAAAAAAATAGAGCTTTCCAGAAGAATTTCAGCCTACATTTTGAGAAGTTGCCAGAACTGACCTCCTGACGAGAACAGGTAACCAATACAGAAAAGCACAATGCAATGGAAACAATGTGAGTGGCATCAAGAGGCCTAGGATCTACCCTAGCCCTGCCTCATCCCATTATATGTCCTTGAGCAGCTCCATTCCCCACTCTGGCCTCAGCCTTCCCAGCTAGAAAATTAGGACACTATACGAAATGATTTTTAGTAGACTATGTGTATAATGAGAGAAGGTCTCTCATTATTCATCTTTGTACTCCGAGTGGCTTGCACAGTACTGTACAACAAAAATACTTGTGAAGTGGTGAATCTAAGGTCCCTTCCACTTCAGATATTCCCGGATTTTCTATAAGAGGCCACAAGATGTGCTGAGAGGCAAAATTCAGGATAGTTTTCAAAAAGTTTGGGATGTGGTATTGTTTATAGATAGAGGGTGCAGGGCTTCTTATCTGCCAGCCTAACCTATTTTTCAACATTGTCATCAAACTAATGACAGATGCCATCCATAGATCTAGGTCACTGGAAATTGCAGGTTCTATAAATGGATTAGCTCTGCTCAAAACTGATTGGTATAGTCAGAGAGCCATACTTCCCAAGTAAAGCATATTCATGGGACATTCTACGGAAAAGATAACTTTTAGAATTACTTACCCCCAAACCAATAGGATCTTCTTGGTGAGCTGCCCTATTCAATAATTTGTAATGTGTATCCTTTGGAAAATAGTTCAGGCAGCCACTTCTTAATCTCTGTAATTAGTGGGAAGCCACTGAAGTTAATCTCTTCTCTGTCTAAGCATGTTTGCACTGAGAAGAGATTTACAAGGTAAATAAAGACCTTGTTTATTAAAGAGATGGTTAGGTGTGGTTTTCCCTCACAAAGAAAGAAATATTTTACAAAATTCCAAGATTATCTCTCTCACATTTCCACAGTTCAGGAAAGTGTACTATAGTGTTAATTATATATCTATTTTTAAATATGCAAAATATATTTAAATACATTGTTAAACATTTTGATTTTGCCCATAACATAGTACTTCTATTCATCAAAAATCTTGAGTTGACTGCTTATTTCAGAGTTTACAGCTTTTGTGAAAAAGGCAATTTCTCCTGTTTTAAATAATTCTCCTAGAATTTGAGATGGAAGAGCTTTTCAAAATCACCATATATAAACCATTCATTTATTTCAAGATCTGCAGAGTAAGGGTAGAAATATTATTTGCTCAAAATTATAACTAAGACCATTTACTTAAAGATCTGCAGAATAAGGATAGAAATATTATTTGCTCAAAATTATAACTAAGACCATTTACTTAAAGATCTGCAGAATAAGGATAGAAATATTATTTGCTCAAAATTATAACTAAGTAAATCTCTTGACTTCTAGTCCAGAATTTCCATTATAAATGTCTACAAAGAATAAACAGTATTATTGCATTTTAATAACTCAATTTTGAGAATTCAATTAAATTCTAAATATTGATTGACAGTGCTGCTTATTCTGAGAATTAAGGGGAGCACAGAATAGTCAGAACATTTGATTACATGCATTAGTGTCTGCATTAGATAGGACTAGTTGTGAATTATAGCTCAACTGTGGCCTTGGGCAAGTTGCTGAACCTCTCTAAGTCTCACTTTCCTATGTGTAAAATAGGATAATAACTCTATCATTGACTTCTGCGAAGATTAAAAATAGCACTTAAAATGTACCAGGAACTGCTCTATGTTTTATATTTATTAACTCATTTTATCTATTCCACAAGCCTCTGACATACTGTTACTACAGGTTGAGCATCTAATCCAAAAATCCAAAATCCAAAATTCTCCAAAATCTAAAACTTTTTGAGCACTGACATGACATTCAAAGGAAATATTCATTGGAGCATTTTGGATTTTTTTTTTTTTTTTTTAGACAGAATCTTACTATATTGCCCAGACTGGTATGCAGTGGCACAACCTGGGCTCACTGCAACCTCCACCTCCCAGGTTCAAGCAATTCTCCTGCCTCAGCCTCCTGAGTAGCTGCGATCACAGGTGTGTGCCACCATGCCTGGCTAAGTTTTGTATTTTTAGTAGAGACGGAGTTTCACCATGTTGGCCAGGCTGGTCTCAAACTCCTGACTTCAAGTGATCTGCCCACCTAGGCTTCCCAAAGTGCTGGGATTACAGGCATGAGCCACCGTGCCCAGCCACATTGGAGCCTTTTGGACTTCAGGTTTTCCATTAGGGATGCTCAACCCTTAAGTATATAATGCAAATATTCTAAAATCTGAAATTTGAAACACTTCTGGTCCCAAACATTTCAGATAAGGGATACTCAACCTGTATGGCCATTTTGCAGATGTAAAAAGTGAGGCACAGAGATATCAAATAGCTTGCTCAAGTTTATACTGCAAATAAGTGGCAGAGCTGAAACTTGAATCTAGGCAGTCCAACTCCAGAGGCCCTGTTCTTGACCAGCATATTATACTGCATCTCTACAAAAGCTGGTGCATATAAAGCTTTTGGTTCAATCTGGCAAGTTGTTAACAATAAATTATAGTTACTAGCATGATTGCAAGATTAACGGTGATCATACTGGAAGCAGCATTTTCACCCTTATTAATACTGTTTATAATGCACAAATATTAATGCACAAATATACACAGAGAACACACACAAATGGATATATGAATCTAGAGGATATTAAAGCTGAAGCAAATTATGGCCTCTGATTAGAGTGATTGGACCCAATAAAGCTAAGAATTCATTATGTTACATAGCAAGGCAATTAAAAAGTCTCAAGAACAAAGTATATGAATTTGGGTTATGTCTACATTGTTGTAACTTATCATGAGTAGACTAAGAAAAGTACTAAGTTATCTTCCACTATTTTTATTAGGAACATGTAATATACTTGAGAGGAGGCATAATTTCTGGTTCATCTTTGTATCTATGATTTGACCTTAGCCTAGGAGAATGAACGCAAGGCAAATAAATACCTGTTGAGTGAATGAATGGAATACTAAGATGAAGAGTTGGCTTGGTGGTATGCTATTTTTTTTTTTTTTTTTCTGAGATGGAGTTTCTTGTTTTCCAGGCTGGAGTGCAGTGGTACGATCTCAGCTCACCACAACCTCCACCTCCCAGGTTCAAGCGATTCTCCAGCCTCAGCTTCCTGAGTAGCTGGGATTACAGGCACCTGCCACCACGCCCAGCTAATTTTGTGTTTTTAGTAGAGACGGAGTTTCTCCATATTAGTCAGGCTGGTCTTGAACTCCCGACCTCAGGTGATCCGCCCGCCTTGGCCTCCCAAAATGTTGGGATTACAGGTGTGAGCCACCGTGCCCGGCCCAGTGGTACACTTTTTAAAGACCCAACAACATAAGCGCCCTTTTAACCTGCCCAACAACATATCCTTTAGAGAGCAGTCACCCTGTTTCATCCCAGACTCCACACCCAGAAAGGCTGGAGAGAACATGGGAAAATCTATAGATTCAATTATGGCTCAGGATGTCCCCATTGGTTCCGGTTGGAACCAGGCCTCAGTCTGAATCCCAGCACTTATTTCTATTCCAATCTGCTTTCCAAAGGCCTTGGGATATCCAGTAGTCACTCTAAACCACCCTAAACAGAAAGCAGAGAATTCTCTTTTAACTCTCCGGTGCAATATTCCTTGATATACACCAGTACCTATCCATGAAGAAACTGGGACTCAGAGGGCTGTGACTTGCTGAAGGTCACAGGGGCAGAGCTAGGTGGACTGGACCTTATTTCCCTGGTCCCCTGTTAATGCAAATACTGATATCTTATCTCCCTCCATCTCCCCAAATCTCCCTCTGCACGCTTCTATCTTACACTCTGGGAGACCAAGGCATTTTTAGTCGCCAAAACAACGCTCAAAGAAAGAAAAGTATGAGTAGAAACACCTGGTAGCTGGTCTGGTTCGGCCCTCTAATGGTACAGATAGGGAAAACCGAGGCCCAGGGAATAAGAGGGTCTTGCCTAGAGTCACACAGGGAGCCAGTTCTAGGCCACCACTCTCAAGGTTGCCTCAAATTTTGGGGACGACTTGTGTGCAGTTTTTCCTTTCTGTCGCTTCAGACAGCAAATACTCCTCTCCCTGCCCATTATATGAACAACTAAAGCTTATTTTGTTTTTGTTTTTAAGAGACGGAGTCTCGAGTCTCGCTCTGTCACCCAGGCTGGAGTGCAGTGGCGCGATCTCGGCTCACTGCAACCTCTGCCTCCCGGGTTCTAGCAGTTCTCCTGCTTCAGCTTCCCAAGTAGCTGGGACTACAGGGGCACGCCACCACTCCCGGCTAATTTTTTGTATTTTAGTAGAAACAGGGTTTCACCGTGTTGCGCAGGCTGGTCTCGAACCCCTGAGTTCAGGCAATCCACCCGCCTCGGCCTCCCACAGTGCTAGGATTCCAGGCGTGAGCCACCGCTCCCGGCCTAAAGCTTATTTTTTATGTGTATGTGGAAAGCGGGGAGAGGAGTCCCCGAAGATGGGAACCTAGCGCCACCCAGCCCAAGGTTGGCCCTCATAACCGCTCTCCGCTTCGACCAAAGGGCGAGGGTAGCCCGCTCCTAGTCTGCCGCTACGCCCCTTTCTCCCACCTCAGGCTCAGTACCCACCGGTGGGCTGGGGGGCTGGAGCTGGGGCCGGCGGGAACGTGGAGCCTGGGGCTGTGAACAGCCTCCGAGCCCTCCCGCGCCTCCGCCCCTAGCAGCAGGCGCACGTTGCTAGGGCGGGAGTGCGGGAGAAAAGCCTCCGGGCACCCTCGCAGGCCGCCGAACGGCAGTTCCGCTCGCCTAAAGCTGGGACGGAACTGAGCGCCCGGCGGTACTCTCTTCGTGTAGCAATGCACTGATGAGGTCCAGAGAAGAGGACGCTTGTGCCCAGGACCCCGCTGCCAGAAGAATCTAGACAATCCAAGGAAAACAGGTACCTTTGTAATAGCTATGGAGAAAGCACTTAATAAAGGTCATCTTTTAAATTATTAGTCGCTCAGATATACGTGTTGCCGTATTTGGAGTTTCCCTGATTTCGACTAGAAATTCCTCCTTTGGACACTCCCCCAGCTCCCCACTCCTCTATTCCTTTCATTATTTTTTTCATTGAACTATTACAGCCTAGTACCATAGCAAGAAGAGACCCCTCAGTACCTTCTTGAGATCCGAATGGGAAGACGGTTGGAGAAACTAACAGTTTTTACAGCTGCGGTCGCATTGCTTCCAGACTAGTCTATTCATCTCCGTATTCCTGGTGCACAGTATGGGGCTTGGTATATAGTAGGGGTTTGTTGAATGTTTGTTGAATGAATGAATGAATGAGTGAATAGCAGGGATTCTAGCCAACATTTATTTATTTATTTATTTATTTATTTTTTATTTATTTTTAAGACGGAGTCTTGCCCTGTCCAGGATGAAGTGCAGTCGCGCGATCTCGGCTCACTGCAACCTCTGCCTCCCAGGTTCAAGCGATTCTCCTGCCTCAGCCTCCCAAGTACCTGGGACTACAAGTGCGCGCCTCCATGCCCAGCTAATTCTTGTATTTTTAGTAGAGATGGGGTTTCATCATGTTGGCCAGGCTGGTCTTGAACTCCTGACCTCAGGTGATCCACCCGCCATGGCCTCCCAGAGTGCTGGGATTACAGGCATGAGCCTCCGTGGCTAGCCCCAACATTTATTTTGAACCCTAGTAGGTGCCTCTGCAGTGTTGATCTGGCAAAACAGCCTTCAATGAAGATTTGTGGAGTTTCTGAAAATTGGGTGCCTTTGAGGGGGTGGGAATGGTGAAAGAAGTTTGCCTCCACATACTGGCTATTGGGTCTGTTTTCCAATCCAGGGAAGGGATCCCCTCCATGGCATCCCTGATGAGGTATCTGTAGCCCTAGTTGGTGCTCGCTCTGTAATGATGGACTCATTACTTTCTAAGTTAGTGACCTATTGTTGAGAGATTTCCTTCTGGCAAGAGAAAGTATCTACCCCTATGCCATTTGAAACTCTGATCTTCGTTCAGAGCCGATGGCTCTCCTTACAGACTTAATCCCTTTTTCCCACAACAGCCTGGGAAGCCACAACCAGGATAAACTTACTGCTTCGTCCTGGGACACTGGGCTAGGTTCAGTGCAGCTACAGAGTTGAGTTACTAGATCTCTGCACCCAAGATGTTCCTGCTCTGGGGATGTTTTTCCCTCTGAGAGAGAGGCTTTAGGCTTAAGGCACGAAAGACTCCCAAACTGGTACCTGTAGCCAGGCCTCTCCCTGAGCCGGACCTGTATATCCACCTGCCACCTGCCCATCTGCAACTGGCTGTTTAAAAGACACCTCATTCTTGACATGACTCATACCAGAAACATCATCTTCCCCCCAAACCTGTTCCCCCTCTTTTCCCTCTAAGTGCTGGGCACTACCATTCACCAATCACCCAAGCCAAGGATCTAGGAGTCATTTGTAACTTTACCCTCGCTTCCTCGTTCAAGAACAATCCCCAAGACTTCTCAATTCTGCCTCCCAAACATTATAAAAATAAAAATCTGTTCACTTCTCTCTACCTACCACCTGGATTCAGGCCAACATCAGGGTGTGACAGATTAAAAATGACCACAACTTCTTTGTAGCTCTTCCCATCAAGGCTGGCTTTGTAACTTGTTTTGACCAATAGAATGCAGCAGGAGTGACATTGTGGGACTTCTGAGTTTAAGCTTCAAAAGGCCATGCGGTTTCTGCTCCCATCCTCTTGGAACATTGCCAGCATGGGAAGAGGACCAAGCTAGTCTGTTTGAGAGACATGGCCCATCCAGTAGCTAGCACCAAATACCAGCCATGTGAGTGACTGTTGCCCAGGCTGGAGTGCCGTGGTGCGATCTTGGCTCACTGCAACCTCCGCCTCCTTGGTTCAAGCGATTCTCCTGCCTCAGCCTCCTAAGTAGCTGGGATTACAGGTGCGCGCCCCCACGCCCGGCTGATTCTTGTATTTTTAGTAGAGACAGGGTTTCACCATGTTGGTCAGGCTGGTCTCGAACTCCTGACCTCATGATCCGCCCGCCTGAGCCTCCCAAAGTGCTGGGATTACAGGTGTGAGCCACTGTGCCCGCCTCAGTGTTATAATCTTATGGGACTTCCAGGTACATGCAGTCCATCATTGATCAAAATGTTATTATGCAGCATACGACTTTATCCTCAGCTTAGAGGCCATCTCCCTCTCTGCCCCCCGAGTCTTCCCTAACCATTCCTTCCCTTCTCCAGACTGGGTTAACTATTCTTCTTCTGTGCTTCCAAAGCCCCCATACTTTCCACCACATAGTATAACTTTTCATTTACTTCTCTCTCTCACTCAACTGCAAGCAACAGAGGCAGTGACCGAGTCTCATTTACACTTGTATTGTTGGTATCTAACCCAGGGTCTGGCACAGCACTGCAACAGAACTTTCTACAATTATGGAAAATGTTCTATACCTGCATTGTCTAATACTTTAGCCACTAGCCCTACTAGCTATTGAGCACTTGAAATGTAGCTAGTGCAACTGAAGAACTGAATTTTAAATGTTATTTATTTTTAATTAACTTAAATTTAAATAGCCACATGGGGCTAGTGGTTATGGTATTGAATGAACAGTGTAGGGCTAGCACATAGTAGATGGCCATTGAATATTTTTGAACAAAGATTAAAAGGGAAAGACAGTCATGACAGACAGTTAGAACAGGATAGAATGCTATGGGTATAAGCAACATAATTTCATGTCGACCTCTCCTGGCTCCTCACTTCACATCCCCTCAACTTTACACTACCAGTGCCTTTGTCTTAGTCCATTTTGTGCTGCTGTAACAGAATACTACAGACTGGGTAATTTATTATGAACAGAAATGTATTTGGCTCATGGTTCTGGAGACTGGGAAGTCCAAGATCGAGAGGCTGCATCTGGTGAGAGCCTTCTTGCTGCATTATGACATGGTGGAAGACATCACATGGTGAGAGTGCAGGAGTAGTGAGGGAAGGGGACAAACTTATCCTTCTATCAGGAACCCACTCCCACAATAACATCATTAATCCGTGCATGAGGTCAGAGCCCTATGATCTAATCACCTCTTAAAGGTCCCACCTCTCAACACTGTCACAAAGGGAATTCAGTTTCCAGCACATGAACTTTGGGGGACATGTTCAAACCACAGCAGCCTGTGGCTCTGCCTTATTTAAATATAATCCTAGTTTTTGGCTCTTTATGGCCTGAGTTGGTTGTTCTCTCCTGGACTTGCCCAGATTGATAACACCCCTCCTGTGAAGTGGGCTGGTCTGAAGAGCCCCCTGGAGAAGAGAGCTGTTCTCATCTAGTTTAGTCTGGCCTGAGCAGAGAGGACTCTGTCACTGGGAGACTTGGACTTCATCATAGAGAACCCATGTGATCTGAATTTTTCTGCATGGCAGGCTGCCAAATCCCTCTTAAAAGTGACGGTTAAAGCTGGCTGTACTGTGAAAACACCCCAGGAGGAAAAGAAGCCACAGTGTTGGTAGTCTTATTGCTATTCCTGGAAACCATGCAAACCCCAGTCAGATGACTTCCAGCCCTGGCACCACAGATATTGAATCAGTGTCTGAGAAGGAAGGAGGAATGGACACAGGCCCAGGCAGAAGGGGGCTGGGCTGGGCCAGGCCAGGGCCCCACCAGGCAGGCAGAAAAGGCTGGGCCTGACACCAAGGAGCAGGCCTGAGGGGAAGTAAAAGCTAGGGAAGAATAGGCCTTTCCAAAAGACTTTCCAAAATGTTCATTAAAATAAAAAAGTTTAGGCCAGGCCTGGTGGCTCACACCTGTAATCTCAACAATTTGGGTGGTTGAGGTGGAAGGATCACTTGAGGCCAGGAATTTGAGACCAGTCTGGGCAACATAGCAAGACTCAGGTCTCTACAGAAGTTTTTTTTGTTTTATGTTTTTTTTTTTTTTGAGATGGAGTCTCGCTCTATCGTCCAGGCTGGAGTGCAGTGGTGCAATCTCGGCTCACTGCAAGCTCTGCCTCCTGGGTTGACGCCATTCTCCTGCCTCAGCCTCCCGAGTAGCTGGGACTACAGGTGCCCGCCACCACGCCCAGCTAATTTCTTTCTTTTTTTGTATTTTTGGTAGAGACGGAGTTTCACTGTGTTAGCCAGGATGGTCTCGATCTCCTGACCTTGCGATCCACCCGCCTCGACCTCCCAAAGTGCTGGGATTACAGGTGTGAGCCACCGTGCCCAGCCCAGAAGTTATTTTTTTTTTAAGTTTTTTTAAAACGATCCAAACCAAATGTTATAAATGAGCAAGTGAAAGGGAAGGTTAGAGAGCAGGTTGTACACATAATCCCAATTTTGTAGAATAAATATGTTCCAGCTTGTATCATATAGTGGGAGCTAATGAATGCTTTAACCTATGTGTGAGGAAGTGTAAGTATATTTGTAGCAGTTTTTCACACATTGTAAATCATGTGAGGTTCTTCGAAGATTGAGAGCAGAGTTCATGGTACAGAAAGACGTCTTGCACTTGCTAGTCCTCTGTCTGGAAATCTCCTCCCCAGATGTTTTCATGCCTTGTTTTTTCCAGTGCCACTTACCTGAGAGGACTTCTACGCCATCCTTTCTACACCAGCACCTCCATCATGCTCTTTTTCTTGTAATACTTGAATCTTTTTCATAGCCCTTATCATTACTGACATTATATTACATATCCATTTGTTGCATTTTATTTGTTCATGAAAGTAGACTTTGTTCTTCTTGACTGTTGTATCCCCAGTGTCTAAGGCCTGGCACACAGGCAGGGGCTCAATAAATCTGTTGAATGACTAAAATGTAACAATGGTGTCCATTCTTCTCTCCCCAGCTCAAAGTGCCTGACGTTCAAGTACAGCCCTGCCCATGCCCATGAAGCCTCCAGAGGTCCCCTAAGAGCTCTAAGCAGCTTTCAAATTTTTTTGACCTCATAAAGAAGTACATTCATTCTCCACGGTGCATATATATGTATATATAGGCCAAAGACAAAATTACAACAAATGTAGTTAAGTGATCTTATTGGCTTTTATTAGCACTTCTAGAATCAGGCAACACCTCATTCTATAAAACAGAATGTTCCAATGAGCTGAACAGAGGACGTGGGCTTTCTAGGTAGAAAAGAGCCGAAAAAAAAAAAAAACAGAAAAAGGGAAAAAAAGAGGACTGCTCATTTCAAAGTTACTTTCCTTTTAGGGTTAAAACAGAGAGGACTTCCTTATCATGCCAGCTAATTCTGTACTGTTTGAATATGCTCTCTCTCTTTTTCTCTCCCAATTTCTTGGAAGTTCAGATAAACTACTTAGTTTTGGTTTGGTGAAGTGGCAATTTAGCATGAGTAACTCCATTTTGTTTTGGTCTGGTCTGGTAGGGCCTAGTTTGGAAGCCCAGTCCAAAACAATGACCTTCCATTCATTTTGTTTAACTATTATATGTAATTGAAACAACAACAAAAACCTTACTAAGAGCATGTTTTCTGTTTTGTTCTTTATTCTTTTCTTTTTTTCTTTTTTGGAGACAGAGCCTCACTCTGTCGCCCACCACCCCGGCTGGAGTGCAGTGGTGTAATCTCGGCTCACTGCAACCTCTGCCTCCTGGGTTCAAATGATTCTTCTGCCTCAGCCTCCCGAGTAGCTGGGACTACAGGCATGTGCCATCACGCCTGGCTAGTTTTTGTATTTTTAGTAGAGATGGAGTTTTGCCATGGTGGCCAAGCTGGTCTCGAACTCCTGACCTCAGGTGATCCACCCTCCTCAGCTTCCCAAAATGCTGAGATTACAGGCATGAGCCATTGTGCCCAGCCTTTTTTTCTTTCTTTTTATAAAAGATGCTGATCTCCATCCCTTGAATTTACTGATATGCCACCTAATAAAGGGTTGCCACTGCCTTAGGGCAGTGTTTCTAGAAACAGTCAAGGCGCTCCTTTGCATCCTAGTCAAGGAGTGACTGCCACAAATGCAGCTTCTTGGCTTCATCTCAGACTTAATGGATGAAAATCTTACCGGAAAGTCTGCGTGTTTTACAACTCCTCCTCTTTCCCCTCCTGACCATCCCCTGTCCTCTGATTCTGAAGCCTAATAAAGCTTAAGAGCTATAACCGGGGAGTTTATGAGTATCCCAAACGTGTCCTGCAGGGCTTGATGAACAGATAGGGAAAGGGCGATTCTCCAGTTCCAGTCCAACTTGGCTCATAAGTGGTGAAACAGAGGAACCCGACTTGATAAAAGTAAATCCACTCCTACCTTAGCCCTTTGCATTTGCTGATGCCTCTGCCCGAAAGCAACTCTGGTGATTTAGGGGCTGTTTTCCAGATCCTGGACCTGGTAGGGCCAATGACGCTCTAGGGCCACACCCAGTGAAGGCCCCTCTCCCCCGCCCCAACTTTCCCTAAGGATTTTAACCCTTGTTCCTCCCCCTGCCCTCCACAACCTCTTTTCTTTTTTTTTTTGAAACAGAGTCTTGCTCTGTTGCCCAGACTGGAGTGCAGTGGCACGATCTCAGCTCACTGCAACCTCCGCCTCCCAGGTTCAAGCGATTCTCGTGCCTCAGCCTCCCCAGTAGCTAGGATTACAGGTGCACACTACCACGCCCGGCTCATTTTTGTGCTTTTAGTAGAGACGGTGTTTCACCATGTTGGCCAGACTGGTCTCGAACTCCTCAAGTGATCTGCTTACTTCAGCCTTCCAAAGTGCTGGGATTACAGGCATGAGCCACTGCTCCTGGCCACACAACCTCTTTTCTTTTTAGCCTTCACACAAAAAGCACCTCCTGTTTTCTTTGTTTTCACCATAGGGTTGAATAATTCCCCATCCCCAGTCCTTAGAAGGAACAAATTCTAACCACAATCTCTAATTACCGTGGCCTATTTCCCTCCCCACCCTCAGAGGACTGTAGATGCTGTTATGAGGCCATCACCCTCCCACTGGGATGCACTGGAAACTTCTTTCGATGCCAGGAAAGCAGCACCCCTGTCGCCAAAGAACCTCACACAATTTACATTCTGAAACCTGCTACAACTATATTTACAGATCCTCACACATATAATAAAAACTTTTATTATCCCCTACTGTATATCCGACACCCAAAGTAAACACTTTGTAGACAAGATCTCATTTCATTCTTGAAGTAGCCCTCTAAGGTAGATAGTATTATTATCTACCTCTGTTGTAGAGCTAAGAAAACAGACACAGAAGCTGTGAGTAACCTGACCGAGATCCCATAGCTGTAAGCTGCATAGCTGGGATGAAACCAATGACTATATTTCACTCAGTGCTCTCTCTAGTCATATGGTGTAATATTGTCTATCTGGGGTGACAATGCGTCCCCACTGGATGATGACACCACTGTGTACTTCTCTGGGTAGCTCTGGGGCTGTTAGCTGCCCTTACCCCTCAGGTGCTAAAGCAGTAGTGGCTGAGAAGGAAAGGATTCTATCTCCTTTGTGTAGCCATTGCTTAGAGAAGCTTCAGAGTAGAGGTGCTAGAGCCCCTGTGAGCTATGGGATGTAATGTTTTTCGGTTTAGCTCCCGCCTGTGTTCAGTTCTGATGCACTCAGAGTACTCTCTGACACCTGAAGGCCTGGGCCCTTCCCCTTTTGAGAGAGTGCCCAGCTTTCTGCCAAGACCCCCAAGAAAGAATTTGGGGTTGGTGGCCGGGCGCGGTGGCTCACACCTGTAATCCCAGCACTTTGGGAGGCTGAAGGGGGAGGATGGCTTGAGCCCAGGAGTTTGAGATCAGCCTGAGCAACATGGCAAAACCCTGTCTCTACGAAAAATACAAAACTTAGCTGGGCACGGTGGCACGTGCCTGTAGTCCCAGCTACTCAGGAGGCTGAGGTGGGAGGATCACTTGAGCTGGGGAGGTCGAGGCTGCAGTGAGCTATGATTACACCACTGCACTCCAGCCAGGGTGACACAGTGAGACCCTATCTCAAAAAAACAAAAAAAAAAAAAAAAAAAAAAAAGAAGAAGAAGAATTTAGAGTTGGAGAGCAGTGTTCTCCTTGTATGCCCAGACAGACTAGACTGGATCCCCAGCAGAGGGCTCAATCTGGGCTCAGACTAATATATAAGATCCGGGGGGGAAGCCCTAAACAGCTCAGGTACATGTTAGCAGTTTTTCTTTCTGGGGTGGGGGTGGGTGGATTTTTCTTCCACATGCTTATTTGCATATTTTGTTTTCTTCAAAATAAAAAGGCATTACTTTTTTTCAATGCTAGTTTAAAAAGAAAACTCAAATATTCAAATTCAAAAAGTTTGGATGTAAATACTTTGGGAAAATCAGCCTAATACAGATGTTTCTCACTGGGCCTCAATGTTCAATTTAAAAAATTATTAATTATAGTAACCTTAAGTCACACTGCCTAGGTTCCAATCTCATGGCTACCAATTAGTAACTGTGACCCTTGGCAAGCCACTTAACTTCCATAAAAATGGGATCCTAATAGTACTTTCCTCGCACTATTAGTAGACACTTAGCGATTGCAGCTGCTGTGTTCCAGATATTGTTTTATGTATTTAGCGTATTTACTCCTCAGCCGTCTGGGAGGCAGGTACTCTCACCCCATTTTACAGCTGGAGTTCCCACCCAGTTGAGCAGCCAAACGGGATTTGAGCCAGGAAGTTTGTCAGCAGAGCCTCGCTTGAAGCTACGCATCTAAAACTGCCTCTCAAAAAGGGCAGTGGTCGGGATTACATAACGGAACGCTTGCAAAGCTCTCAGCGAAAGCCTGGCACTTAATAAGTGCTCAATAAAGTGTCCTACGGTCACAGTAATATTTGGAGTTTTATGTTTGTTGTAGAACAAATACGCATACAATCGCGATTTCATTTAACAAGGAATTTAAAGAGACCTGCTGCCCCAGGCGGGATGGGAGCGCGGGTGGGGTGGGAGGAGGCGCAGCGGCGGGGCGCGCTGGCGCACCGGGAGGGCCGGGGGCGTGGTCAGCCAGGCCCCGCCCGCCGCCACCTGCGACAGGTGGAGCGCACGGGGCGGGCGCACGGCCATGTCCGCCGAGGGCGCGGAGCCGGGGCCGGGGTCCGGGCCCGGGCCGGGGCCACTCTGCCCCGAACACGGCCAGGCTCTGAGCTGGTTCTGCGGCTCCGAGCGACGGCCCGTGTGCGCCGCCTGCGCGGGGCTGGGCGGTCGCTGCCGGGGGCACCGCATCTGCCGGGCGGAGGAGCGCGCCGAGGAGCTGCGGGTGAGCGGGTGTGGGCGCCGGAAGGCGAGGGCTCCGGAGACCCCGGGCGCGCCTGGCGGGACCCGGCAGGGACTGGGGAGCATGGGGCTGGGCGGACTCGACAGCCGGCCCCGGAGCCCAGGCTCCTTGGTGGCTTTGGCTGTAGGACTAGGCGGTTAAGGGTGTGGCCTCTGAAGTCAGGCTGGCCTGAGTTCGAATCTACTGCCTGTGAGTCACGTAACTCTCTGAGCCTCAGTGTCTTCATCTGTAGTTTGGGGACAACAACAATAATAACAGCGCGTACTTATTAGAGTTGTGAGATATAAGTAAGATAGTGAGTGAAATGCTTAGCGATAAGGGGATCCAGGCTCTCCAAGCCCCTTCCATTGCTCTGTTGAAGCTGGGGTTGGCATGAAAGGCTCAGCTGCTCCAGTTCTCAGCGCAAGGTGTGCCCCAGCTCCCGCCCCTGTGGAAACTGACGCTGATAAAATCCAGCGCGTCCTTGTCCCTTAACGCCTGTACTCAAAGCCCCCCTCCTCCTTTCACCTCTTCCCCCTGCTCCTGCCTCCTTCTGGCTTCTGGTGCGGTGATCTCTTTTTCGCTTTCAGGATTGGCCTTGACTGTACTTCAAGCTGGTTTAAGGGCTTCAGCTGGATAAACGGTGGGGGTAGGGAGAATATCAGGAGATTCCCCTTCACCCAGGCTTTCTCGCCACCTCCACTTCCAGCTCGGCTCCAGGGTGGCCACCTCTTTGTCATCACCGTTCTCCTGAGCTGCTGAGATTGGGAGAGTCGAAGTCACCTTGGGGCTTCTCTGTGGTCCCTGGGGATTTCCTTGCAATTTGATTAAACAGCTTGTTTCTCCCAACCCGACTCTGGAGTTCACCCCTGCTGTGAAGCCTGAGGGCTCTCGCTGGGGACTTCACCTACTCAGAGTGACCTGTAATAAACACATCTTATATAGGGTGCTGGGCTCGGGAGGGGTTCAGTTTTTCAGCAACACCCAAAAGCTCCTAGTTCGTCCTGTTACCTCTATCAACAATAATGATGACAAAAATAAACCTGGATAACGCGGTGTAATCAACTTGCATAACGGACAAAAACTTTGCAAACTCCAAAGTACTTAAATGTCTGTTATCTCATTCTGTCTTGACCACGCCTTTGAAGGGGTCCTACCTACATTTTACAAATGAGGCACCAGAGGCCCAGAACAAGGCAGTAACTCCTCCGAGCTTCCTAATGTTCAGGGGTGGGACCCAGGGAGTCATCGACTAGGCAAGAGGAAACTGCTGCTTTGCTTCGGCGGTTGGAGGGAGGAAGTGATGCTAATGGGGGTGAGAATGTCATGGAAACCTTAAAAGTAGCTATCAGGACTGGATTTGAGTGGTGGAAAGAGTGAAGCCTCGGGCAGGTGGCAGGCCTGGTGCTAGTTTCAGTACTACTCCAGGGAGCCTTCTTTGAACCCCTCTGAGGCCCTGTGTATATTTATCTCCTTTGCCTGAAGAGAGGTGGATCTTACCCTGTCTTCCTCCAAATTAGAGTAGATTTCTTTTGCACATTCCTTCCTCTATCCATTCAGTCAGCAAATGAATCTCACCCTAGGGCAAGATTGTTACCAAAACCAGCACCAGTTCTACTGCTCTCCTACCTCTGGATTCCTGCCCTGTGGTTTTTCAGAAGCCTTCTCAGTGCTCTTAGTCCATGGTGCATGGTGATCACAGCTTCCTCCTAGTCAACTCAATTCTGTAACTTTGTATTTGGACCTGTGAAATGTAAGACTAATTTCTACTTCTGGGTGGAAAGATTTACAAGGGCTTCCTGGAAGAGGTAGCTAAGTTGCCTTTTGGCAGATGGAACTGAGGCAGAACTCTTAGGGGAAACAGTGGAGGGACTGCTGCTTGGACAGGCTCTAGGTATCACCTGGAGAAACGGAGAGCAAAAGCAGGGCCCTGGCCCATATCTTCTCGGGGAAGTCACTTCTCTTTGGGCCTCAGCTTTCCTGTTTCTTTCTCTTTCCTTTTTTTTTAAATTTATGTGTATTTATTTATTTATTTATTTATTTATTTATTTTTGAGACAGTCTCACTCTGTCGCCCAGGCTGGAGTGTGGAGTGCAGTGGCGCTATTTCAGCTCACTGCAACCTCTGCTTCCTAGATTCAAGAGATTCTCCTACCTCAGCCTCCCAAGTAGCTGGGACTACAGGCGCATGCCATTACGCCTGGCTAATTTTTGTATTTTTTGGTAGAGATGGGGTTTTACCACGTTGGCCAAGCTGGTCTCGAATTCCTGATCTCAGGTGATCCGCCCACCTCAGCCTCCCAAAGTGTTGGGATTACAGGTGTGAGCCACTGTGCCCGGCCAGCTTTCCCATGTCTAAAACTCCCCTGAGTTCGTGGATGATGCTCATAGCTTTGAGAGCCATGAACTGCTGAACCTCTTGTGGTCAAGGCAGTGGGTGTTCATTCATTCAACAAATATTTATTCAGGGCCTTCTATGTTCAGAAACTCTCTTTGAGGTACTAGGACATAGAGAAGTCAGACTTATGGTGCTTCTGTTCCAGTGGTGGGGGAGAGAGATACCCCAAAAGGTAAACAAACACATAATATATAGTCAGAGAGTTATAAGTGCAAGGGAGAAAAATAAAGCAAAGTAAGAGATTGGGTGAGGAGGGAGATGGTCAGGGAAGACCTCTCTGAAGAGATGACATCTGAATGCAGTTGGGGAGTGAGACACACACACACACACACAGAGAGACTGGTGGAAACGGAACTACAGGAGTGCAAAGGCACTGAGGTCAGGACAAGTTTGGTACATTTAAGGAACAGAAAGAAGGCCATCGTGGAGAGAGGTAGAAAGTGATGTTGGAGAAATAAGCTGAGTCACATCAGGTAGGGCTAGGTTGGCTAAGCTAAGAAGCCTGATGTCATTGTGAGTGTACTAAAAGCCATTGGAAGGTTTTGAGTAGGGGCATGACTTGGTCTGATTTCCTTACAAAGGTGGCTCTGGCTACCTGGGGGGTTGGGGGTGCAGGTTACCCAGTTAAGAGGTTCTAACAGTGGTTCCTGTGACAGATCATGGCAATCTGGATAGAATAACTGGAGTAGAGGTGACCAGAGGAGAGAGAGAGACTTTGGAGATGGGGTTGATAGGACTCACTAATGGAAGTGATGTGGGATTGGAGACAAACTCCTGGGTTTTTGGTCTGGGTAACAGGTGAATGATTGATGGTGCTGCTTAATGAATGGGGATAACTTGGGGGAGAGCAGTTCTGGACAGAACAGAAGGTATGGACAGTCAGGCAGCTGGGTATGACGGAGGACCAAGAGTGTGTGCGCCAGAAAGTGATTATAATGGGCTGAACGTGGTGGCTCACGCCTGTAACATCCCAGCACTTTGGGGGGCTGAGGCTGGAGGATTGCTTGAGCCCAGGAGTTGGAGACCAACCTAGGCAACATGGCAAAAGTCCATCTCTACAAAAAATGCAAAAATTAGCCAGGTGTGGTGGCACGTGCCTGTAGTTCTAGCTACTCAGGAAGGACATGGGAGGATCACTTGAGCCCGGAAGGTCAAGGCTGCAGTGAGTCTTGATCATGCCACTGCACTCAGCCTGGGCGACAAGCAAGACTCTATCTCAAAATAAATACATAAATAAATTTAAAAAGAAACAAATGGCTGGGTGCGGTGGCTCACACCTGTAATCCCAGCAATTTGAGAGGTCAAGGCGGGCAGATCACCTGAGGTCTGGAGTTCAAAACCAGCCTGGCCAACATGGTGAAACCCTGTCTCTACTAAAAATACAAAAATTAGCTGGGCGTGGTGACACGCACTTGTAATCCCAGCTACTTGGGAGGCTGAAGCAGGAGAATCGCTTGAACCTGGGAGGTGGAAGTTACAGCGAGCCGACGTCGTGCCACTGCACTTCAGCCTGGGCAACCAAGTGAGACTCTGCCTCAAAAAATAAATAAATAAAAATAAAAATAAACACAAGACAAAATGGACTTTAAGGCAAACATACTACTAAAGATAAAGTCACTTAGAGAATGTGCAGTTCACCAGCAACATATAATGATTCTAATCTTAAATGTTTCTAGATAATATAGCCTGAGAATATTCATAAAGCAAAAATTTGTTTTAAAGTTATTATAATGATAGGCTGGGGTTCTGGGATAAAGACGGAAGTGAGGTCACAGAAGGGGATGATGGACAGTGAAAGGTGGAACCACTAACGTGTTGGTGGCCTCAACTGAGCTGTTGCTGGAATAGGGATCCTAGAATTAGGGAGTGAGAAGGATAGGGCATGGTGGGGAGAGTGTGGATCCTTGACATGGAGATTTAGGAGGTGGTGCAGTTTTTGATAATGATGCGATCTGGGCTATGACCATGGGGGTGGGTGGCTGACGTGTGGTAACAGGAGAAAATCACTGGGATGGAGTGAATGGCTCAGGTACATGGACCTAGATGCCACAAGCTTTGTTTGTGTTGCAGAACAAGATTGTGGACCAGTGTGAGAGGCTGCAGTTACAGAGTGCTGCCATCACCAAGTATGTGGCGGATGTCCTGCCGGGGAAGAACCAAAGAGCAGTGGTAATTCCTCTTCTTTCCTCTCTACTCGGCCCCCTCCTAGGATAAGGCCTTAGACTTAGGGACTTGGGCAAGTCTAGGGTCCCTTACCAACCTCACAGACTCATTGTGCTACTAGCAAAGCTTCCGATCCCTCAGAGACTCAATTTTACCATCTGGGCAGGGTGGGCTTGTTCCTGTACCATACTTGGTGCAAAGACTCTGCTAGCAAATGACTTTCTTGGGTATCTTGGCATAGGGGATCAAGAAGGGTCGTATTCTTCTACCAACTGGTCATTTTCTGCCCAGCTCCAGAATTATAAAATAACCTTTTACACTGAATATTCTCTGTGACAATCTTATGAAGTAGGTAGCAGTAACATCCCCATTTACAAATAGGAAAATGGGTCCTTATAGAGGTTAAAGAGGTTAACTGACCTGCCCAAGGCCCCCACAGCCTCCTGGCAGTTGGTTCTATGACCTGGATCTTCTGTCTCCTAGGCTAGTGCTCCTTCTGCTACATCCCACTGCTGATTCTTTTTTTTTTTTTTTTCTTTTTGAGATGGGGCCTCACTCTGTTGCCCAGGCTGGAGTGCAGTGGCGCGATCTTGGCCCACAGTAACCTCTGCCTCCCTGGTTCAAGCGATTCTCCTGCCTCAGCCTCCCAAAGTGCTGGGATTACAGGTGCCTGCCACAATGACTGGCTAATTTTGTAAATTTTTAGTAGAGATGGGGTTTTACCATATTGACCAGGCTGGTCTCGAACTCCTGGGCTCAAGCCATCCTCCCTCCTTGGCCTTCCAAAGTGCTAGGATTACAGGTGTGAGCCGCCATGCCTGGTCTCCACTGCAGATTTTTTATTCAGTGGACTCATTACCACTGCTGTGTCATCACTTTCAAGTATGCCTATCGGGGCAGAGCCTATGAATTTCTTTCTGCATATCCCCTCCCTCCCTTCCCTATAGTACATGGAGCAGACTTGGTACCACATTAGTCAGAGTTCTTTTAATTGCATGGAACAGAACCCAGTTGAACAAGTATAAGCAAAATGGGGCGTTTCCTGACAGGACACTAGGGGGATCC
Organism: Hylobates moloch; assembly: GCF_009828535.3. Classification (NCBI taxonomy): domain Eukaryota; kingdom Metazoa; phylum Chordata; class Mammalia; order Primates; family Hylobatidae; genus Hylobates; species Hylobates moloch. The sequence continues at coordinate 85,452,611 of NW_026652285.1, forward strand.
TCTTAGGACCTAAAAGGGGCTAGACCAGGAATCAGAAAGCTGCTAGGAGTCCAGGCAGCTACTTGGTGCCCATCTATGCTTTGCTTTGCATGATGGTCTCCATCTCCCTCCCCTGCCCTCTTCCCCTCTTCTTCTTTATCCTTTTTATTTTCTTGTCTTACTGCATTGGTTATGACCTTAGTACTGTGTTAAATAGAAGCTAGTGTGGCAAATCCTGGCTTTTTTTTTTTTTTTTTTTTTTTGAGACAGAGTTTCACTCTTGTTGCTCGGACTGGAGTACAATGGCGTGATCTCGGCTCACTGAAACCTCTGTCTCCTGGGTTCAAGCGATTCTCCTGCATCAGCCTCCCATGTAGCTCGGATTACAAGTGCCCAACCACCACACCCAGCTAATGTTTTATATTTTTAGTAGAGATGGAGTTTCACCATGTTGGCCAGACTGGTCTTGAACTCCTGACCTCAGGTGATCTGCCCGCCTCGGCCTCCCAAAGTGCTGGGATTACAGGCGAGAGCCACTGTGCCTGGCCTGACAAATCCTGACTTTAAGAGGAAAGCTACCAATATTTCACCAGTTATTTATTTAACAAATCTTTATTGAGCACCTACCATGTGCCAGATACTGTTGTTCAATGGATTAGGCATTCCCCAGTGAACAAAACAGAAATTCCTATTTTCGTGAAGGCTACATTCTTGTCACAGAAGAGGGACAGTAACAAATAAAATATATTTTATGTCCAAAGGTGATACGTGCTACGGGGAAATATAAAACAGAAAGGGGAATAGTACGGGTTGCAATTACATGTGCTGTGACCAGGAATGACTTCATTAAGAAGGTTGAGGCTGGGCACAGTGGCTCATGCCTGTAATCCCAGCATTTTAGGAGGCCGAGGCAGGCAGATCACGAGGTCAGGAGTTCGAGACCATCCTGGCTAACGGGGCGAAACCCCGTCTGTACTAAAAATACAAAAAATTAGCAGGGCATGGTGGCGGGCACCTGTATTCTCAGCTACTCGGGAGGCTGAGGCAGGAGAATCACTTGAACCCGGGAGGCGGAGGTTGCAATGAGCTGAGATTGCGCACTGCACTCCAGCCTGGGCAACAGTGCGAGACTCTGTCTCCAAAAAGAAAAGAAAGAAACACTTTGGCTGCTATGTTTAGAAGTGATTATAGGCCGCAGAGGTTAAAGCAGGGAGACCAGTTAGGAAGCCATTGTAATAATCCAGGTGGGAAACAAGTGTGGTCTGGACCCAAGCAATGGTGGCAAAGCTTGTGAGAAGTGGCTGGATTCTGCATATATTTTGAAGAGGCAACAGGATTTGCTGATGGACTAGATGTAGGCTATGAAAGAAAGAGAGGAGGTGTCAGGATAACACTTAAGTTTTTTTATTTGAGCAACTGGCAGGATGGAGCAGCCATGAACTGGGGTGGGGAAGGACTGCATGTGGAGTTGGTTGGCGGAGGCAGGGAGGGGAGTGGGGGAGACCAGGCATGCTAAGTTGTTGTGGGCATGTTACATTTGAGATGCCTATTTGACATCCAAGTGAAGGTGCTGAGTGGGTAGCTGCATATATGAATTGGGAGAGGGCTGGGTTGGAGATATAAATTTGGGATTTATCAGTGTATAAATAGTATTGAAAGCTGTGGGAGAGGAAAGCTGTGGGAGAGGGAATGAGTGTAGACACGAAAGAGCAGCGGTCCAAAGACTGAGCCCTAGGGCACTTCACCTCCTATTGAGAAGACGGAAGGAACTAGCAAAGGGGACCAAGAAATCAGCTAATGAAATAGAAGTAAACTAAGAGAGCAGAGTGTCCCAGCATGGGTTCCAAGGAGGTGGGAGAGATCACTGCTCTCAAATGGTGTATATTTATTTAACTGTCTTATCACAGGCATAGATTGACGTGATTACCGCCACAATTAAAATACAGAACAGTTCCATCACTAGGACTGCTTGTGCTACCCTTTTATAGCCACATGTACCCTTTCCTATCCCCTTGTATTATTGTTAATACAAAATTTCTGAATTTGGATTGCTAATCTCAGTAAAGCATTTTTTATTTTTGTTTTAGGATTTTTGCATGTATGCTCAGGAGTGAGATTAGTCTATGAATTTCATTTCTTGTACAGTCCTCATCAGATTTGGTATCAAGATTATGTGAGCCTTATTCAATGGATTGGGAAACAGAACAACTCTTTTTTCTTAAGGGTTTACTTAAGATAAAGTTGTTCTTAGTTTTGATCAAAGTTGTCACAGGTTTGACTATTAGTCTTTAGAACCAGCTTCTAGTATTTTTGATCTGCTCTTTTGTATCTTTGTCTTAATTTCATTATTCTTTCTTTTTTTTTAGACAAAGTCTCACTGCGTTGCCCAGACTGAAATGCAGTGGTGCAGTCATAGCTCACTGCAGCCTTGAACTCCTGGGCTCCAGTGATCCTGCTGCCTTGGCCTCCCAAAGTGCTTGGATTACCAGCATGACTCGGTACTGTGCCTGGCCTGTAGAGTTGTATATATATATATCTCTCTTAAGCTTATTCATTGGGCTGAGCATGGTGGCTCATGCCTATAATTCCAGCACTTTGGGAGGCCAAGGCAGGAGGATCACTTGAACCCAGGAGTTCGAGACTTTTTTGGGCAACATAGGAAGACACTGTCTCTACAAAAAATTAAAAAATTAGCCAGACATGATGGCATGGGCCTATAGTCCCAACTACTTGGGAGGGTGAGGTGAGAGGATCACTTGAGCCTAGGAGTTTGAGGCTGCAGTGAGCTATGATTGCACCACTGCATTCTAGGCTGGGTGACAGAGTGAGACCCTGTCTCAAAAAAACAAAAAATAAAAACCTTTTTTTTTCTTTTTTTGGGACAGAGTCTTGCCCTGTCACCCAGGCTGGAGTGCAGTGGTGCGATCTCAGCTCACTGCAGCCTCCACCTCCCAGGTTCAAGCAATTCTTCTGCCTCAGCCTCCTAAGTAACTGGGATTACAGGCTCCCACCACCAGGCCCAGCTAATTTTTGTATTTCAGTAGAGGCGGGGTTTCACCATATTGGCCAGGCTGGTCTCAAACTCCTGACCTCGGGTGATCCACCTGCCTCAGCCTCCCAAAGTGCTGGGATTACAGGTATAAGCCACTGTGTCCAGCCACAACTACACTTTTAAAAGGATACTTGGGCTATTTTTCCAGCATTTCTCTACTTTATTCTGAGAGGGTTTTCGGTTTGTCTACTCTCATGTGTTGAGAAAGGGAAGTTTTTCTTTTCTTTGCTCTCCTTTTCTGGGAATGGCTCAACAAACTTGTTGAGAATGACTAGAATCTTTTAGGCAGGAATCAGAATCTGATTCATCTTGGGTGAGGATCTGTTTTGATCCAGGATCACACAGTACAACCATGGTTTCAGGGGCCCACCCTGTGGGTAAGGCATTAAGGTGGGATAAACAGGAGAATAATAGTGGGCTGGATGCAGTTGCTCATGACTGTAATCCCAGCACTTTGGAAGACTGAGGCAGGAGGATCGCTTGAGCCCAGGAGTTCAAAGCTGCAGTGAGCTATGATTGTGCCACTGCATTTCAGCCTGGGCATCAGAGCAAGACTCCGTCTCTTAAAGAAAAGAAAAGAAAAGAAAAGATGAAGAAGAGCAATAGTGAATGAATGTTATTGAACACATAATGTAGCAGGCTTTGTTCTACTTGCTTTATATATATTAACACATTTAACCCTCACCATAGCCTTATGAGGTAGGTACTATTATTATTCTCATTTTACAGATTAGAAAATAGAGGCATAGGGAAGATAAGGAATATGTTCCAAGTTCCACAGCTAATGAGCAGAGCAGTTAAGATTTAAATCTAGACACTATCTCTAAAGCTTAATTTCCTGACCACTATGTTATGTTGCCTCAAGAGCACACTATAAACTTGGAGTCTTACCTTCTGGGTTCACTTGCCATTCACTTAACTACTCTCTCCTCCCTGTAAGGCAAACTGTGGGTCTCAATGTTTTCTGTAAAATAGGAATGATTGTCCTGTGCACTGTACAAAGCAAGTCTTCAGGGACAGGGCATAGGGAAAGCTGCTGGCTATCCCTGACTTTCTGACATGAAGGAGGCAGTTCTATGCCCACTTGTCTGGCAAGAGTACAAGTGCAGCTGCCTTATGCAACAGGTGCCCTTGGGGAGGATTGGTTGCCAGGTGGCATCTGGTATAGGGGAATGGGACTGGACTGAGAGTCAAGAGAATTGGGTTCCAGTCTCAGCTTTGCTACTGAATTGCCATGTGAGCACTACCAAGAGATCTTTTACTAAGTCAGAAAAAATTTCCTGGGTGGGCACAGTGGCTCATGCCTATAATCTCAGTGCTTTGTGGGGCTGAGTTGGGCTTATTTATTGAGCCTAGGAGTTTGAGACCAGCTTGGGCAACATGGTGAAACTCCATCTCTATTAAAAAAAATTTTTTAAAAGAAAAAGTTTCCCATTCAGTCAATATTTGAGTACCTACTTCATGCCAGGCACTGTGCTAAGAATTATAAGAAGACATCTGTTAATTGTCTGAGAATTGATTTCAGGCCTCTTCTGTGGCAGATAAAAATTCTACCACATAACCAGTTGAAATGGACAGCTTTAGGAAGTCATCAGTTTTTTCCCTCAAACATGGTGAAATATCAACTGTACCACTGCTGGTATGGATCCTGCTGATGGGGATGACTTTTTAGGGCCTCTGCTCTGCAATTCTGTGATTCTCTGACCTTGATCCTTTGACCTTGTATTCCCAACTGTGATTAAGCAGAGTATTCTAATTGGGCTCTAAGTCCTGCCCAGGTCTTCCATTATTTGATCGTGGCTCCCTGAGATATGGCCTACATGTCTGCATCTCAGATTTCTTTACCCTAAACCGTATTTGGGAAGTCTTAAGGCAGAGATGTCAAAGTAAAAGGCTTACCTGCTATTATTTCCACTACTAAGCCCATGGCAGACATTGCTAATCAATCTCAACACTCCTTTCCACTGAGCCTAAACCCTCTTAAATCCTAACCGGGGCTTTGCACAGACCACCCAACTCCTCATTTTATCCCTCATCAGAGCATGGCCAGTGCAGCGAGGGAACTGGTTATCCAGCGGTTGAGTCTGGTGAGGAGTCTTTGTGAGAGCGAGGAGCAGCGGTTACTGGAACAGGTGCATGGTGAAGAGGAGCGGGCCCACCAGAGCATCCTGACACAGCGGGTGCACTGGGCCGAGGCGCTGCAGAAGCTTGACACCATCCGCACTGGCCTGGTGGACATGCTGACCCACCTGGATGACCTCCAGCTGATTGTAAGTCAGGCAAGGGTGAGGGCATGACCAGTTGGCCAGGCTCCCCAAAAGTCTGAAAATATCGAGAATGTTTGTCGGTATGAGGAGGGTGGAAATGAGAATTCGGCGCAGGGATGAGTGACAACGATTCTTTGCTTGGCCAAACTTTAGTCAGGCTTCTGAGCCTTCTCCCAGGCCCATCTGTGCACTTCATTATAAAATCCAGTTTTTGCAAAAGAACCCTGCTAAGTCAGTGTAGCCAGAAACCCCCATCCTTGATATCTGATCATCCTTGATATCTGATCAGGTTCCTCATCCACCACCATCCCCTAGGTGATGTCTGATCACTGTGTTCTGTCTGCAGCAAGAATCCTGTTAGGTAGGTTTAGCCATAATCCCCCTTACCCCCAGTGTTTCCTCTTAGTAATTTTCCATCCACTAACCCCACACCCTGCTCCTTAGCTATAAATTCCTGCCTGCCCACGCTGTATTCAGAGTTGAACCCTGTCTCTCTCCCATTGCAAGACCCCATTGCAATGAGGTCTTGCATAAAGTCTGCCTTACTGTGCTCTAACAGGTATCATTGAATAATTTCTTCTCTGACATGAGGCAAGGGAATAAAACTATGTTTCTTTGGCACTGATAACAGTTTTCTTTTGATAGTCAATGTGTACTGAGTGCCTATTATATGTGAAGCACTGTGCTGTGGGGCAGAGTAACGAGATGCAGCTGTCAGCTGCTCCCAGCCTTACAAAGGAGACAAATACACTAACTGACAATTAGGATATGGAAGGATATGTGCTATGGTAGAGGAACTCACCCATGGTAGGGACGGACAATCCAGGCTAGGAGAAAGAGGGGTCAGGGAAGGTTCCTGGATGAAGCGACTTAGAAGCTGATATCTGAAAAATAAGACTAGCTGTGTCAAAGGAAGTGAGGAGGTGGAAAGAGTTCAGGAGCATGTAGAGGGAACACTGTGCTCTGGGGAGCTGACAAGGTCTTCGATATGAAAACACAGAGCTCATCCTTAATCCTACCACCCAGAAATCACCATGATTCATATTTGGTACATAGCCTTTCAAAGTATTTTATATAGATAGGCAGCTGCCTGCAGTTTTGAGGGGAGAAGGTGGCATCTGAGTCACAAGCAGGGGAAGGAGAATGTGGAACACCTGAGCTGTCCCACTGCCTCTGCAAGTAGGGCAGTTTCTATGACTGCTCGAAACTGTGCATTCATTTAGTCACAGTATCCATGGACAGAGTATGCTCTTTCACAGACACTGGGACAGTCACAATAGAAGACTCAGAAAGAGTCACAGCCACCCAGGAGCTGACAGTTTTCATGGGGGATGCTGTCAGGTGAACAGGTGATGGTCCTGAGTGGAGTTGAGGGGAATCCAGGATGCCCTGGACATGGGGTAGAGTGATTCATTCTGAGCATGTATTATGGGTGTGTGTGTGTGTGTGTGTGTGTGTGTGTGTGTGTGTGTAGAACAGCTTAGCTTTATGCTGGTCTTAAAGAGTAGAAGTTTTTATTCTAGAGTCCACATGGAGCCCTTTCTGGTAGTTAAATCTGTCCTAGCATTGACTCCCTGCTGGGTATCTGGTGCCAAGCTTGACTTTGTTTTCTTTTCTCACAGCAGAAGGAGCAAGAGGTTTTCGAGAGGTGAGTATAGACCCCATGATTTGACTGGGTAGTCTTGGAGACCCTTAGGCCTCTTCACACTCCACTGCCTTCAGCCCTGCTGCTCTTGGGAGAATGCACAGGGTGTGCAGCTGAGTGGCTTTCCTGGAGCCTGGCTCTGTGGACAGGGAATGTCTCTGCCCTTGGCTTAGAGAACTGCTTTAAAACACATGGAAAGGCAGTGGAATACTTAGTAATCCAAGGCTTGCCACTGCTTTCTTAAACTTCCTCTATAAAAAGGTAGTCACCCTGCTGGAGGGCTTTACCACCTCCATCTGCAGATGAAAATGTTGAGACTCTAAAAGGGGAAGGGATCTCCCTAAGCCTGGAACCAGGGGTTGGACCCATCTAACACTTGCCCCGGTACTATTGCCTCTGCCTCACTCCTCCTTTCCCTGATGGAGGAATCTTTGAAACTTAAGTCTGCATTACCACTCAAATTTTGCATTTTAGCTCTTAAGTAATAAAAGAATTTCACCAGGTCCTGCCTGAGTTCTAAAAGAGTTGAGGGCCTGAGGAAGTTGCCAAGAGGACATAATTTGCCAGGCAGAGTAATTCACAAACCTTCTGTGTGAAATTTCAGAGCTATACTTAGGGAACACAGTCCATTCTTCTTATTTATTTACTTATTTTTCTATACTTCAATGAGTATAAATTATTTTTATATTTAAGTTTCAATAGCAATACATATGTGCATGAGAGGAAAAAATCCAATATAAAGCCATTTAAAATGAAAAATGAATCTTGCTGGGCATGCTGTCTTACACCTGTAATTCCAGCACTTTGGGAGGCCAAGGCAGGAGGGTAGCTTGAAGCTAGGAGTTTGAGACCAGCCTGGGAAATACAATAAGACCTGATATCTACAAAAAAATAAAAAATTAGCCATGCTTCGTGCTGAGAGCCTATAGTCCCAGCTTCTCAGAAGGCTGAGACAGGAGGATCACTTGAACCTGGGTGGTTGAGGCTACAGTGAGCTGTGCTCACACCACTACACTCAGCCTGGGCAACAGAGTAAGACCCTGTCTCAAAGAAAAAGAAAAATGAGTCTGCATTACCCTTTCCCAATGCCATTCCCTGACAGCGATGGGTTTGAATAGATGTGCGTTTGTGGACTTATATATAGTCTTAGGAGGGTATGTGGCGGTTTTTTGGTTGTTGTCTTAAAAATGTTTTTTAGGCCCGGTGGCTCATGCCTATAATCCCAGCACTTTGGGAGGCTGAGGAAGATGGATCACTTGAGGTCAGGAGTTCAAAACCAGCCTGGGCCAAGATGGTGAAATCCTGTCTCTACTAAAAATACAAAAATTAGTCAGGTGTGGTGGCGTGCGCCTGTAGTCCCAGCTACTCAGGAGGCTGAGGCAGGAGAATCACTTGAACCCAGGAGGTGGAGGTTGCAGTGAGCTGAGATGTAAGGCGCCCAAAACCGGGGGCGACAAGGAGCCCCCCCCCCCAACCCAAAAAAAAAAAAAAAAAAAAATGCTGGGCGTGATGACTCATGCCTGTAATCTCATCACTTAGGGAGGCCTAGGCAGGCAGATCACTTGAGGTCAGGAGTTCACAACCAGCCTGGCCAATATGGCGAAACCTATTAAAAATACAAAAATTAGCTAGGTGCGGTGGTGTACCCCTGTAATCTCAGTTACTGGGGAAGCTGAGGCAAAAGGATCACTTGAGCCCAGGAGGCGGAGGTTATAGTGAGCTGAGAGCCTGCCACTGCACTCCAGACTGGGTGATGGGAGTGAAACCCTGTCTCAAAAAAAACAAAAAAATTAAAACACAGATAAGACCATTTTATAGCTGTTGTGAAATTTGTTAGGCTATCTGGGACATCTTTCCATGGCAGTACATTTACATTCACGTCACTTTTTTGAAAGTTTGTGAAGTATTGCAGTGTAGTGGATCATATTTATTTTACCGTCTTGTAATGCATGCTTGGCTTGTTCCCACTTCTCCCCTTGTACAATCTTTTCACACTTCTGCCCATCTTCTCTATCTCCTTTATCTTCGTCATCTTCCTTTAATACAGTGTGTCCTTAATATCAAGCTGATCTGATTTTTTTAATTGATCTTTAATTTTTTTAAATGATTCATTTATTCAAATGATTTCAAACTTAGAAAAAAGTTGCAAAGGTAGTATAATGAGCTTCACCTAGAAAATATCAATTGTTGACATTTTGCCACATTCATTGTCGCTTGTTCTCTCTGTCTTCCTATTTATCTATCTAGTGTATATGTTAGAAACTTATTTTTTTATGGTCTATTTGAGGGTAAATTCCAGAAAACATGAACTTTTCTTTCAAGATACTTCAGCATGTTTCTCCTAGAAACAAAGACATTCCCTTACATAACCCCAGTGTAAATTAAGGAAATTTAACATTGATATAATACTATAATCTAATACACAGTCCATATCCAACTGTTGCCAATTGTGCAAATGTTCTTCATAGTGTTTTGTTTTCCTAATTCAGCTGGTCTTTTCAAGTCTAGAATTATTCCTTAGCTTTTTTTTTTTTTTTTAACATTTTTAAAGAGTCAAGGCCAGTTTTATAGGATCTCCCTCAGTTGGGTTTATCTGATGTTATCTTATGATTAGATTCAAGTTATACATTTTTAGCAGGAATACCTCATAAGTGATCTGTCTTCAGTTCATCATATCTGGGGGCACATGATGTCCCTTTGTCCGTTATCAAAGATGTTAATTTTGAACACTTGGATAAGCTGATGTCTGCCAGGTTTCCTCATTATAAAGTTACACTTTTCCTTTTATAATTAATAAGCAGTCTGTGAGGAGACACTTTCTGCATATATATCCTGTGTCCCTTCAGACTTTCTCCCAATAGTTTTAGCATCCATTGGTCACTCCTGCCTGAATTATTCCTTTTATTTGCTTGTTTGTTTGTTCCCTTATTCAATATTAATACAGACTCATGGATTCTTATTTTATTCAATGCATTATAATCTGTCATTGTTATTACTAATTTTGACATTCAGACTGTCCCAGATTTGGCCAGCAGAAGCCCCTTCAAGCTGGACCCTGTGTCCTTTTGAAAATTCCCATCATTCTTAGAGCAGTTTCTTGCTCTCTGGCACAAGAAGCACAAGAAGAAAACCCCAGCTCAACTTGTGCTTCTCCTGCCCCTGAATCAGCTGCTTCTCCAGGGGACCTGGTTGTTTTTAGTGGAGAATGATATTTAGAAACCAAGATCTGAGCATTAAGGGTACTCAGTGACCTTGCTTCCAGGCCTCACTCAGCTCACTCAGTGTATAGCAGATGGAACTAGGAAGAGAGAGGGAGAGAGAGTGAGAGTGTGTGTGTGTAGCTGTTTGATGCATGAGTTTGTGTCACAGCTTCTTTTTTTTTTTTTTTTTTTTTTTTTTTTGAGACGGAGTCTCGCTCTGTCACTCAGGCTGGAGTGCAGTGGCGCAATCTTGCCTCACTGCAACTTCCACCTCCTGGGTCCAAGCAATTCTCCTGCCTCAGCCTGCCAAGTAGCTGGGATTACAAGCATGTGTCACCATACCCAGCTAATTTTTGTAATTTTAGTGGAGACAAGGTTTCACCATATTAGCCAGGCTGGTCTCGAATTCCTGACCTCAAGTGATCCTTCTGCCTCAGTCTCCCAAAGTGCTGGGATTACAGGCATAAGCCACCATGCCCAGCCCGTATCACAACTTCTAATTCCAATGTAACACCTCAAGGTTTTTCCTTTGCCCTCTCCTTTTCTACATTTGTACCTTTTGTTATTTTACAGTGAGGACTCCAGCCCCCAACAACATCAATATTTGCTCAATCCTACAATACATATAAAGTTGTCTGAGCATTGCTAAGCCCATACTACTATTGACAGGCCTATCCATAGAGTTCCAGATTTGTCTGTAGTTCTTTATGCCCCCAGGCTGAGGGAATGTACTCTCAAAGTAGTGTTCAAAAGTTGTGAAGCCCCATCTAGCCGGAAACTCACTTATCTGAGAAGTGCCTTGTTGGCTCTGGTGTTTCCATGCTGTGGCTGGGCTCAACTCTGACCGGACAGTGCCGCAGATCCTGCTGCACCATCTGGGCGTTCTGATCCTGGCCGGGGCCTGCTGTGTTCAGGTCCTTTTTCATTTCCACCCCTTTGGGGCCATGAGTTTTGTCTTCGGTACCATAGGGCAGCTAGCCCAGGTGGTTCGCTGTAGACTTTACTATGTTCAGCCTCACATTTGCCCTGGGATGACAGCTTAGCACCGCTGACATCAGCTCCTCTTTCTTCCCCACCTGTTGGCGGGAGCTCCTTCATTCTGAGAAGATGGCAATAGACCCTCTGTTGTCCTGACCACAAAGAGCCTTTGTTACTAGAGCTTGCTCCCAGTATTTGTAAGGTTCTGTTCACCTTATGCCTCCCAAGACAGAACAGTCAGTGACAGTCTTGCAAAGAGCCATCAGGGCACATGCCTCACCCCTGTGCCCACTCCATTTATGGACAGAGCCATGAGATATGGGGAGAGAGCATGTATACTCGGAACCACTGCCTTATCTCAACGCCATCTTCAGGATTGGAGGCAGTAGGAAAGGTCTTTCTCAGCACCTGGGTGAAAAGGCTGCAAAGCTCCATGGTAAACCCCTACTTTGCCCTATATTCCTTTGAGATTTCACTTCAGGTCAAGGAAAAAATTATGTTGAATGCTGCCTGGGCTTCATCCCAGTTTTGTTCTATTTTTGCATGGAGGCAGGACTTGAATCCGCTCCCCTTTTTATCTCTGAATCTGTTCTGTCCTGTTAAATCAGATAACCACTACTTCCCAGGTTAAAGCAAAGTTGAGGTGTGATTCTGTAGAGACAACAGCAAGCCCAGGGCCTCGCTGCTCATACGTGGCATTTTCAACTCCTAGGCATCATATTGTCCCAAATTACCTCTCCAGCAAAACCCAGGCCCCACTGTGAGCTGAGGAGAGAGTTATTGAGAGCACACAGTGCCATGATTCATTTGTGGCTGGGGTGATAACTGATGGCCCTTTCCTCTGTGGATCCCTCAGGTGTTTGCATTTTTAAAGTAGAGGAGTAGCTGAACCTTCTGACAAAACCCAGGGAAACATGACTGCCCCAACAGGTCTGAGAGGGAGGTGAGATATTTTCCAGGCAAGGGCAAGATGTTGGAGTAGAAAGACTATCGTGCAGGGGTTCCAGAGGCCCAGGAGGTCTTAGCCCCAGCTCTGCTTTAACTTATTGAGGGACTCTGGCAAGTTGCTTCCTCTGCAGAGCACACCACCTTCAATTTCTAATACTGGCACCAAGAACACATCTTCCTGTAAACTGTCCACCAGCTTTGCTAAAATTAAGGTTTCTGGGGGGCACAGGGGAAATGGCCACCTTCCCTTTTGGCCCAAGCCCCTGTGTGGGGCCTGGATGCCACTCTTTTTTTTTTTTTTTTTTTTGAGACAGGGTCTCACTCTGTCACCCAGGCTGGAGTGCAGTGGCATGATCTCGGCTCACTGCAGCCTCGAACTCCTGGGCTCGAGCAATCCTCCCACCTCAGCCTCCCAAGTAGCTGGGACTACAGGTGCATGCCACCACACCCAGCTAATTTTTAAATTTTTTGTAGAGATGGAGTCTTATTATGTTGCCCATGCTGGTCTCAAACTCCTGGGCTCAAGCGATCCTCTCCCACCTCAGGCCTCCCAAAGTGCTAGGGTCACAGGGGTGAGCCACTGCACCTGGCCCTACCTGCCAATCTTGGTGTCACCTGATAGGAGGATTTTACTTCTGTTCTTCTCTTCACCCCATATTGATCCAGATATATTTCCAGGACCATCCTGAATCTCTGTCTCTGTTTTTCCCCATATAAGGACCGAAGAAGCAGAGGGCATTTTGGATCCCCAGGAGTCGGAAATGTTAAACTTTAATGAGAAGTGCACTCGGAGCCCACTACTGACCCAGCTCTGGGCAACGGCGGTTCTTGGGTCCCTTTCAGGTTAGGAGCAGTAGAGCCCAGGACCATTAGGACAACTGGGCTTCTGTCTGTCTGTCTGGGGTTCCCTCCTGGTTCACACTGGGTACCCGTGCTTCTGAGATGATAGCTTAAACAAGTCATGCTGGATGCAGGCTGGTCAGTAGGGTCAAGGTTCCAGACAGGCCTGGGGCAGCTGGACCAAGTCCTTCCCATTTCCAGACTAACATGTTCTGTGGTTGGGTCAAAGATAAATCTCATTCCTATAAGTCATGGCTTCCTTATATCCTGACCTACTAGGGCAGCTCAATATTATTTATTAGAAACCTGGGGTTTCTCTTTAAGAAAATATAATTGATGGCCAACTGAAGAACATCTGGACCAAGATTCAAACTGCCTGATTTGCCTCACTTATTCACTTTACACACACTGACTCAGGCCAACTGTGGGCCCCACCCTGTGCTGCATGCTGGGGCCACAGAGGTAAACTGACATGGTCTTCTGCCTCCAGGAATTCCCATTTAGCACGGAGGTTCTCCAGAGCAGGCCTCCTCCAAGTTAGATGGAAGCTTCCATTCTCCCAGTGGTAGTCTTTGCACAATTTGTGAAACAGGTTAATAGACTGATTTTTTTTTTTCAGTTTTAATCCTCCCTTCTCATATTATCCTTACAATTTTGGTATAAGCTGTAGCTTGTCTACTCTAGATTCTGGTATCAAATGATGCCTGATTTACCAGCAGTTTAGATATTTGCTAGAAATTGCTTATCTCATGCTTCCTAGCTCCCAGAGGCTGTGTTTCTAGGACAAGTCCAATCTGGAGGCCACAGATATGACCAAGTAGAAAGAGTATAATCAGTGCTAGGTATAGGAACAAAATGCTTTGTCTTCATTTTGCCCCTGCCACCAACTCAGTGTGTAAACTTGGACAACTCCCTTTTCCTCTCTGGGCCTTATTTCTATCAGAGTTTACAGTTGAGGGTCTTGACTGATAGTAACTATTGTTATAAAGGCTACAGTTTATAGAGCACTTACATGCTGGGCACTTTACATGTATGATTCTGTTTAATTCTTGTGATCACCCAGTGAGAAGTCCTATTTTGACCCACATTTTGCAGACAAGGCTCAGAGAGAGTAAATGGCTTATATGAGGTCACCATGCTAGTGAGTGGTGAGGAACATTTTGCTACCTGGCAGGGGTTAGGTCAGGGGTGGGCCCTCAGCAACTCTGAGAATTCTTTCTGGCAGGCACAGAGGACGTACGGATCGATGAGAGGACAGTCAGCCCTTTCCTGCAATTGTCAGATGATCGAAAGACCCTGACCTTCAGCACCAAGAAGTCAAAGGCCTGTGCAGATGGCCCAGAGCGGTTCGACCACTGGCCCAATGCCCTGGCTGCCACCTCCTTCCAGAATGGGCTCCATGCCTGGATGGTGAATGTCCAGAACAGTTGTGCCTATAAGGTGGGCGTGGCCTCAGGCCACCTGCCCCGCAAGGGTTCTGGCAGTGACTGCCGTCTGGGCCACAATGCCTTCTCCTGGGTCTTCTCTCGCTATGATCAGGAGTTTCGTTTCTCACACAATGGGCAGCACGAGCCCCTGGGGCTGCTGCGGGGCCCAGCCCAGCTGGGTGTAGTGCTGGACTTGCAGGCTCGGGAGCTGCTCTTCTATGAGCCAGCTTCCGGCACAGTGCTCTATACCCATCATGGGTCCTTCCCAGGGCCCCTCTTCCCAGTCTTTGCTGTGGCTGATCAGACCATTTCCATTGTCCGCTGACCTCTGGCCACAGGAAGCCAGGTCCACCACCCCCCACCCTTTCAGGCCATGTTTCTACTCAGTGTCCTTTTCCCAAATGATGTGTGTGGTGTTTCTAAGAAACAGGGCCCATAACCAGTGGGCAGCTTTAGGAGGGATGGGGATCTGTTTCAGATCTAGGCACAACCTGTAAATCACAGGTGTCCAAACTTTTGGCTTTCCTGGGCCACATTTGAAGAAGAATTTTCTTGGGCCACATAAAATACACTAACAATAGCTGATGAGCTAAAAAAAAAAAAAAAGTGTGTATAATTTTTGTGATATGTGCCACCACAGATAAGCAAAAAAGTCCTTGCATTCAAAGGGTTGGAGATTGCTGCTTTGAGTGCTGGGTACCTGTGGGGAACCTACTACTCTCTGGGCCTTAGTCTCCCAAATCCACCACGCATCTGTCCCTCTGAGGGTGTCTTCACTTTGTCTCTGGCATCTAGCATGGTGTCTGGTGCATAGTGAGCATGCAATAAATATTTGGCAGGTGAGTGGATGGATAGATGGATAGGTGAATGTAGGTGGACAGGTGACTGGGTGGATGTTGTGGTCTCTGGAGAAGCACTGCCATTCAGCCTCCTGCTCCAGCTTTTCACATGCAGAAGCGCTCTCTTCACAGGCAGAGAAGCCTGTGGCTAAAGTTTCCGCATCCCATTAATTCAGTGCTTCTGTCTTTTTCATGACATGGCACATAGAGAAAATATTTTTTCTAGCACACAAGAGCAACCTGAAAGGCTGCTCCTGGCCAGAGGACTCTGTCCTGGGGGACCATATCCTCCCCCATGTCCTGCCTAGGCCCTCAGGACCAGGGGATCATGTCTCCAGGTAACCCAACTGTAGCCCCTGCCGGCTGAGCTCCAGCCTGTGCCCACTGGTAATAGCAGGGACGGCCTTTTCCCTTAGAGCAGCTGTTAAGTCCCTACCTGATGGCCCCCTCTGACATAAACTGCACACCTGGGGTGATGGCTTAAAGCCAGAAAGAGCTGAGGGAGTAAGAGGGCCAACCTTAGGGCACGTGGGCAATATTAAAGGTCTTAAAAGCATTAAAGACTTATTCCATGTTCTTCGTTGATAATTGGGTGTATGCTGTACGCTGGCCTGTCTTCATACACTTATTGCATTCTCGGAAATAAGTGGGTCGCAGCTCAGTGTAGCAGAAAGAGCCTGGAGACATTACCAAGACCCAAGGCAAGTCCCTTTATGTTTGTCTCCATGAGGAGTTCACCCTAGAACAGTGGTCTTCAAACTTTTGTCCAAGAACTCTCTTCTAAAGTAATCTTACAACTTTAGGCTCCTGCATCCAAAGAAGATGAAAGGCAGAGCCCTCCCCTTTCTTTGGGAGCCACAGAGCAGCTTGAAAACCACTGTTTATTAATTAATTTTTTTTTTAAGACAGAGTCTCAAAGGAGGCTGAGGCGGGTGGATCACCTGAGGTCAGGAGTTCGAGACCAGCCTGGCCAACATGGTGAAACCCCATCTCTACTAAAAATACAAAAAATTAGCTGGGCATAATGGTGCACACCTGTGATCTCAGCTACTCGGGAGACTGAGGCAGGAGAATTGCTTGAACCTGGGAGGTGGAGGTTGTAGTGAGCCTAGATCGCAACACTGCACTCTAGGCTGGGCAACAGAGTGGGACTCCATCTCAAAAAAAAAAAAAAAAAAAAGGGAAATTACTGTTGCCTGGCCTTGGTGCCAGTCCCAAGGAAAACAGACCAAAAGGGGTTTGGTCAAGTCCCAAAGAGATCTTCCCTGCCTTTGCCTGGGCACAGCCCCTGCTCAAAAATCTGGGTCAAAGCCAAGGCTCTTCTTGGCACCTGAAGGCCCCCATGCCATTTCTGTCAATCCACCAACCCAGCTCCTCACAGCAGCCTTCATTCCAGTTCATGGGCCTGCTGCAGCAATGTCCTCCTCGTCCCCCTGCTCATCTAAAGCCACCCCCAATGCCACTACTCAATTCAGCATCCACTCTAGAGCCCTCCCTAGCTGCTGGCACCAGAACACACTGCCAGGAGTATGCCTGTGTTTTTAATGTGTGGTATCCCCTGTCACTGGGCAAGGAACAGAGATGTCCAGCAAATACCAAGTAGAAAGGTGTGGGAAGGTGGGGAGGCAGGAGAACTTTGTTGTTTTTAGAGACAGGGTTTTGCTCTGTTGCCCAGGCTGGAGTGCAGTGGCACGTAGCTTACTGTAACAGGACTTGTGGGCTCAAGCGATCCCCCTGCCTCAGCCTTCCAAGTGGCTGGGATTAAATGTGCGTGCCAGCTAGTTTTTACATTTTTTGAAGAGATAGGGTTTCACCATGTTGCCCAGGCTAGTCTTGAACTCCTGGGCTCAAGTGATCCTCCTGCCTCAGCCTCCTAAAGTGAAAAAAGGAATTGAAAAGCCCAACCTACTTCAACCTCCAATTGTTCCCCCCTCTCCCCAAACCTATTCCCTACACTGCAGTCCTTGTTCCCCATACTTTCCTACCTCCACACTTGTCTCTGCGACTGAGGTGTCCTTTGAGATTGATACTCTTTAGGACACCTCCCCTATTCTCCCAGAATCTCCACTGCACCACATTTCACATGACAAGCATCCTCATCTACTTACAACCTAGTGGTCAAGCCAATGGGCTTTGGATTCAGATGTGCCTAAGTTGGAATCCTGGCATCTTTGCATGCTAGCTGTGACCTCGGGCAGGCTGCTTAACCTCTGAATTTCAGTTTCCTCATTTGTAAAGTTGTGGAGGGGGTCAAACCACCTAGGCCAAACGAGGTAGCTTTGAGGGTTATATGTGCATGTAAGTAACTCAGCACCTTACCTAACACGGGCAGGCATATGTCAACAGGATTTCTTCTCATGACTGTCATGGGATTCCTTGTTTAGATTCTCCCCTTCATACTATGTGGTGCTAATGGACAGTGTCCCTACAGAACGGCTTAGCATCCTGCTTTTAAAACTAAGCACTGACCCCAGGCTTCCAGAGGGTGTTTCAGAAGCTGAAAGAGAGACCTTAGGACCTCTGCTTCAACTCCAGCAGTTTTTCAGGGTCTGTTTTTAGTTTTGCATAATGGGGTTTCAGATCTCTCATGACAAAAGGCCCCTGCTGCTAAAACCAAGTTTGAAAAGTGCCTGGTTTTGAAGCTAGTGGGGCCCTCTGTGAATCCTGTTGGATGTGAAGGCGACTCCTAGTGGAAAAGGGACACAGGTGTGAATGAGAATGAGGCAGGGCAGAGGCTAGGAGCTGGTTAGTGGGGGAAGGCTGAGAGCTCAGCACTCACTGCTTTATTATCACAATAGGTGACAAAGGCCCCAGGGAGAGGGGAAAAGTCCAGAGCTGTGGAGAAAGAAGGGGCTCCCTGTCTCCAGGGTTTGTTTAGGGTTTTCTCCATGGCCTAGGGCCCAGCCACTTCCCTCACCGGCCTCAAAGCCCTGAAGTTGAGCCCTCTAGGCAGTCAAGGGCAGGCAGGAGATGGGCCAGAGAGGGAAGGATGTGTTCTTTAGGTACAGAATCCCTGGCCACGGGGTCCAGTGCCTGTGGGCCAACCACCAGGAAGCTGTGCATGCCCACAGCCCGAGGCCCCTGGTAATCGCAGAGGTAATTATCCCCAACGTGGGCTGCCACTACCGGTTCCATATGAGCAAGCCGCAAAGCCTCTTGGAAAATGCGGGGGTCTGGCTTGGGCCAGCCAGCAGCCTCAGAGGTCAGCACAAAGTCGAAGTGTTCACGCAGGCCAAGGCCTCCCAGGATGCCCTCTAGCCGTCGGTCAAAGTTGGAGATCACTGCCAACCTCAGACCCCGTGTACGGCACTCCCTCAGGGTGTCCTCAGCCCCATCCAACACCTGCCAGGTGCAGGGGCGGCTGAAGTCTTTGTAAAGCTGTTCAGCGATGGGGGCTACAGCCTGAGCATCCTGGACACCCGCCAGGTGGAAGGTCTGCAGGACCACGTCCAGCCACCACTGGCGGGAGGTGAGGCCGTGGCTCAGGCCGTAGTTGGGGAAGCTGTGGCTCTGAGCCCTGTACGCCTGCCTGAAGCCTTGTTCCAGGGCTGAGGGCTCCACCTCCAGCCCATAGGCCCGGGCCTTGGTGGCATATTCCTCCCCTAAGGGGTGGCGGAGCCTGAGCAGCGTGTCCTTCACATCCCACGTCAGCAGTCGTATCTGCAGCCGGTGTGCCATGGAGGAGGCCAAGTCCACCCCAGTTCTGCCTCAGGTCCCACGGTGGATCCCAGGGGAAGCTGAGCTGGATAAGACCGCCTCCGCACAACCTAACAATCACCTCTTTCCAGGCCTTGTGGGTCAGATTTGCTGGCTAACATGAAGCACTTGGGAAATGTCTTCACAGCACAAGATCCTAGAATGAAAAATAGCAGGTAAGGTGGAAGCTCAGGCCCTGACATCAGACAGACTGGGTTCAAATTCTGGTGCTGCCAACGGTATGACCCTAGGAAAGTCACTCTGAATCCACAACAAATTTCTGAGCACCTTTTTGAGCTAGCTGCTAGCATATGGGACAGATTTCCAGCCCTTAGGGCATTTACAGGCACTGACGAACAGGGATATGGATATTAGGCAAAGAACTATACAAACACTTAAATACAATGAAGTCAATAGATACCATAAGAATATAAATCCAGGGCCCGCGTCTAGTCTGTGTAGTTAGGGAATGTCATAAGCAAGAGAAGTTTCTTTTTATTTCTTTTTAATTTTTTAATTTTTTTTTGAGACAGGGTCTCTCTCTGTCTCCCAGGCTGGAGTGCATGGCTCATTGCTGCCTCGATCTCCCAGGCTCGGTCAATCCTCCTGCTTCAGCCCTCCCTAGTAGTTGGAGCTACAGGCACGTGCCACCATGCCCGGCTAATTTTTGAACTTTTTGTAGAGATGGGGGGGGGGGGGGGGGGTGGGTCTCACTATGTTGCCTAGGCTGCTCTCCAACCCCTGGACTCAAGTGATCCCCCAGCCTTGGCCACTCAAAATACTGGGATTACAGGCGTGAGCCACCACTCCTGGCCTTGCAAGTCAAGTTTCAATGGAGATCAGAAGAATGAATGTGCAAGAAGCAGAGGTAGGTGAGTGCCCTTGTCAGTGGAAATAGCAAGTGCAAAGGCCCTGAGGCAGGGCAAGGAGTCTGGTGCTTTGGGTAGACAGAGGCCAGCTGTCTGACACACAGGATGCAATTATTATGATTGCTATTATCATTATTAGGGATGTCAAAGACAGAAGGGGCCTTGCAGAGCATCTGAACAATATCCTGGCTGCTGGGCAGAGTAGACTGAGCCAGCAAGGGGCAGGTACTTAACTAAGGTCACAGTGAGCCAGTGGCACAGCCAGGACCAGAACCCAAACTTCCAGACTCTCTGGCCAGTTCTTCCACTGTACCATGAGATATATTTGGATTTTAAAAATTGGTGAACCTGTACAGCACAGGAGCAAAGACAGGACACAGCAGGCTGTCTCTAGCCCTCTCTGAACCCCAACTTTTCCATCTTTACTGGAGGTAATAACACTGGCCTAGGAGGAGAGCTGATGAGAGAACTGACTCAAGGCACAAGAAACAAATGACTCAGCCTGCTATCCAGAGGCTGGTGCAGCTTCTTTCCCCAGACAGAGCTGATCCCAGACAAGGCCGTCCCCTTGAAACCTGAGGGGCCAGAGTTCAAAATACGGCCAAGTTGATACTTAGGGAAGGGCGTTGCTGGTAAATCTGGGGGAGCCTTGGAGGAAGTTTGTCCAGGAAATCAATTAAGGAGACTCATCCAAAGATCCTCTCATTTTGCAGGTGGGTAGACAGAGACCCAGTGAGGGGCAGTAATTTACCCCCAAATCACACTGGCACAGCTAAGACTAGAGCAGAGGGCTCTAGCTCCTGACCCATGGCTTTTTCTTTTTTTTGAGGCAGAGTCTCACTCTGTTACCCAGGCTGGAGTGCAGTGATGCGATTTGGGGTCACTGCAACCTCAGCCTCCCAGGTTCAAGCGATTCTCCTGCCTCAGCCTCCCAAGTAGCTGGGATTACAGGCATGCGCCACCATGCCCGGCTTTTTATTTTTTTTTTGTATTTTTAGTAGACGGGGTTTCTCCATGTTGGTCAGGCTGGTCTCGAACTCCCGACCTCAGCCTCCCAAAGTGCTAGGATTACAGGCGTGAGCCACTATACCCGGCTGGCTTTTTCTTTTTCTTTTTTTTTTTTTTTTTTTGATACAGAGCCTCACTCTGTCACCCAGGTGTACAGTGGTGCAATCTCGGCTCACTGCAACTTCCGCCTCCCACATTCAAGCGATTCTCCTTCCTCAGCCTCCAGAGTAGCTGGGACTACAGGCGCGCGCCACCACACCTGGCTAATTTTTGTATTTCTGGTAGAGACGGGGTTTCACTACGTTGGCCAGGCTGGTCTCGAACTCCCGAACTCGTGATCCTCCCCCCCGCCCCCCGCCACCCCCCGGCCTCCCAAAGTGCTGGGATTACGGTAAAGGCGTGAGCCACCGCGCCCGGCAGGGCTTTTTCGATTTCCAAAAGCGCGGGTTTGGGGCTTTGCGCTGCAGGCACGAACTGCTCACCTTTTCTCCCCACCTCCAGGGCTCGGGAAAGGCGAAGTCCAGGAGCCCGGACCTCACGCAGAATCTCTATAGCTGCCGTCGGCAGCGTGAGCTGGGGCGGCGGTCCTAGGGGCCGCGGCCGCGGCCGACCCCTTGGGTCCCCTTCTCAGCTGTAGCGCGTCCACAGCTCCGGGCCCGTTCCTGGGCCCAGGACCCACCTGACTCACAAGGAAGCCGGTTGTAAACGCAGCCGCAAGGCCCGTGGGCTCGGGCGGAGGTGCGCAAGCGCCGGGAGGCGGGGCGGGGATCGCGCAGGCCGCCCCTCCCTCCCATCCCGACCCGCCTCTGTCCCCGCTCTTAACCCCGCTCACCTTCGCCCTCTCCCACCCCATCCCCTGTCGCCCTCGCCGTCCCGTCTCCTTCCTTCCTCTCACTGTGCACCTCTCTGCGCCCGTCACCCGCCTTCACTGCGCGCTTCCGTTACCCTGCACCAACTACGCCCCTTAGTCCCTTCCCGCACCCTCTCGGTTTCCCAGCCCGCACCCTTCCGCTCCCCAGCACCTTCTCCGCCCTGTCTGCGCACCCCCTGCCCGCCACACCGCCGCTCCTCACCGCGCTCTCTCCGCTCCCCATCCCCCACCCCGTTCCTGGCCTCCTTTGGATCGGGATACCACCGAGAAGTACCCAGGTTGACTGGGAGGAGGGGAGTTGGGACCCAGCCTGGCTTGCTTAGTGTTGTGTGAACCTGGGCAAGGCCCTGCCCCTCTCTGGTCTCAGGGTCCTCAGTAGGTATTGGAGGGAATTGCTTTCATTTGGAAACTTGTTAAATCCAAGATAACTAGAGTCCGCTGCAGTAACCTGCTTTTTTATTCTTTCTTTTTCCTTTTCTTTTTCTTTTCTTTTTTTTTTGAGACGGAGTCTCGCTGTGTCCCCCAGGCTGGAGTGCAGTGGCGCGATCTCAGCCCACTGCAAACCCCGCCTCCCAGTTTCGCCTCCCTGATTCTCCTGCCTCAGACTCCCCAGTAGCTGGGAATACAGGCGTGTGCCACCACACCCAGCTAATTTTTGTATTTTTTGTAGAGACGGGGCTTCACCATGTTGGCCAGAGTGGTTTCAAACTCCTGACCTCAACTGATTCACCCGCCTCGGCCTCCCAAAGTGCTGGGGTTACAGGCCTGAGTCACTACACCCGGCCTATTCTTTTTTTTTTTTTTTTTTTTTGAGACAGAGTTTCACTCTTGTTGCACAGGCTGGAGTGTAATGGTGCGATCTCGGCTCACTGCAACCTCCGCCTCCTGGGTTCAAGCATTTCTCCTGCCTCAGCCTCCCAAGTAGCTGGGATTACAGGTGTGTGCCACCACACCCAACTAATTTTTGTATTTTTAGTGGAGACAGGGTTTCGCTGTGTTGGGCAGGCTAGTCTTGAACTCCTGACCTCAGGTGATCCGCCCACCTCAGCCTTCCAAAGTGCTGGGATTACAGGCATGAGCCACCGCACCTGGCCTCTTTGTTTTTAAGAACCTTGTGGTACCATCCTGGCTAACACGGTGAAACCCCGTCTCTACTAAAAATACAAAAAATTAGCTGGGCATGGTGGCAGGTGCCTGTAGTCCCAGCTACTGGGGAGGCTGAGGCAGGAGAATGGCATGAACCCGGGAGGTGGAGCTTACAATGAGCCAAGATTGTGCCACTGCACAATCTTTGCCTGGGCAAAGAGCGAGACTCCGTCCCCCCAAAAAAAAGAACCCTGTGGTAAGAGCCTGGAATCCTAACCACTAGACAACCAGGGAGCTTTTTTATTCTTTTGAAGAATAAAAAAAGAATTTTATTTTTGTTTGCAAAAGTAATGCGTGTTGGCTGGGCGCGGTGGCTCACGCCTGTAATCACAGCACTTTGGGAGGCCGAGGTGGGTGGATCACCTGAGGTCAGGAGTTCAAGACCAGCCTGTCCAACATAGTGAAATCCCATGTCTACTAAAAATACAAAATTAGGCGTGGTGGTGCATGCCTGTAATCCCAGCTACTTGGGAGGCTGAGGCAGGAGAATCGCTTGAACCCAGGAGGTGGAGGTTGCAGTAAGCCAAGATCAGGCTACTGTATTCCAGCCTGAGTAACAAGAGCAAAACTCCAAAAAAAAAAAAAAAAAAAAAAAAAAGTAATGCATGTAATGCATGTTAGTCTCAAAAAACTTTAAAAAATACAAACATATAAGAGTTGGCTAGGCAGAGGGGGAGGATCTGAGTGATGGTTAAGGGACGCCCTGATACAAAGGCCTCCAGGCACGAAAGTTTTTCTTCGAACCAAAGAGACACTGAGGAACTACAGGAATGTTGCTAGCCAGGGGATTTGGGCCAAAGAGGCTGGGGAGGTACCGCAGGGGAAGCTTTGAGATACTTCTGTGCCTGTGCTCTGTTCTTCTTTAGTCTTATCACCTTGCACTATGACTTCAGGCAAGACAGGTCATAAGACAGCCTCCACCACTCAGGCCCCTTTGAGAGGGTCTTGCCCCATACCCTGGAGGAAGGGAGACCGCACAGAGAGGCCAAGAAGAATTTACACAGATGGGTCTTGGTGGGTTTCTCTATTCAGTCTATTAGCGTTTTGTGCAGGCCTGTTTCTACACCGGAAGGGGTGGCCTGCCCCTCCACACCTGTGGGTATTTCTCATCAGGTGGGACGAGAGACTGAGAAAAGAAATAAGACACAGAGACAAAGTATAGAGAAAGAACAGTGGGCCCAGGAGACCGGCGCTCAGCATGCGGAGGACCTGCACCGGCACTGGTCTCTGAGTTCCCTCAGTATTTATTGATTACTATTTTCACTATCTCAGCAAGAGGAATGCGGTAGGAGAGCAGGGTGATAGTGAGGAGAAGGTCAGCAAGAAAACATGTGAGCAAAGGAATCTGTGTCACAAATAAGTTCAAGGGAAGGTACTATGCCTGGATGTGCACGCAGGCCAGATTTATGCTTCTCTCCACCAAAAATCTCAGTGGAGAAAAGAATAACAAAGCAGCATTGCTGCCAATATATCTCGCCTCCCGCCACAGGGCGGTTTATCTCCTATCTCAGAATTGAACAAATGTACTATCGGGTTTTATACCGAGACCTTCAGTTTCAGGGGCAGGCAGGAGACAGAGGCCTTCCTCTATCTGAACTTCAAGAGGCCTTCCTCTTTTACTAATCCTCCTCAGCACAGACCCTTCACGGGTGTCGGGCTGGGGGACGGTCAGGTCTTTCCCATCCCACGAGGCCATATCTCAGGCTATCACATGGGGAGAAACCTTGGACAATACCCGGCTTTCCAGGGCAGAGGTCCCTGCGGCTTTCCGCAGTGCATTGTGCCCCTGGTTTATCGAGAATGGAGAATGGCGATGACTTTTACCGAGCATACTGCCTGTAAACATTTTGTTAACAAGGCACGTCCTGTACAGCCCTAGATCCCTTAAACCTTGATTCCATACAACACGTTTTTGTGAGCTCAAGGTTGGGGCAAAGTTACAGATTAACAGCATCTCAGGGCAAAGCAATTGTTCAGGGTACAGGTCAAAATGGAGTTTCTTATGTCTTCTTTTTCTACATAGACACAATAACAGTCTGATCTCTCTTTCTTTTCCCTACATACACGGCCATGCACACTTTGTTGAACCTAAGCATAAAAATGGACAGTTTCCTCTGTATCTGTGGCTCTTCATTCTGAAAGCTCCCATGTCACAAAAAACTGTGATCAAATAAATGTATATGCTTTTTCTCCTTGTTAAAAAAAAAATACAAACATATTCAGGGCTGGGCATAGTGGCTCATGCCTGAAATCCTAGCACTTTGGAAGGCTAAGGTGGAAGGATCCCTTGAGCTCAGGGGTATGAGACCAGCCTAGGAAACAAAGTGAGACCCCATCTTGTTAAAAAATAATAACAGGCCGGGTGTGGTGGCTCACGTCTGTAATTCCAGCACTTTGGGAGGCCGAGACTGGTGGATCACTTGACGTCAGGAGTTTGAGACCAGCCTGACCAACATGGTGAAACCCCATCTCTACTAAAAATACAAAAATTAGCGGGGCATGGTGGCAGGCGCCTGTAATTCCAGCTACTCGGGAGGCTGAGGCACAAGAATTGCTTGAACCCGGGAGGCAGAGGTGGTAGTGAGCTGACATCACAGCACTGCACTCCAGTCTGGGTGACAGAGCAAGACTCTGTCTCGAGAAATAATAATAATAATGCAAAATACAAAAGTGTACAAAGTAAAAAGCCAGGCGCCCCCTCCCCACACCGAACCTCATTCATTGACCACCTAACATCTGTGGCCCTGTGTCCACTGTCCTTCTCTGAGGATTCGGTGGGAAACAAGGTGGTTCCTGCCTGCATGGGACATGGGAGGGGCAGACAACCATTGAGTAGATAAATAAACAAGGTGATTTCAGAGAGAGAAGTGGAAGCGGTAAAAAAAGAATCATTTTATGAACAGTGACAGGGTATCTCTTTGGATGAGGTGGTCAAGGGAGGAACAAAGATCTGAATGGTGAGAAGGAGGTTGTCAGGTTAAGATCAAGGAAAGTACTCCAGGTGAGGAACTGGCAAGGAGAAGGGTGTGGGGCCTCAGCCTGCTTACTGAACAAGGGCAGTAGCCTTGGGGCAGGGAGAGAAGGGCTTCCCCACCCCATCTCACTCCCCAGGGATTGCTGAGGTGACAGTTTTGGTTATGCTATGACATAGTTTTCTAGCAGCACACAAACATTTATCTAATTTTCTTTCATTCCTCTTTCTCTTTCTTTTCTTTTCTTTCTTTCTTTCTTTCTTTCTTTCTTTCTTTTTTTCTTTCTTTCTTTCTTTCTCTTCCTCCCTCCCTCCTTTCCTTCTTTCTCTCTCTCTCCCTCCCTCCCTCTTTTTTCTTTCTTTCTTGCTTGCTTGCTTGCTTTCTCTTTCTTTTTCTCTTTCTTTCTTTTTCTTTCTCCTCTTCCCTCCCTCCTTTCTTTTTCTTTCTCTCTTTCTTTCTCTCCCTCCCTCCCTCTTCTCTGTCTTTCTTTCTTTCTCTTTCTCTTTCTCCTTCCTTCCTTCCTCCCTCCCTCCTCCCTTCCCTTCCCTCCCTTTCCTTCTTTCCTTTCTTCTTCCCTCCCTCCCTTCCTCCCTTCTTCCCTCCCTCCCTCTCTCCCTCTCTCCCTCCCTCCCTCTTTCCTTCCCTCCCTCTCTCTCTCCCTCTCTCTCCCCCTCGCTCTCTCTCTGTCTCTCTCTCTTTCTTCCATTTTTGAGACGGAGTTTCACTCTTGTTGCCCCAGGCTGGAGTGCAATAGTGCCATGTCAGCTCACTGCAACCTCCACCTCCCAGGTTCCAGCAATTCTCCTGCCTCAGCCTCCCGAGTAGCTGGGATTATAGGTGCCTGCCACCACGCCCAGATAATTTGTGTATTTTAGTAGAGACAGGATTTCATCATGTTGGCCAGGCTGGTCTTGAACTCCTGACCTCAGGTGATCCGCCTGCCTCGGCCTCCCAAAGTGCTGAGATTACAGGCATGAGCCACCGCGCCTGGCCTATTTCTTTTTTTTCTTTTCTTTTCTTTTCTGTTTTTTTTTGTGAGACAGAGTCTCACTCTGTCACCCAGGCTGGAGTGCAGTGATGCGATCTGGGGTCACTGCAACCTCTGCCTTTCAGGTTCAAGCGATTCTCCTGCCTCGGCCTCCTGAGTAGCTGGGATTACAGGCGTGCGCCACTGTGCCCGGGTAATTTTTTGTATTTTTAGTAGAGATGAGGTTTCGCCATGTAGCCAGGCTGGTCTAGAACTCCTGACCTCGAGTGATCCACCCACCTTGGCCTCCCAAAGTGCCGGGATTATAGGCATGAGCCACTGTGCCTGGCCTAATTTTCTTCCTTTCAACTCTTAAAAACAAAAAACAAAACTTTCTCCTGTGTTCCAAGTTGGTCTGTTCACTGGGTTCAGGCCTAGGAAGAAACACGAAGTGCAGAGTCACAGACTTTGGCCCTGCAAGAGAGAGCCCGACTCACTTGGGGACTCACTTGCAAAACTGGTTTTGTGTTATAAGCATGAAGCAGAAGTGGGGGTGGGAAGGGCAACTGGGAGACCAGAGGTTCAACTGCATTTCACAGAATCCAGAATGTCTGATACTGTCTACTTTTCAGGGTCACGAAAACCTAACCCCTTAGGTTCTGGTCCCAGCTCTGCCATCTGTCTGTCTGTGAGCTCTCCATTCAATTATTTTTCTCTCTGGTCCTCAGTCTCCCAATATGCAAAATGTGAATTTTCACAAAGTGAACATACCCATGCAACCAGCACGCAGACCAAGAAAAAGAACAACTTCCAGAACCCTCCACAGCCTGTCCACTTCCAGTCACTTACCACCAAAAAGGTAACTATCTTGACTTCAAATTGCATAGTTTTACTTGTTTTTGAACTGTATATAAACAGAATAATATAGCAGGCACTCTTTTATGCCTTGCTTCTTTTGCTCAAAATTGTATTTGATACATCTATGTTGCTATGTGTAGTTGTAGTTAATCCACTCTCACACCTTTAATATTCTATTATATAAATAGACCACATTTTACTGTTGATGAACATTTGGGTTATCTCCAATTTTGTTTATTACACTTCTTTTTTCTTTTTTTTGGAGACAAGAGTCTCGCTCTGTCGCCTAGGTTGGAGTGCAGTGGCGCCATCTTGGCTCACTGCAACCTCCCACCTCTCAGGTTCAAGCGATTCTCCTGCCTCAGCGTCTCAAGTAGCTGGGATTACAGGTGCCTGCCACCACGCCCGGATAATTTGTGTATTTTAGTAGAGATGGGATTTCATCATGTTGGCCAGGCTGGTCTTGAACTCCTGAGCTCAGGTGATCCACCCACCTCAGCCTCCCAAAGTGCTGGGATTACAGGCATGAGCCACCATGCCTGGCCTTATTACATATATCGTAAAATGCTGCTATGGACGCTGTTGAACATGTCTCTTATGAACATAGGTACTGTTGGGTAAATATTGTTGGGTAAATACCTAGGTGTGGAATCACAGGGTCATAAGGTATGCATATGTTCAGCTTTAGTAGATAGGGCCAGACCTTTTTTTTTCTTTCTTTTTTTTTTTTTGGAGATAGGATCTCCCTCTGTAGCCCAGGCTGGAGTGCAGGCCAAACATGGCTCACTGCAGCCTCCAACTCCTGGACTCAGGCAATCCTCCTGCCTCAGCCTCCCAAGTAGCTGGGACCACGAGGTGTGTCACCACGCCCTGCTAATTTTATTTTTATTTTTTAGTAGAGATATGGTCTCACTGTGTTGCCCAGGCTGGAGCTAGACATTTTGTTTTCTTTCTTTCTTTCTTTCTTTTTTTTGTTCTTGTGGAGCCAGGCATTTTGAACGGATGTACCAGTAATATCTGAGAGTTCCAGTTGTTCTACATTCTCAACACTTGACATTGTGCCATTGTCCTTGTAATATTAGGCATTTTTAGGCATTTTTTTTTTCGAGATGGAGTCTTGCTCTGTTGCCCAGGCTGGAGTGCAGTGGCATGATCTCGGCTAACTGCAACCTCCGCCTCCTGGGTTCAAGCAATTCTCCTGCCTCAACCTCCTGAGTAGCTGGAATTACAAGCGCGCACCACCACACCTGGCTGTTTTTTTGTGTGTGTGTTTTTAGTAGAGACGGGGTTTCACCATGTTGGCCAGGCTGGTCTCGAACTCCTGATCTTGTGATCCACCCACCTCGGCCTCCCAAAGTGCTGGGATTACAGGCATGAGCCACTGCGCCCAGCCAGTATTAGGCACTTTTGTGGATGTATTGTGGTATCTCATTGTGGTTTTAAGTTGAATTTCTCCACTAATGAAGATAACACTTTTTCATATATGTATTGGTTTTCATTTTTTATTTACATAGCCACACATGAATATATCCTTGTTACATATAATAGATGAATAGAAATAATACATATAAAGCTAAAGTCCCTCTAAAATGAATCCCTTCACTAGTTTTATTTTTAATTGAAAAAAAATTTTTTTGTAGCAATGGGGTCTTGCTTTGTTGTCCAGGCTGGTCTTGAACTCCTGGTCTCAAGCAATCCTGCCACCTTGGCCTCCTAAAGCACTGGGATTACAGGTGTGAGCCACCATGCCCAGCTCCTTCCCGAGTTTTGAGCACTGGGCTTGGAGTTAAGAGACCTGAATTCCAGCCTTGGTCTGCCACTGACTAGATTGCTGTCGGATTTTGGACAGGTCACCTCTCTGGGTCTGTCTCCCCATCTATAAAATCAGAGTGTTTAACTAGATAGTCTCTAAGGATCTTTTTTCTTTAATATTCTGACCACTGTTTCTGTGATCCTAAGAACCTCCATTAGGTAAAAATGGCCATTTGCCTTACTATCCATTCTCTCCATCTTCCTTAGTAACTGAACTCCTGAGTTTTAGTTAAGCATATGGCTGGCCCACTAGACTATTTCCAGCCTCCCTTACAACTGGGCATGACCATGTGACTAATTTGAGACAAGGGTGTGTAGACAGAAATGATGTGTGCAACTTTTGGGTCATGACTTTATAAAGAAGGGTCATGCCCTCCACTTGCTCTTCTCTTCCTGCTGGCTGGAAAGAGGACCTGATGATGGGAACTGGCCCAGCCATTTGTTTTGTTTTGTTTTGTTTTTGAGATAGGGTCTCACACTGTTTCCCATGCTACAGTGCAGGGGCGCAATCACGACTCACTGCATCCTTGACCTCTTGGGCTCGCTCCTCCCTCAGCCTCCTGAGTAACTGGGACCACAAGCATGCGCCACCACACCCAGATAATTCTGTATTTTTTGTAGAGACGTGGTTTCCTCATGTTGCCTAAGCTAGTCTCAAACTCTTGCACTCGAGTGATCCACCCATCTCAGCCTCCCAAAGTGTTGGGATTACAGATGTGAGCCACTGTGCCCAGTACCAGCCATCTTTGTTCATGAGATGGAGGCCAAGATATGTTGATGATGACAGAACAAGGCAAGAGCTGAGACCCCTCACAACATATCGCTGACATATCAGCCCTGGATTGCTTAGAAGTAAATTTTCATCTCAAGCTATCATTATTTCGGCTTTTGTTATATCCACTGAACCTGAATCCTGATTAATACAGAGTGACTGAAGAATGACTTTTTTTTTTTTGAGACAAAGTCTGACTCTGTTGCCCAGGATGGGGTGTAGCGGCACGATCTCGGCTCACTGCAACCTCTGCATCCCGGGTTCAAGTGATTCTCCTGCCTCAGCCTCCCAAGTAGGTGGGACTACAGGCGCCTGCCACCATGCCCGGCTAATTTTTTGTAGTTTTAGTAGAGATGGGGTTTTGCCATGTTGGCCAGGCTGGTCTTGAACTCCTGACCTCAAGTGATCCGCCTGCCTTGGCCTCCCAAAGTGCTGGGATTACAGGTGTGAGCCACCACGCCCAGCTTCAAGAATGACTTTAGATTGGGTGTTGGGTCAGGTTTCTCGGAGGAAGGGACGCTTTGAGCTAGATCTTAACAAGAGAGACAGCCATATAGATTTAGGGGAAAAGCATTCCAAGCCAAGGAGGCCACAGGTGCAAAAGCTCAGTCCAAGACAGCATTCTGTGTAATGAGGCCTACCTGGTCAATCGTGGCGCCCCCATCTCCCATCCCATTGTTTACAGTGACTGAGCCAAGAGTGGACCATGTGGCCTGAACAGGCCCAATCAGAGACCTCGAGATTTGCTGTGTGAGTGATGGGACAGAAAGGCTCTTTCTCTGGGATTACAAATCTTAATGACTATTTAAGCCTAGAATTATTGAGGATCATGTTGCTGGCAAGTGGCAAAAACCCACCTGAGTATAAAGCTGGGGCAAACACAGACGAGTTAGAAAGGGACAGAGTCCTCCATGGGGTTTGACCCTGGGTCCAACCACACTTGTCCTTATTTCAATCCAGTTATGAAAACCCATTATGTCCTTCTTCGCTACTGAACTGGATTTCCATCACTTGCAACCAAGTAGGTGCCTGGTCTCCCCCTATAACTGGGGCTAATTGTAGATGGTCCCCGAACTATGATCATTCAACTCACAATTTTTGACTTTACAACAGTATGAAACAAGACATTCAGTAGAAACTGTACTTCAGATATTGAATTTTGATTCAAAATTCTTTATAACTTTATTACAATATAGATTTTGTGTTGGATAGTTTTGCCTACTGTAGGCTAATGTAAGTGTTCTGAGCATGTTTAAGGCAGGCTAGGCTAAGCTATGTTTGGTAGGTTAGGTATATTAAATACATTTTTGACTTATGATCATATTTTCCACTTATGATGGGTTTATCAGGATGCAAACCCATCACATAAATGGAGGGATATCTGTAAAACATTGTTAGACGTATAATTTTACTGCTGATTATTGGGAGGTGGTATGGCACAGTGGTTAGGGGCAGAGGCCTTAGAGTTGGACTACATGGGTTCAAATCCCAGCTTGGCTGTTTTCTGTGTGGTTCTAACCCAGTTCTGCCAAAACTTGTTGAGTGGCCTTAGGTGAGTCACATAAACTCTCTAGATATAGCTTCCTCATTGCAAAATGTCTCAAGCTAAGTTTAGTATTCTCCCTCCACCCTGACCCTGCTTCTGTTCCTCTTTCAGGCTGTCCCATCTCAGTAAATGGCCCATCAGCCACCCAGAAGGTCAAGCCAGATTCATCCTTCACATCTAATCTACCTTCTAAACACATCCACAATCCATTCCCCTTTCTCCATCCCCACTGTCCCCGCTCCAGTCCATGCCATCAAGACTTTTCATTTGCACTTTGCCACAGAGCTGTTAAAATACTTTTACAAACTGCAAATTTGATTGAGTCACTCTGAAAAGGTGAATGTGGCCCTTGACCTCTGCATGGTTTGGTCCTGGTCTGTCTCTCTCCACTCAGTTCAGGCCATCCTCTCAGTGCTCCAGACAGGCTAGCCTTGCATTCCTCCAGCTAGAAGGAGCCCCAGGGCCTTTGCACAACTCCTCCCTCTCCCTGGAATGCTCTTCCCCAATTGTCTTAGCTTGATGGCTCATCCTTCAGGTCTAGGCTCAAATGTCAGTTCTTCAGGGAAGTATTTTCTGATCCTTCAAAGCAGGTCAGGTCCTGGTGACCTCCTCCACAGCACCTGTCACCACATCACTGGTGCATGTCTGCCTCCTTCCCAACTACCGTTTCAAGAGAGGCCCCTTCCCTGTTGTTCTTTGTCTCAGACCCCTTCTTTCCTTCAAAGCACTTATCACAATTTGTAACTGCTTTATTTCTTTGTTTTCTTCTTAGCTGTCTCCCCTATTCTCTTTGTATAATCTCTATGAAGAGACAAGCTGAGGTCTGTCCTGCTGTATTCCCAGGACCCAGCACTGAACCTACGTACAGAGCAGAGATTCTCAAAAAGTATCTCTTGAATAAAAAGTGTTTGTGGTGGTGGCATCTCTAGCAGTCAGGAACTCCCTCTTTGCCTCTGAGTTTTGATCCTCAGGCAGTATTTCTGCTGGTTAATGAGTAATTCTTCTCTGGGTTTATGGTTCAGAGTAGAATAGGAGACCTCAGGCAGCCTGGCAACCTCCGGCCTTGTGGGAAATGCCTTCCAGTGGAATTGCAGCAAATTTCAACTCTAACCCAGGGATATTGATCTAGGCCTCATTCCCACACCCAGCTCTGCTGCCAGAAGCATTCCAAGGCTTCTCATGCCCCAAGATCTCACTGCTCTCTTCTTCCCTAATGCTCCAAGACCCTCTCCCAGCCAGGCCCCAAAGGCTGTGCCCCCGACGCCAGGTTGCTTTCAAGCTGAAGCCACACCAGAGGAAAAAGCTGAGGGTGGCAAAGGTGAGCCTCACGGCTGACCCAGGGGAGGGGTGGGGAAGCTTGGGAGAGCTCATAGGATGCAGCTGCGAGTTACAAGAGTTAGCATGCTGGCAAAACCACCCAGGGCTGCTGGGCCCTGCTAGCATGTGAGCAGGAAGAGGGCATGAGGGCACAGTTCTAAAAGCAGCATTTACTTTGGTTTTCACTTCTCTGAGGCCCCGGGAACATTTTAAAGTTCTAGTTCTTGGGCCTGGCACGGTCTCCATCATTCCTCCTTCAGCCACTGCAGCAGCTGCGGTGTGTAGTAGGTGATGATGATGTCAGCACCTGTGTTGGGAGAGATGCAGAAAGTTGCTGGGGGGACGGTGATCAGCTCTGAGCACACCTTCTGCGATGCGAAGGCCAGGCGGGGAAGAAGGCTGCCATGAAGAGGCACAGCCTGTGGGCACACCACATGAGACAGAGCCCGGCTTTGGGCAATTCTATTTCTTGGGCAACTCATTTACTCTTTTGGGGCCTCAGTTTACCAAAGAATAAAATGCACAGTAAAGGAAATAGGTAAGAGGCAAGTTCCTTCCCATGCTGGTGTGCAATTCTAACAAAATGAGCCCCCTTTATGGAGTGATATTACCTCATTTAATCCTCAAGACAACCACGCACCAGGTATCTTATCCCCAGTTATCCAGTTATGGGTGAGGACACTGAAGTTCAGAGAAGTGGCTTGCCCACGTTCTCACAACCAAAAATGAATGAAGGGCTCTGCTTGCTTCACCGGGCCGTGTTCTATGCTGCAGTTCCATATCTCTTCCTCAATGTGTGTCTGTTTAGATCACTAGTAATTCCTGGAATAAGACTCCAAGCTCTTAGGACTTCGTTCCCCGATCTAGGCAGAGTGCTTATCAGTCCCTGTGGTGCAGGTCAAAACACCCCACCCCTGCCTGCCTACCTGCTCTGCGGAAGGCAGTCATGGCCTCCAGTACGGCAGCCTTGAGATCAAATGCCCCAGCCTGGGCTCCATGCCACAGCATGGCAAACTCTCCAGAGACGTGGTACACGGCGAGAGGGAGGTCGGGGTGCTGCAGGGAAGCAGACAGGGAGACAGGCTGAAATGGAGGGTGGATGTGGCTCTGGGAGCGTCCCTTCCCCCCTGCTCAATCTGTGACCATCTTGAGCCCCGTGTCCTGGGTTACTGCGGCTGGCAGCCTGGCCCACTCTTGAACTGTTAGAGCAGGGCTGTTTGAGGCTCCTGCAAGCCCTGACATAGAAGGCCACGATGGTTCCTGGGCAGGGAGGGGGAGGAGAGGATGCGTGTTCAAGGGCAAACTGCTTCCGACTCTGAGATTCCAGAGTCTGTGAAAAACTCTGTCCCAGCCCCCTGAGCCCCCTTTGCCTCGGACCTGTGCTCACCTTGTCCTTTACCTCCCGCACGATGTCCAGGTAGGGCATTCCCGGCTTCACCATGAGCATGTCTGCTCCTTCCCGTACATCCCGGTCCTAAGGGATGAGGGTAGAGTGTGGGTGGTGCCTGGGAGGGGGCTGAGGGTGGGGCTCAAGTCCTAGTCACTCACCACAGCTCGGAGAGCCAGGCCTCGTGCTCCAGGGGGCAGCTGGTAGCAGCGGCGGTCCCCAAAAGCTGGGCTTGACTTAGCCGCATCCCTGCAAAGCAGAGTCGTCAGGGTGGGCTCCAGCTTTGGGCCAAAGGGCCAGGGCTTTAACAGCAGACCCCTGCCCACCCCTGCTCACCGGAAAGGGCCATAGAAACAGGAAGCAAACTTGGCACTGTAGCTCATCACTGACACCTATGGGGAGACAATGGGGGTCTTGACTTATTCGGCCCTTGCCAGGTGTCCCAGGGTGATGTGGCAGGGAGAGAAAGAACCTAGGCTGGGAAGGACACTGCCTGTGTTCTGGTCCTGTTGGAGTGCTGGGCTTGATTTCCCTGTCAGAGGCCTAGAGGTTGACATGGTTCCCCAAAGCCTCATCCAGCACTGTCTTCAGTTCTGTGATTCTTTTTTTTTTTTTTTTTTTGAGATGGAGTCTAGCTCTGTCGCCCAGGCTGGAGTGCAGTGGCATGATCTCAGCTCACTGCCTCCTGGGTTCAAGCGATTCTCCTGCCTCAGCCTCCCCAGTAGCTGGGATTACAGGTGCCTGAAACCACGCCCAGCTAATTTTTGTGTTTTTAGTAGAGATGGGGTTTCACCATGTTGGCCAGGCTGGTCTTGAACTCCTGACCTTAAGTGATCCACCTGCCTCAGCCTCCCGAAGTGCTGGGATTACAGGTGTGAGCCACCACGCCCGACAGTTCTGTGATTCTTAGCAGACACGGGGGCAGGGCTAGTGCAGACTATCTCCTGCCGGCCCCGTGCTGCATTCCCTGCCCTTACCCTGTTGCCAAGTCCATGTGCCATCAGGGCCTCTTTGATGGCTTCCACGCGTCCATCCATCATGTCCGACGGGGCTACCACCTGACATCCTGGGGGGCAGAGGGTGGCCTTCAGAACTCTGGGACCTCCTAGCCACTCTGCCACCTCCCTGACCCAGAGGTGCCCATCCCTGCTGGTGGTTCACTCACCTGCCTTGGCATACGCCAATGCCACCTCAGCCAGCCGCTGGCGGCTCTCCTCAGCCCGGAATGCTCCATTTTCACTCAGGAGCCCTGCAGGACAGATGACTGGGTTTTGGGGAGCACCTTGGGCCCTGGCCTGTCCCCACCCTGGTGAGAAGTGGGCAGTAGGAGTGTGGGTGGCAGCAGGGCTGGTGGGAGGAAGGGAACTCACCGCAGTGACCATGGGAGGTATAGGGACACAGGCAGACGTCACAGGCCACCAGGAGGCTGGGGAAGGTCTTCCTCAACAGATGGATTGCCTCAATAGCTGGGGACTCCTCGGAGTCAGCTGCGGAACCCCGCTCGTCCTAGGGGCAGGGGAGGGACAAAGCAGTGTGTCTATTACATGTAGCTTTGGAAGGCAGGACGGCAGCCATCACAGAGCATAGCCCTGGCCTTCTCCTTCATCATCACAGCCCCTGGATAAGGAAGCACAGAGGACTAACCCTACATGGGTGCTGACTTAAGGGCAAGGACCATGTCCATTCACCTGTGGCCCCAGGGCCAGCACAATGTGGGAGTGAGGATGCAGTCAGTGTGGACCCTCAGTCCACCCTCGCCCAACCTCCCTTCCTTTTTCTGTTTTTATTGGAGACAGGGTCTTGCTCTGTCGCCCAGGCTAGAGTGCACTGGCGCGATTTTGGCTCACTGCAGCCTCCACTTTTTGGGCTCAAGCGATCCTCCCACCTCTCCACCTCCCGAGTAGCTGGGACTACAGGCACATACCACCACACCCAGCTAACTTCTGTATTTTTTGTAGAGATGGGTTTTGCCATGTTGTCCAGGCTGGTCTCAAAATCCTGGGCTCAAGTGATCCACCCACTTTGGCCTCCCAAAGTGCTGGGATTACGGGCGTGAGCGCAACCTCCCTTCTTAGCCCTTCCTTTGATTCTTCACCTTGGGAACTCTGCTGGGGACGCCAAAGATCAAGACACAGCGTAGGCCCTCTTCCACCAAGGGCCTCAGCATCTCTTCCAGCCGGTTCACACCATACCTGTGTGGGTGTGGGTAGAGGGGTTGAAGGAAGGCAGGTCCCAGGCAAAGGTCCTCCGGACCCCACCACACTGTGCCTCTGTTAGAAACCAAGCTGCATATGGCACCAGGAGGGCTCAAGCCCCCAGGACAGGAAGGGGCAGGGATGCATCCACTAAATAGGAGGGAAGACCGAGGCCTTGAGCAGCAGAGCTCTGGAATTCGGCTGTGGAAGGCTCCTTCGAGGCCCTCTTTTTGAACTCCCATCTGCAGTTCAGCTCCCTTCTGCAACAGCCTCTGCCACGACGCCTTGGGTGATGGGTAGCTCTTTACTTTATGGGGCTGCCCCTTCCGCTGTGGAACAGCTCTGGCCCCGGGGAAACCCTTTCCTCTACTGAGCTAATGTCTCTGCCTGTCCGCATCTTCTACTTCCTAGGTCTGCTTCTGCCTCCCAGCACTTCCACCTGTGGAATCTCTCCCTCCACCACCCCCTGGCCCCCCAACTCCACGTCTCCTACCTGGCCACTCCTGGGAGGCTGGCGATAGGCTGTATGTCATCAGGAACATCCCTGCAAGAGCGGGGGTGGGATATGGATTGGTGGCTGTGGGAAGGGCCAGTGGTGAGGGGGCGACTGAGAGGGATGGTTGGGAAGCAGGGAAGAAATATGGAAGTAAGGATGGTGGGAGAAGGATGGGATCCAGTGCCTGGCTTCCCTGCCTGGCCAAGCCCAGGGCCTGAAATAATAATAGGAACAACAAGAATAACAGTGACAACACTAGCTAAAAGAACGGTAATTACAGGAAGGAATTAAGTGGTTAAGAACTTGGATTCTGAATTCGGCAGGTCTTTGCTTTCTATCCCAGCCGCTTACTGCTTGGGTGACCGTGGCCAAGTTCTATCATCTCTTTGAGCCTTAGGCCTTCATCTGTATCATGCGTGGTTAATTCATTCATTCAACAAATATTTATTGAGTACTTATTATGTGCCAAGTACTGTTCTAGGCCCTGATGATACAACAGTGAACAAAATAGACAAACATCCCCGCCCTCATGGAGCTGATGTTCTAGAGAATAGCTACTCCTTCTTCATACAAATGCTCTCAGAATTGAATGAGATAATGTGTGTAGGTGCTTAGCATAGTACCTCGTACATAGTAAGTACTCAGTAAATGTCTGCGTTATTATTAACAATCACGACTGCCATCTCTTACAGGTACATAGCACTTTACAACCTACAGAGCACCTTCTCAGCTTCTGTCTTATTGCAAGAGCTCAGGAATGGCAGGCAACGGTTATTCTTCTAATTTTCCAAATGGGATGAATGAGTTCTTTCAAAGTTTGTTTAGTTCCTAAGATTCCTGTCCTTAATCCAAATAGGCTGCTTCCAGTACCTTGAATTTCAAGCTGACAGCTCACTTTGCCACCCCCAGCAATAGTGATGCCCGCTCCAGTCAACACTCCCTCCCCAACCCCAACCAGCAGAGCAGAGGCCTGGCCCATTCTTGGAGACTCACGTGACAAAGATGGGGTAGATGAGGTTGGAGGCATTGAGCGTGGTGGTGGCTGTCTGCCAGGCCCGAAGCAGTGGGTGGAAGTAGCCGCTGTGCAGAACAGACTGGGGCTGCATGGTGTGGGCCAGTGGGCACAGGGGCATCAGTTGGTTGGAACTGAGGGCTCCTGGGGCATTGGCTGCAGGCTGTCTGTGGGGGTGATGGGTGGCACATGAGACATAGTACCTGTCCTCAGGAGATGGTCACATCTGGAAGACAGCTCTTCCAGATTCCTGCCTCCCCTCTCTCTAGCCCAATGCTACTCACAGCATGGTTCACCAATCCCTGCTGGTCAACAAGGTAAGTTGAGAAATGAAAGTAAGTCTTTAGAAACTTTCATGACAATCAGAATCTAATGATATAAAATTTGGGCTTGTATTTTATGTGACTGCTTTTTGTTCATTATTATCTTTTAAAGTAAACCTCTGAGCAAGCAATGACTGTTTAAAAAAAATTATTTTCTTTCTTTTTGTTTTCAGACAGGGTCTCTGTCGCCCAGGCTGCAGTGCAGTGGTGCAATCTCGACTCACTGCAGCCTTGACCTCCCGGGCTCAACTGTTTCTCCCAACTCAGCCTCCCAAGTAGCTGGGACTACAGGTGTGCACCACAACACCCAGCTAATTTTTGTATTTTTTGTAGAGATGGAGGTCTTGCCATGCTGCCCAGGCTGGTCTCGAACTCCTGGGCTCAAGCAATCTGCCTGCCTCGGCCTCCCAAAGTGCTGGGATTACAGGTGTGAGCCATGGTGCTTGGCCAAAAAAATAATTTTCTAGCGGGGCATGGTGGCTCACGCCTGTAATCCCAGCACTTTGGGAGGCTGAGGTGGCAGGACTGCTTGAGCCCAGGAGTTCGTGACCAGCCTGGGCAACATGGCAAGACCCTATATCTACAAAAAGTTTAAAAATCAGCCAGGTGTGGTGGTCCACACCTGTAGTCCCAGCTACTCAGGAGGCTAAAGCAAGAGGATCGCTTGAGCCCAGGAGTTCAAGGTTGCAGTAAGCTATGATTGCACCACTGCACTCCAGCCTGGGCGAGAGAGGGAGACCTGTCTCTAAAAAATAATAATAATTTTATTTTGTTGCATTTTATCAAAGAATCAATAAATTGGAAATAGAAAGAAAAAAGAACTAATCTTACCTTATGCATAGTTTAAGAAGCACTGATCTAGCCAACATTTAAACTTTGTTTATTCCACAAAAAATGCCCGTGTTCATGGCAGAACTTTTAGAAAAGTGCAGATAAGCAAAAAGAGAAAAATCCCCTGCAATTCTACCTCTAGAGAAAAGTACTGTTGGCCGGGCATGGCGGCTCATGCCTATAATCTCAGCACTTTGGGAAGCTGAGGTGGGCAGATCACTTGAGGTCAGGAGTTTGAGACCAGCTGGCCAACATGGTGAAACCCCACCTCTACTAAAAATACAAAAAAAATTAGCTGGGCTGGGCGTGGTGGCGCGTGCCTCTAATCCCAGCTAGTGGGGAGGCTGAGGCAGGAGAACTGCTTGAACCCAGGAGGAGGAGGTTGCAGTAAGCCAAGATCACGCCACTGCACTCCAGCCTGGGTGACAGAGCAAGACTTCATTCAAAAAAAAAAGAAAGAAAGAAAAGAGAAAAGTACTTGGGACATGGACTTCTTGTTAGGTACAATGCACACCAATAGGAGAAAATAATACCATTCATGTTAGATAGACAGACACATACACTATGTGTAGAGTGCCACCAAATCTTTTCTAGCCCAAGGAGTTTCCTGGGCTCCACGAGCACAAGCTACACCTTCTTGCTTTCCTCACCTTGTCCCTTTACCTGAAAGGCTGTGCTCTCCCCACAGCCTCCGCACACCCAAATCTACAGGGTTCTCCTTCCCTCTCCCACTGAGGCTTTCTTGTCCAGATTGCAGTCTCTCTTATGTAAGTTATTTGTGGACCTGTCTTATCTCGTGCCAGTAGACAGAGCTTCTGCAGGGCAAGGTCCAGAGTTGGTTCATTTTTGCCTCCCCCACAGTGCTCTGTCACACACTGACCTTGGCACACAGTAAATATTTAATTATGTGAAGTACAAAAATATGTCCCAAATGCCAAATTAGTGGATGCAAGACAGAAGGAAGCTGGGGCATTAACATTTGTTTCTTGAGCACCTACTGTGTGCCAGACCACGCCTGGTATTTTCACAGGTGATTTCTCATCGAGTGGGCACTACAGTCCTGGGAGGCAGTGCATGGAGCCTGACCAGAAGTGAGCCATGGCTCCACTGGGAGTGAGGAGGTCAGAAGAGGCGTATTAGAAGAAGACAGGGGCCGGGCGTGGTGGCTCACACCTGTAACCCCAGCACTTTGGGAGGCCGAGGCGGGTAGATCACTTGAGGTCAGGAGTTTGAGACCAGGCTGGCCAATCTGGTGAAACTCCATCTCTACTAAAAATACAAAAATTATGCCAGGCACAGTGGCTCACGCCTGTAATCCCAGCACTTTGGGAGGCCGAGGCGGGTGGATCACTTGAGGTCAGGAGTTTGAGACCAGCCTGACCAACATGGCGAAACCCCATCTCTACTAAAAATAAAAAAAATTAGCCAGGTATGGTGGCACGTACCTGTAATCCCAGCTACTTCAGAAGCTGAGACAGGAGAATCCTTTGAACTTGGGAGGCGGAGGTTGCAGTGAGCCGAGATCGTGCCATTGCACTCCAGCATGGGCAACAAGAGAGAAACTCCATCTCACAATAAATAAATAAATAGAAATAAAAATAAAAATACAAAAATTAGCTGGGTGTGGTGGTGTGCACCAGTAGTCAGAGTTCCTCTGGAGGCTGAGGCAGGAGAATCGATTGAACCTAGGAGGCAGAGGTTGCAGTGAACCGAGAGTGCACCATTGCACTCTAGCCTGGGCGACAGTGTGAGACTCCATCTCAAAAAAAAAAAAAAAAAAGAAAATGCCAGGGCGTTGAACTTGGTTTTGCAGGATGAGTGGGTTCAGCCTGGTGGAGAGAAGGGGGCCAATATTTCCTTAGGAAGGGAAGAAAGGGGCAAAGGTGCAGAAGGAGGATGGCTGTGGACTGTTCTGAGGAGCTGAGGAGGCAATCAAGGCAAGTGTGTATGGAGGGGGTGGATGAGAGGGGGCCAGGCTGAGGCTGTGGGAAGATTTCTGAGCAGTGGGTAGGGTTAGTGGCCTGGTTGACACCTGGCTTTAGGAAGATCAATCCTGCAGGCTGAGCAGAGCAGACGGGAAGCAGAGGAATGCAGAGGCTGGGGAGGCTGCGGGCAGAGAAGGAAGGGGCGTCTTAAGGCAGCCAACAGGCAGTGTCTTAGGGCGGATTCTCTAGGCCTGCCTGCCTGACCCAAAGGGCAGCGGAGACAGGGACAGGGCAGGAAGAGGGCAGTGGGGAGCTGGGCTTGGAGAGGAGGTGGAGAGCTCTGTTTTAGACACTTCCTTTTGGAGGTGCCTGGGAGACTATCCCATAGCCAAAGGATGGGGAGGGGCGGGGAAGAGCCACAAAAATGGGGGCTGACAGGCCTGAGTCCAACTGCTTTTTGTATGAATGGGACCTCAAGGTCCAGAGAGGGGCAAGGACTTACCCAAAGCCACACAGCGAGTAAAAGGACTAGAACCCTGGTGTGTTAACTCCTAGGTGAACTGGGAGATCCTTTGGTAGGTTGGAGTCAAGTCAGATGTTGAAGCCAGGTCTAATCCCTCTGATTTGCTTCCCAGAAAACCACCTTTGTAACAGGTCCTTGGCTTCTGGAATCCAAAGCTGCATTCCCATGGCCTCAACTCCTCATTGCTTTCAGGAGGCTGAGGGAACAACTGCCTCCTGCTTATCAGAAACAGTGGGGCAGGCCTGCCTAGGAACTGGCTGCCCTTCTCCCCATAGTCTCTTAGGCCCCTTTAGCTGCCCCCAGTCATCTCAGGGGCCCATTTTATCCAGTCTTCCTCCTTGGTAGGATGGGGTTATCACAAGTCACACAGGGGCCAGCCCTGCTGCCACACCCCTGGGTGGGCCAGCCCCATCACCTGACACAGGGGCAGGCCAGGCCTCCCCAATCATGTCTCAACCTCCAAACAGACAATTATTCAGTAGATATGAGGTCCCAGCTGCCCATTTCGTACTTGATTTTGCTCTCATGTCTGCCAGGAGTTTTTTTTCCTTTTCTTTTCTTTTTTTTTTTTGAGACAGAGGCTGGCTCTGTCACCCAGGCTGGAGTGCAGTGGTTCGATCTCGGCTCACTGCAACCTCCACCTCCTGGGTTCAAGCGATTCTCCTGCCTCAGCCTCCCAAGTAGATGGGACTACAGGCACGCATGACCGTGCTTGGCTAATTTTTGTATTTTTAGTAGAGACAGGGTTTCGCCATGTTGGCCAGGCTGGTCTCAACTCCTGACTTCAAGTGAACAACTGGCTCCTGCTTAACAGAAACCCTGGGGCAGGGCTGCCTAGGAGCCTGAGACCGGGGCAGGGTTAGAGTAAAGGGAACAGTCTCACTACAGCAGTCCACTTTGATCTGTTTTTGAATTTTAAGATTCAGAGACAGATTTGATTTGAGAAACGGGTGTTAGTGCTGAAAATATTAAAAGCTTGAAAATTGCCAATCCTGTTTAATCCCTTACACTTTAATGTGGAAAATGGGGTACAGAGAGGCAACGGGACTTTTGGAGATCACAGCGAGTGACATACAGAGCTATAAACTGACCCTGCAGCTCCTGGCTTCTCTTTCAGTGCCCTGATACCTACACCATAGAGTCATTCCATTGTAAGAGGTGCTTAATAAGTGGAGTTTCCCCCTCCACTCTGAGTGGGAAAACACCCCCTGAATCACATATTGGCAGAGCCAAATGCAGGATGGGTTTTGCTTTGCAAAAAGGCCCTTAGAGTTTGGGAGAATTTCACAGACTGGGAGGGCACTTCTCCCAAATCAAGCGAGCTTGCAAACCACAACTTAAATCCCTGTGACATCACCACACTGAAGACAGGAGCGAGCCACCAGGAGGTCCAGCACCTCTGCCCACCCACATCAGACAGGTTAGCTTTGCTGGGACGCAGAGTATAGGGCGGTGCAGAAAGAACCATGTTTCAGGGTCAGACAGTCCCAGGTTTGGTCTATGCTCTGCTGTGTAATTCTGGGCAAAGTCATTGACTTTTCAGTGTTCATTTCATAATCTACAAAATAGGCATGATATCTCTAACTTGCAAGGCTGTGGAGATTATTGATAGGGATGAGGTAGGTGTCTGGCACCATGTAGCTGCACAGTAAACATGTAGCTAATTTTATTACTATTAGGAGTGCGGCTGGGTTTCCAGATGTCCTGGCACAGCTCTGTGCCTTCTGCACCTCACCAGATGGGAATATGCGCTCAAACCCTTGTGGGCCACAGGGTTTTCCAAGATTTCTGAAGTGGAGTCCCTGCCTTCCAGCAGGTTATGTGGTGGAGGAAAAACAAAATAATCACCACCTGGCTGCCAGCGTAGGGGGTGGACCAGGTGCTGTCAGAGGGACTGTGTCTCTGAGTCAAGGGTGGTTTCATGGAAGAGGGGACAGTGAAGGATAAGAGTGTTTCAGATTTAGGCCGGGCGCGATGGCTCACGCCTGTAATCCTAGCACTTTGGGAGGCCGAGGCGGGTGGATTACGAGGTCAGGAGATTGAGACCACGGTGAAACCCCATCTCTACTAAAAATACAAAAAAAAATTAGCCGGGCGCGGTGGCGGGCGCCTGTAGTCCCAGCTACTCCGGAGGCTGAGGCAGGAGAATGGCGTGAACCTGGGAGGCGGAGCTTGCGGTGAGCCAAGATTGCGCCACTGCACTCCAGCCTGGGCGACAGAGTGAGACTCCGTCTCAAAAAAAAAAAAAAAAAAAAAGTGTTTCAGATTTAATATGAAAGTATCTCCTCCTATGGAAGGCAACATCCCCAAACTGGGAGTAATTGAAGTTGGGCCCTGAGCGCTGCCACCAGGAGGGGCTAAGAGACTCATGTGCCACCCCCAACCCCCCCAAGTTATACTATGCTGAGGATTCCAGAGGCTGTGGGTCTTGGCACAGAGGGTTAGGACCTGCTGCCAGCCTTGGCAGGCTCTGCCACTGGCCAGGGATGAGGCAGTCAGGAGAGCCAGCTAGGTAGAAGGTGGCCAGAACTGAGAAATCCAAAGCCCCACAAAGGCCCAGGAGAGCGGCTGTCATGCAGTTCTGAAAAGAGATGAAGTGTTTATTCAGCCAACCCACATTTCTTGAATATCTACTATGGGCCTGCTGAA
Source organism: Hylobates moloch (assembly GCF_009828535.3). Classification (NCBI taxonomy): domain Eukaryota; kingdom Metazoa; phylum Chordata; class Mammalia; order Primates; family Hylobatidae; genus Hylobates; species Hylobates moloch. The sequence goes on from NW_026652285.1 coordinate 85,496,961, forward strand.
GTGCTAGACACAGGGATTAAAGAGAAGAATGAGACCCCAGCCTTGCCCTGGGGCTTTGAAGAGCCTGATCGCCTCTGGGGTTAGCCATTTAGACATAGGAGAAGCTGCCATTCCCAGAATCCTAGAATATCTTGGCTAAGAGGCTTCTTAAAGTTTGCTGATCGTATCACTGAAGCAAGGGTGAAACTGGGCTGAGAGAGGGGTAGACACAGGCCCAGGATCACGCAGTGGGTCAGCGGCAGATCTGGGGGAAGGTCTCCAGCAGCCCAGTCCTCAGTGCCCACCATGACTCCTCCATACTTTAAGGATAGATATCAAATCTGTTTCCCAGCAGGTTGGGCTTGTGGAGAGCTTTGGGTGAGCCAGACTCTGGGCCTGGCTGCTGTTGGCAGCAGGATGGTTAAGTGTGTGGGCTCTGGAGTCTGATAGATGTGGGTACAAATCCTAGTTCTGTAGCTTTCTAGTTGTGTGACCTCAGTTTCTTCGTTTAGTAAATGGGGACTAGAACCCACCTCAATGGGTTGTTGTAAGAAATGAATGGGTCAGGCCGGATGTGGTGGCTCACGCCTGTAATCCCAGCACTTTGGGAGGCCGAGGCGAGCGAATCACCTGAGGTCGGGAGTTCGAGACTAGCCTGACCAACAGGGAGAAACCCCATCTCTACTGAAAATACAAAAATTAGCTGGCGTGGTGGCACACGTCTGTAATCCCAGCTACTTGGCAGGCTGAGGCAGGAGAATCGCTTGAACCCGGGAGGCGGAGGTTGCAGTGAGTGGAGATCGCGCCACTGCACTCCAGCCTGGGCAACAAGGCGAAACTCCGTCTCAAAAATAAATAAATAAATAAAATAAATGAATGGTCAATGCACGCAACGCTTAGTACAAAACGGCTGTTATTGTTTTCACCTCCCTACCCCCCCACCAACCACCACCCGCACCTCGGGCTCTGCCTCGATGGAGTCTGCCCAAGCAGTATCCGAGAGGGTGAACCCCAGAGAAGAGGCGCGAAGCTCCGAACCCGGGCCCCCAACCCCGGCTGGAGCGGGACAATCCAGCCCAAACAGATGCTCCACGGGACTCCGTGCACGGCTGCACCGCCAGGGCTTCAGGCGCACAGCACAATCTGGGGACGCAGGACTCTTGGTGCCACAGTCCCCGCCTCGCCCTGGAGCCGCCCTCCAAGCCCGCCATCTCCCCGCATCCAGCCCCCGCTCACCTGCCTCCCTAAGGGCTCCCGGCCGCTGCTCCTCTCACCGCTGTCTCCCGCCCAGGTCTCCCAGAGACCGCGTAAGAGCGGGGGGGGCTCACCCGGAAGCAGCTTCCCCACGGCCCGCCCCCTCCACAGTCCAGGCCACGCCCCCTGAAGGAGCTCTTCTGGGGGGCTCCTCCGCTCCAGCCGCGGCCCCGCCCACACGCAACCTGGCCTAGCCAATTGGGTGTGTCAAGGGCCTGGAGGGCCCGCCCGTCCCCGCTCCGGGCCCTGCGCCTGTGCAGCGAACCGCAGGAGGGAGGCCACGAGGGGGCGCAGGAACCGCGTGGGAGGGTCCCAGGGTGTGAGCCGGCCTCGGAGGCGGTTACAGCCCAGGGTTCACTTCACAGCATTCCTTTTCCCAGCCTAGGGCAAACTTGGCTCTGTTTAATGGCTTGGTGAAAGAATAATTGGATGTCAAAGCCGTTAAAACAGCACCATTATGCCTAACACAGTATTAGCTAAGTCCATTCTTGCGGACTAAGCTAAAGTTGTTGAGTTCAGCGCCAGGCTTCCAAGTTTTCAGAGAAAATTTGTACCAACGTCATTTATTTATCAGGGTACGGCAATGCTATGAGTTGAGAGATGTGATGTGAAAGACATGGGCGTTTAGGAAAACTCCAAGTCTTGATAGGGGCATCAGACCTATGGTAGGTACAATGATAGATCCGATCAAATGTCTGTATGGAGATTGGAGATGTGCAGAGGCAAGAGGGATCTGGTGAGGCTTATGGGACCTGGGTAAACTAGTAGGATTAGATGGGTAAAATAGCGATCGGGTATCATCGCCCTAGCGAAGGAATGCCTTTCAAGTCGTTCTTCAGGGATTATTGAAAAGTTGACTTTGAAATGTAGAGGACATTAGTGGGTTACATTACACTTATCCTCAGATTTTATTTCTCAGCCCGGTTCGGTGGCTCACGCCTGTAATCCCAGCACTTTGGGCGGATCTCTTGAGGTCAGGAGTTCGAGACCAGCCTGACCAACATGGTGAAACCCTGTCTCTACTAAAAATACAAAAAATTAGCCGGGCGTGGTGGCGGGCTCCTGTAATCCCAGCTACTCGGGAGGCTGAGGCAAGAGAATCGCTTGAATCCGGGAGGCGGAGGTTATAATGGGCTGAGATCATGCCACTGCATTCCAGCCTGGGTGACAGAGGGAGACTCTGTCTCAAAAAAAAAATTTTTTTTTAAAATTTCTCAAAATCTGTACCCCAAACCTGTTGTATACTTTATATTTTAAATTTAGAGGGCATAGCGGCGTAAGGCTAGGGAAATATGGCACTGCTTAGTTTCCAGCTACTAGAGTTCTGATCTGTATTCAACAAGGAATGGGGTAGAAAGCAAATAATGTTTGCTGTGCATTAAAGAGTCAGGGACAGCACCATGCATTTTACATTCATTTATCTAATCTTGACAGCAACGATGTTACTATTCTCACTTTACGGACTGGGAAAACAATTGCCAGCTAGATTAAATAATTTGCCCCATGTTACATTGGGCTCTTTCTGCAATGCCTGCTAATAACCACGCTCCATAGGGGCAATTATTTGTTTTTTACTAGATTCCCTGCCCGACATTTCTTTCCTGACACCCGTTCCCTCCCTGAGGTTATTGATAACTAAAAATAATTAGAACCATCTAAGAACCCAAATAGAATGGGAAATTTTAAAATGTTGCTGTTTGGTGTAGCCTATTTCCCCCATGTCTTTTCTTGTTCTTGACTGAAAGACCTGTTCCCACTCTCCCCCCAGCCTCCACCTTTTGAAACATTTTACCTTAATCTTTCAGTATTGTGAATGCAATAATATGAATAAATCTTAAGCATATTGTTGAGTAAAAGAAGTGAGACACGAAAGAGTATATAATATGGTTTCATTTATATTAACTACACAATCAAGCAAAATTAAGCTGTGCTGTTAGGACTCAGAATAGTGATTTCCACTGGGGAGATGGGGAGGATTGAAAGGGAGATTAGGCTGAGCGTGGTGGCTCACGCCTGTAATCCTAGCCCTTTGAGAGGCCAAGGCTGGTGGATCGCTTGAGCCCAAGAGTTCAAGACCAACCTTGGCAACATGGCGAAACGGTCTCTATAAAAATTACAAAAATTAGCTGGGCATGGTGCTGGACACCTGTAGTCCCAGCTACTTGGGAGGCTGAGATGGGAAGATTGCTTGAGCCTGGGAGGTCAAAGCTGCAGTAAGCTGTGATCATACCACTATACTCCAGCCTGGGTGACAGAGCAAGATCCTGTCTCCAAAAAAAAAAAAAAAAAAAAAAAAAAAAAAAAAAAAAAAAAAGGCGGCAAGGGGAGACTAAAGAGGTTTCTTTGGATGCAGTTAATGTTTATTGGTCTGGGTGTGAGTTACATGGCTGTGTTTAATTTGTGAAAATTCATTAAGCTCCACACTTATTTGTGTCTTTTAGTATGTATGTTGTGTTTCAATAAAAAATTTAAACTATTCTGAGTGTCTCCTAGGTAGGTATATGGCATTGTGCTAAATGCTGTGAAAAGCATAAAAAAGAAACAAGAAAGAAAGCAGACTGCTGATTGCCAGGGTCTGAGGAAAATGTTTTGAAACTAGATAGAGGTAGTGGTTGCACAACATTGTGAATGTTCTAAATGCCACTGAATTGCTCATTTAAAAGTGGTTAATTCTATGTTCTTTGAATTTCATCTCAGTCTTAGAAAGTGAGTTCACTAGATGCAATGTGGTATTCTGAGTTGGCCCCTGTAATCGAAAAAGGACATAAGTAGAGAAACTGTTGAAATATAAAAAGCTTATTAAAAAAAAAAAAAACGGAGCAAGGCCAAAGTTCATTGGAACAGAATCCCAGTTTTCATAAATTCGTGGTAAGATCTTGAGCAAGTCACTTCTCTCTGAAGAACCTCAATTTCCTATCAGTAAAAATAGGAGGTTAGGCTGCAAAAGTAGCTTTGAATGGGTTGGGACGAGAACCCTCCTACCTCCCGAATCCAAATCAGAATCTCTGGGCATGAAGGGCCATGGTAAAAAAGTGAAACATTACCTTAGCCTAGTAAGGAACTTGAAAAGTCCAGATACCACTACAGTAATGATAGAAGTGTGATGGGGGGAAAACTGGTGGATGATGTCAAAAATTTTTCCCAGTTGTTAAATTCTGTAGTTTTTTTTTTTTTTTTGAGACAGAGTCTTGCTCTGTCACACAGGCTGGAGTGCAGTGGCGCAGTCTCAGATCACTGCAACCTCTGCCTCCCGGGTTCAAGCGATTCTCCTGCCTCAGCCTCCCAAGTAGCTGGAACTACAGGCTACCATGCCTGGCTAATTTTTGTATTTTTAGTACAGAAGGGATTCCCCATATTGACCAGGCTGGTCTCGAACTCCTGACCTCGTGATGAGCCTGCCTCAGCCTCCCAAAGTACTGGGATTACAGGTGTCAGCCACCACGCCCGGCCAAATTCTGTAGTTTTAAAGTAATAGTCCCTATTTTCAGGAAACGTTTTTCTTAGGTAGTCCAAGTTTGGTGATGAATGGGGCAGAATTAACTAAAGCCATATGGAAGAGTTCTTTTGGGGATTCATCGTTGACTAGAGCACACAGCCTTGTTAGAGAGTGGCAGGTTAAAATAGGTAGCAGGGCGAGCCCTTCTCATGCAGGCTTTGAATAATAGGTTTAAGTATAGATTTGATTTAATAGGAAACAAGGAGGGTCTGTAACCCAGCAATGCTCCAGGAAGATCCACGTGCCAAGTAATCCACAGATGAGGCTAGGGGAAGTGGAGATGAGGCAGGGGACTGAGCTTAAAGGAAGCCACAGGAGTTGAGTAGTGTTCATGGAAATTAAGAAAGGATGTTTCTACTGTGAAGGAAAAAGCTATTAGATCTAATGAGTATTGGGGGTTGTATCTTTGTGAAATGTTATTTATAAATTTATAATTTGAAAAAGCTATGTAGATTATATCGATTTGGCCGGGCATGGTGGCTCACACCTATAATCCCAGCACTTTGGGAGTCCGAGCCAGGCAGATCACTTGAGGTCAGGAGTTCGCGACCAGCCTGGCCAACATGGTGAAATCCTGTCTCTACTAAAAATACAAAAATCAGCCAGGTGTGTAATCACGCAGGCCTGTGGCGCAGGCCTGTAATCGCAGCTATTCGGGAGGTTGAGGCAGGAGAATCTCTTGAACCCAGCAGGCAGAGGTTGTAGTGAGCCGAGATGGCACCACTGCCCTCTAGCCTGGGCGACAGAGCAAAAGTCCTTCTCAAAAAAAAAAAAAAAAAAAAAAAAAAGGAACGCCTGTAATCCCAGCACTCTGGGAGGCCGAGGCAGGTGGATCACCTGAGGTCAGGAGTTCGAGACCAAGACCAGCCTGGCCAATGTGGTGAAACCCCATCTCTACTAAAAATACAAAAAATTAGCTGGATGTGGTGGCCGGAACCTGTAATCCCAGCTACTAGGGAGGCTGAGGCAGGAGAATTGCTTGAACCCGGGAGGCGGAAGCTGCAGTGAGACAAGATCGTGCCACTACACTCCAGCCTGGGTGACAGAGCAAGGCTCTGTCTCAAAATAAAATAAAAAAGAAAAAGCTATGTAGATTAGACAGGTGATATAGTACTGTGGTAAAGAGATAATAGAGGTAACAGCAGTGCTGCTTCATAGGGTTTAAGAGTTAATACTTAGGGCTGGGTGTGGTGGCTTATGCCTGTAATCCCAGTATTTTGGGAGGCCAAGGCAGGAGGAGGATTGCTTGAGCCCAGGAGTTGGAGACCAGCCTGGGCAACACAGCTAGACCCTGTTGCAAATTAAAAAAAAAAAATTAAGGCCAGGCGTGGTGGCTCACACCTGTAATCCCAGCACTTTGGAAGTCCAAGGTGGGTGTATCACGAGATCAAGAGATTGAGACCATCCTGGTCAACATAGTGAAACCCCATCTCTACTAAAAATACAAAAATTAGCTAGGTGTGGTGGCGTGCACACCTGTAGTCCCAGCTACTCAGGAGGCTGAGGCAGGAGAATCACTTGAACCAGGGAGGCGGAGGTTGTAGAGAGCCGAGATTGTGCCACTGCACTCCAGCCTGGTGACAGAGTCAGACTCTCTCAAAAAAAATGAAAATAAATAAAAATAAAAAAGGGTTAATACTTGAAAGCAGTTAGTGCCAGACACAGTCGGGGGCTCAATAAATGAAGCTGCTGAGAATCTAGTATGTATAGGGTGCCCAGAACATCCATGAAAATCTCTTGCACCGGCTGGGCGCGGTGGCTCAAACTTGTAATCCCAGCACTTTTGGAGGCCAAGGCAGGCGAATCACGCGGTCAGGAGATTGAAACCATCCTAACACAGTGAAACCCCATCTCTACTAAAAATACCAAAACAAAATTAGCCAGGCGTGGTGGCGGGCACCTGTAGTCCCAGCTACTAGGGAGGCTGAGGCTGGAGAATGGTGTGAACCCTGGAGGCAGAGCTTGCAGTGAGCCATGATCACGCCACTGCACTCCAGCCTAGGAGACAGAGCAAGGCTCCGTCTAAAAAAAAAAAAAAGCTCTTTCAGCAGGTGTGTTGGCTCACACCTGTAATCCCAGCACTTTGGGAGGCTGAAGTGGGTGGATCACCTGAGGTCAGGAGTTTGAGACTAGCCTAGCCAACATGGTGAAACCCTGTCTCCACTAAAAATATAAAAATTAGCTGGGCATGGTGGTGGGCGCCTGTAATCCCAGCTACCTGGGAGGCTGAGGCAGGAGAATTGCTTGAACCTGTGAGGTGGAGGTTGCAGTGAGCTGAGATCATGCCACTGCACTCCAGCCTGGGCGACAGATTGAGACTGTCTCAAAAAAACAAAACAAAACAAAACAAACGCTCTTGGAGTAGTTCAGAGCCCTTGCCTGTGAATGAGCAGCACCTGCTGGTCATTCAAGGCGATGCAGGATCTCATGTTTACAAAGGTCTGGCCAAGTCCACACGCCAAAAACTGTATGGAGAGTATCATCAGGGGCTGTCTCCAAAAACACACTATGAACAAGCAGCATGAAACAGGAGGCATCATTTTTTAACAAGACTTTTATTTGTACAAAGCATTATAATCTCAGCATTCTTCACTCACAAACTTTTCACTGTATTTAACAAGTTAACAGTGTCAAACTACATGTCACTACCTGTCAAACCCCAAGCGCTCAACTTAGAAACAAAAAGTGCTTGGAGCACTGAATGGTAACAGAAAAAGGCTAAGAAAGGCCAACAGAGATATTTTAGAAGCAGTTAAGATGGTTGGGGGAGAGTTAGATTCCTGAGCACCATCAGATTTACCTTAAGGTTCAGAGGGGCTTCACAAAACAATTTTTAGAAGACATGAGACAAAATTAGCCAGGCTTGGTGGCATGCATCTGTAGTCCCAGATACTCAGGAGGCTCAGGCGGGAGGATCACTTGAGCCCAGGATTTCAAGGATGCAATGAGCTATGATCATGCCACTGCACTCCAGCCTGGGCCACAGAGTGAGAGACCCCATCTCTTAAAAACAAGAGATTAGAACTAAGGAATCAAGAGATCAGAGGAACTCACACTTTGGAGTATTAAGCAGGTAATCAAAGCTTACAGACTGACAGAAGTGAGAAAAGGAGGGAGAGGAGAAAGTGGGATGGGGAGCAGAGGAGAGGCAGGAGAGAGAAAGGAAGCAAGAGGCACAGAGGGAGAAAGCTGTGCCTAGAGAAAATCAAGTTTGGCACTCATCATGAATTGAAGAATGAAAAGCCATAGTCACAAGCCTGGGAGATGGACTACAAGAAGAGGAAGCCTGGGGTTTTACACCTTCCAGGAGGTGATGACAAATCCTAAAGCTGTACAGTAGCAGAGAGTAAGGTATATCTGACACTATGTGATCTGTTTTTGTAAAAGTAAGACACTGGCACCATGCTTGACTAATACCATTCCACACTGCTGATTTAAGAATATCTGTGATCAGCCGGGCGCGGTGGCTCACGCTTGTAATCCCAGCACTTTGGGAGGCCGAGGCGGGTGGATCACGAGGTCAGGAGATCGAGACCACGGTGAAACCCCGTCTCTACTAAAAATACAAAAAATTAGCCGGGCGTGGTGGCGGGCGCCTGTAGTCCCAGCTACACGGAGAGGCTGAGGCAGGAGAATGGCGTGAACCCGGGAGGCGGAGCTTGCAGTGAGCCGAGATTGCGCCACTACACTCCAGCCTGGGCAACAGAGCGAGACTCTGTCTCAAAAAAAAAAAAAAAAAAAAAGAATATGTGATCAGATTACTACCACACCAGCAGGTCGATCATCTACAGGCAATATAGAAAGGTTTTGGGCCAAGGGGGTCTATGAAAAACAAAATTCAGTTAATGCTTCTGTCAAGTGAAGACACAGAACAGATTTTGTTATTCTCCCACAGCATTTTAGTAGTTTCCTAAAGCTTACTCAATCTGAGCAGTCTTGGTAAGCTACTATTGTCAAAGACTGTGCAATCAAACATAGGCTGACCATAAGCAAAGCCCCAATTTTTCCTGAGCCTTGGCTGCCTCTGTGATCTGGAACACAGCAGGCAGCATGGAAGTTATTATTACTTATTTGGGGGAATAGGGAAGACTGCAGATCAAAAACCATCTAACCATACATTTAAATAAACAAAAGTGAGCAAACTGACTAATTTAGCCGTTCAGAATCCCTCTTGTCAAAAGGTCATAATCTTCAGATTGATAAAGCAAAACAGGATTCTGCTACTCAGATGCTCTGAGTTTGGTAAGTGCTGGTTTTGATGGTATTTCTAGTCAGTTTTTATTCTGATCTTTTCAGGCACTTTTGCCTGAGACTACTCTGCCCAGCATGGAAAAGCTTCACAGAAACACGTAGCATGTCTCATCTCAAGTGGTACCTTCCAAGGTGCCACAGTCTCCCGCTCTATTCAGTTGTCTACTTCCTCCTCTTCATTCTGTTCTTCTTCTTCCAGCCTTTCTTCGTCTTCGTCATTGTCCTCATCCCTGCTCTTGTCTTGCTCTTCCGAGTCTGTTTTTTTGTCTTTGTCCTTCTTCTTTTGCTCTGAGGCCTCCTTCTTGCCTTTCTGCTCCCGCCTATATGCTGTAAGGAGGAAAGAAGGGGTTAGGAGACAGAGCTGAAAGTGAACCAGACAGACTGCAGGATTACATTGTACAATTGGAAAAACGGAGGCAGATGGGCGCGGTGGCTCACATCTGTAATCCCAGCACTTTGGGAGGCTGAGACGGGCAGATCACCTGAGGTCAGGAGTTCAAGACCAGCATGGCCAATATGGTGAAACCCCGTCTCTACAAAAATAAAAAATTAGCCGCACGTAGTGGCGTGCGCCTGTAGTCCGAGCTACTCGGGAGGCTGAGGCAGGAGAATTGCTTGAACGCAGGAGGAGGAGACTGTGGTGAGCCGAGATCCCACCACTGCACTCCAGCTTGGGTGACACAGCAAGACTCCGTCTCAAAAAAAAAAAAAGAAAAAAAGAAAAACAAGACAAAAACAAAAACGGAGGCAGAGAAGGAAAAATAACTTGCTCAGCATCACGAAACAGATCTGAGGTGGTGCCCACCGAACTGGGTCGAGTCACATCAAGTGCTGGCTTATTGGACTTAAAGGGACCCGCGCTGAGAAAGGCTCAGGGCCTGGTGAACAGGTCACACAGGATGACCATCTTCTACGTGGTTTAGAAGACAGGAGGCTCGTTACCTTCCAGAGCTTCTTTCAATGGTGTAACGAACCGCTGGAACTCCATCTCTTCCATGGCTGAGAGCACATCACTGGCATTCAGCGTCTTGCGCTTTCCTTTCATTGCAAAGTTGTTAGCACTGAGAGAAGAGAAAGGCTGTCAGACTCTCTCTTGTTTGTAAGGGGTAAGTGGGAAAAGGAGCACCCAGAGGTGGAACGGGAAAGCCTGCCTCTTACATGCATGGATTTTGCTGTGACAGGGATAAGTCCTTCCCTTCTCTGCACAAAAAAGCTAAAGCAAAGTTATTTTGTTGTGTTGCTTTGCTTCAGAACTTGTAAGAACTGGCAGAGGACTTTTAACCTGTCCCCACCGAGGGAGGACACAATCATTGGGGTTTGTGGGCTCCCGGCCAGCAACTCCCAGCCAGGTATCCCCGCGCCTCCCTTATGTCTCTGTCCCGCTCACCAGGATGTGGCGTACAGCACGAAGACGCTGGCGGCGCGGGAGATGGCGCTCCGGGCCTCCTTGGAGATGTTGACACCGTCCGGGAGCTGCGAGGAGACCGGGGGTGAGCAAAGCTGCCGTTCCAGCACCTGCTTCCCTCCTGCCCATTCGTCCGCCCCCCCGAGCTGCTCACCGCCTCCTTGATGATCCTGGTGATGACGGCGTTGGGCAGGTTTAGGTCCTCGGGCCTCTCCGCCATTGCCACCGCTGGGGCTTAAACTCCCCTTCGCCTCCGCTTCAGGGAGCTACTGCGTCCGGACTTCCCGCGTCGCTACGGTCTGACCCTCCGAGGCTTCCGTCCCGCCCCACGTGGCCCACAGTGTCCCACAGTGCTCCGCGCGCCATAGCCTCCCTCCTCCCCCCAAAGCACCGCCTCCGCCTCAAATACCGGCGCATCCGGATTTTGAAGCCGCAGTGGTTTTGGCCCGCCAAGGCTTCCATCCAACCCCACCGCATCCCGCACGCCCCTCCCCAGGTCCGTTTCTCTGCTTCTCGCCATCGCCGCGTCGGGAACCTTCTCACCAACTTATTTGGCTCAATGGAGCTTCCGTCCGTTTCCCATGGTGCTCTGCGCCGCTGCTTGGCGACGGCGCGGCCGGGCGTAGCGTGTGGCAGACGAAGGCGTGGCTGACTCGGCTGGGCGGGTCCCTTTAGGACGCGAGGCAGGCTCTGGCCCGTCGGGTCCGTTAATCTCCTCACCGCGCGGCAAGGGGCTACGTTTTACCACTTGATTTAGCAACCCTAAGCGGTTTGGAATCTGCTTTGCTCTCACAGGACCTCAGCCCGCCGTGATCAGATTCTCCCACTTTCTTTTTTCTTTCCTGGAATGGAGCGGGCAATCTTTTTCCATCTCTACCGAAGTTGATGTTCAGTTTTAATCTTTTCGCCCTTCACACCTTTGTAATAATGGTACTGAGTGTTATTTAGATTTTGTTGTTGTTGTTTGTTTTTAACGCGAACTATTTAGGCAGCCCAGGGATAATGCTGGCCATATAGAGATGCGCCTGATTAGGTCTCAGGAGTCAATTCGGGCTGGGCAGGTAACGAAAGGGCGAGAAGCAGCCTTTTCGTTGTAAGAAGAATGCAACATCACATTCGCTTTCAAAAACCGTGTTAAAATTGTATTTATTTTTCAGTTAAATTGTTCATCATACATCTTTCCCAGTTGAAACCATTCTCAAGGTTTTGCAATGGCGTCTTTTTTTTTGTTTTTTGTTTTGTTTTTTTTTTTTTGAGACAGAGTCTCACTCTGTCGCCCAGGCTGGAGTGCAGTGGCGCGATTTCGGCTCACTGCAAGCTCCGCCTCCCGGGTTCACGCCATTCTCCTACCTCAGCCTCCCGAGTAGCTGGGACTACAGACGCCCGCCACCATGCCCGGCTAATTTTTTTGTATTTTTAGTAGAGACAGGGTTTCACCGTGTTAGCCAGGATGGTCTGGATCTCCTGACCTCGTGATCCGCCCGCCTCGGCCTCCCAAAGTGCAGGGATTACAGGCGCGAGCCACCGCGCCCGGCGCAATGGCGTTTTAAGTTGTTTTTAGGTTATTTTTATATTAAGTTCGTAGAAATTCTCACTCCCACTGATTTTATTTATTTTTTAATTTTTAAAATTTCTTGATAGGATCTCACTGCGTCCCCCAGGCTGGAGTGCAGCGGCACGGTCTCGGCTCACTGTAGCCTCGACCTCCCTGGCTCAGGTGGTCCTCCCACCTCAGCCCCAAATAGCTGGGGCTACAGGTGCGTTCCATCACACCCAGCTAATTTTTTGTATTTTTCGTAGAGACAGGGTTTCCCCATGTTGCCCAGGCTCGTCTCGAACTCCAGGGCTCAAGTGATTCGCCCTCAGCCTTGCAAAGTGCTGAGATTACAGGCGTGAGCCACCGCGCCCAGCCTCCCACTGAGAATTAATGCTGCTTTTTTTCCCCATCAAGCATGCAGTCCCAAGTCGCCCTGTAGTTTTCCTGCTTTCGATAGAAGCCTGATTATAGAGAAATATTTTAAAACAAAAGAGCAAATGCTATGATAAATGGCAACTGAAGGTGCTTCAATTAGAGACCATAGGTCTGGTGGGGGAACTCCGCTTGGATAGAACAGACCTGGCTGAAACCGTCAGGGCTGTTCAGCGCTAGTCAGTTGCTCTTCACTGGAATTGGGCCCAGTGTTGTCAAGTATTTTGGTCCCTAAAAGCCAGAAATCTGGACATTGTGGGCTATTTCAATTTTAAAATTGATTCAAAGTGCCAGCCAAACAAAACAAGTAATAGGCCAGGTGCAATCCCAGGCTGATAGTTTATCTTTGATCTAAATTATAGAACTGTTTAGAACAGGGAGTTTATTACTGTTCATGTCCAAAGCAGTTGCCCTCACATATTTAGTAATCAATAAATGTGTTGAATAAAAGAAAGAAATGGACACTGTCCTTAAAAAGTTCTTAGGGATAAGGTGGTAGTTAGTGATTGCCTAAAACACCTCTAGAAAGGAAAAGATGATAATATTTATTGAACACCTCCCATGAATAAAAGTACATTATCTCATTTAATGCTTCTGCAATCCTACTTAGGGATTCCCCTCTTTCTGCTTTTTTTATTTGTTATTTTTTGTAGAGAGGGGGTAACTCATCTTGGCCTACCAAAGTGCTGTGATTACAGACCTGAGACACCAAGTCAGGACCCCTCCCCCTACTGGAGAGGGAGGTGTGAAGTCACTTGTCAAAGGCCATATGGCCAGTGAATGAAAAGCTAATGGCCTCTGATTGCAACTAGGAGTGTCTAGTGATTTGCTATTTGAGCAAACACATTCATTGCTGGTGGGTGTTTTATCTGCCTGCATGGGAACTGAAGCACACTGAAAAATGAAATATGTCTTCCAGGAGTTTGGGCCTTCTAAGACACTTCTGTGACTACTTTGGTCATAATTTGATAATGCTTTTTGGAGATGGTGGTGTCTTTTCCCTGATGACTAACAAAGGGGAAAAGGAAAGGATGCAAATATTTATTTGGACCAATATGCCAGGCTTTTAATATCCATTAACTAATTTTTATAATGACCCTGTGAAATAAGCTTATCCTCATTTTACAGTGGAGGCAACAGGCTCAGAATGGTTAAGTCCCAGGTCACTCAGCTATTAAATAGCCAATTAGGAGACCTGAAGGCATTCTGCTCTCAAACTCTTGCCATTCTACTTTATTCTGAGATATTTTCATTCTTGCTTGTTACCCAATCTTTAATTATTTTGTAGCCATCATTTACCTATATAGGTTCAATATAAATATTTTATATGAGCTCAAATTAAGATCTGGACTGTATTGCTAATGTATAATACTCCCTAATTATGTAGTTGTCGATTTTCCAGAGGTCTAGAATGCTACAGGGTTGGCCTTTGGCCTAAACCATTTCTAGCTATGGACTTGCCAGATGAGAGCCAGTGGGATGAAACCACCTGTGGCTTGGCTGTTTGTCAGCACCCACAATGCTGGGCAACTATCCGCCGCATTGAGAGGGGCCATCCTCGAATCCTCGGCTCATCCTGCAAAACTCCCCTGGATGCTGAAGGTGAATTAGCCAGCTTCTGTCCTCTCCCTCACGAGGTCCTTAATGTATTTATGTATGTGGCTCCCTTTCTCCAGGCAGCAGGTTAACATGTTTTCTTCTGGTCTGCCTTCTTAGATAAACTCCCAGTGCTCACCGTGGTAGACATCTCAGATTCCTGCTTTGCACCTCGTCATTTACCAGAATGTACCTTTACTAAGGCCCATTCTTTATTGTCTCGGAGTTCAAAGTTTTACTCCAAATTTCATGGCAGGTAAATTATCATGGAATCTACCTTTAACAGCCTATTGTCTCAAAATTCTGGATTATGACTTTCCTTACCCATTAGTATACTTTGAGAAAGCTAGATTAAAAAGAAAATACCAATTGGGTTAAAGAAGTGGTGAATAGGTAGTGGGAAACAGAAAGAAACTCTTCCTGCTTGTGCTCTAGGAATTGGTTAATTTGGGAGGTATATTGGTTTGGTAGGGCTGTCATAAAATACCATAGACTGGGTGCCTTAAACAACAAAATTTATTTTCTTGTAATTCTTGAGGCTAGAAGTCCAATATCAAGGTGTTGCCAAGACTGTTTGCTTTTGAGACCACTCTTGGTTTGTAGATGGTAATTTTTTATACCCTGTGTCCTTTTTATTTTTTTTGAGACAGGGTCTTACCCTGTCACCCAGGCTGGACTAGCGTGCAGTGGTACGATCATAGCTCACTGCAGCCTCAACTTTCCGGGCTCAAGTGATCCTCCCACTTCAGCCTCCCAAGTAGCTAGGACTACAAGTGTGCACCACCACGCCTGGTTAATTTTTTTTTTTTTTTTTTTTTTTTTTTTTTTTAGTTTTATTAGAGACGAGGTCTTGCTTTGTTGCCTGGGCTGGTCTTGAACTCCTGGCCTCCAGTGATCCTCCTGCCTTGGCCTCCCAAATTGTTGGGATTACAGGCATGAGACATCATACTGAGCCCCTCTCCCTATGTGTTAACATGGTCTTTCCTCTGTGCGTCTGTGTCTTAATTTCTTCTTACAAGGACTCCAGTCTTACTGGGTTAGGGCCCCCTCATGTGACTTCATTTTTACTTTAGTAACTTTTTAAAAAATCATGTTTCCAAATACAGTCATATTCTGAAGTACTAGTTGGGACTTTAACAGATGAATTTTGGGAGGACACAATTCAGCCCATCTTATCAGCATCTGTATGTATGGACAGAAAACTGTCCATGTATGCTGGTCTTTCTTTTTTCTTTTTTGAGACAGAGTCTCACTCTGTCACCCAGGCCGGAGTGCAATGGCACGACCTCTGTCTCCCAGGTTCAAGCAATTCTCATGCCTTAGCCTCCCGAGTATCTGGAATTAACAGGCATGTACCACTGTGCGTGGCTGATTTTTATATTTTTAGTAGAGATGGAGTTTCACCATGTTGGCCAGGCTGGTCTCAAACTCCTGACCTCAAGTGATCCACCCGCCTCAGCCTCCCAAAGTGCTGGAATTACAGGTGTGAGCCACCATGCCCAACCCTGTCTTTCTATTTTCTTCTAGTCTCGCTCTGTCACCCAGGCTGGAGTGTAGTGGCGCGATCTCGGCTCACTGCAAGCTCCGCCTCCCGGGTTCACGCCATTCTCCTGCCTCAGCCTCTCTCACCGTGGTCTCGATCTCCTGACCTCGTGATCCACCCGCCTCGGCCTCCCAAAGTGCTGGGATTATAAGCGTGAGCCACCGCGCCCGGCCTCTATTTTCTTCTTTTTGGTGGGGGATAGGGTCTTACTTTGTTGCCTAGCCTGGAGTACAGTGGCACGATCTTGGCTCACTGCAACCTCCACCTCCTGGGTTCGAGTGATTCTCCAGCCTCAGCCTCCAAAGTAGCTAGGACCACAGGCACACGCCACCACTCCCGGCTAATTTTTGGGTTTTTTGTATAGACAGGTTTTCGCCATGTTGCCCAGGCTGGTCTTGAACTCGTGAGCTCAAATGAATTGTACGCTTAAAAATGGCTAAAATGGTCAATTTTTGTTATGTATATATTTACCACAGTAAAAAACTCATATCCTTATATTTTCATATCACTTGCTATTTTTCTTATTTTTAAAAAGACATGTTACATGCATGGATGAATGAATAACATAAAGGGATTATCCTGTAATCCCAGAGTGTTGGGATTACAGGCATGAGCCACCATGCCCGGCCTCTGTCTTTCTATAATAATATTTTATTTTTAGGTATGAAACTATTTGTAAGCTCCTAAAGGAAATAGCAGTGGCTTTTTTTTTTCTTCTTTTCTTGAGTCTCCTACAATGTCTGTGTACCCAATGCGTGCTTGCTGATACATGAAACCAAGGGACAGGTATCTGTGGAAAACTTAGACTTAAAAAATTCGAAGACTTTGTTACCTGGAATCAAAGCACCAGTGGTGGCTCTTATAGTAGTTTCTTTTCTCCTGTTCCATTTAAGTACCCCTGATGATTTCTCTTTGGCTAACAATAGTATAGGAAGAGGTATGACTATTTTCATGTTCTCTAGGACTTTAACTCGGTTAAACAGTGGTGTTTCTCAGTCAGGACCTATGATACGCTTCACATTCATACCCAGGGATGCACTCCGCCCCTGCCATGCCCGCCGTGTATAGTGCAGAGCTGTGAGAGAGCTGCCTCCTCTAGTCATTTCCCTGTTTCCACGCCTTCTTCCTTCAGTGTGTCTTGCTTTCTGCTTCACACTCTCTGTCAGAGACCTGTCCCTCATGACATAGTGGGTTTTTGCAGTGGCTTCTGAACTGGTTTCCCTGCCTTTTCTCCTGGAAGCTATTTTACATATGGCCAACAGATTAATCTTCCAAAAATATTGCTTTGTTCATTTCCTTGCTTGAAAAGCCCCTTCATCAGAACTTTGTTTACTAGAGAACAGACTCAAACCTCCCAACTCTGGACTGGTGGGCTCTCTCTTTACTGTCTGGCTCCTCTAATCAGAGTCCTCTCTTCTTGAACACCAACTTTTCCTCCGTGCGAGACTGGTTTTCTGATTGTGCTTTTCTGTCATGCAGTTTCCTAAACCGTAAAGGCCCTCTTCCTTCCTGTCACTTCATTAAGTACCTTTCCTGGCCTGTAAGGCCCTACGAGATCTGGCCTTCCTACTGGACCTCTTCTCGCATTTCTCACTTCCTTTTTGAGTAGGCTCTGGCCACACTGCTCTTTCAATTCCTCATCTATGCCACACCTCCCACCCCAGGGCTTACGGCCCTACCGTTTCTTCTGAGTAGAACACTTTTTCTCTCAACTAGGCTTTTTTTTGTTTGTTTTTTATTTTTTAAACACTATTGACATTTTGGACCAGATAATTCTTTGTCCTTTGGGGCTGTCTTATTTTAGCTACTTCCCTGGCCTCTACCCATTGAATACTAATAGTACCCTACCTCCAGTTATGACAACCAGAAATGCCTCCAGACGTTACCAGATGTCCCCTGGGGGCAAAATTGCCCCCTCGTTGAGAAATACTGCCCTAGATCCTTCCAGCTAATTCCTTTCGGTCATTCGAGTTTAAGCTTAAATGTTGCTTTTTCCCAGAAGTCTTCCTCAACCAGTCTATTTAAAATTTCCTTACACCCTCATCGTCATTTAACTAAGCATCATTTTTCTTCAGTTCTTCTGATCTGAAATGATTTTTTTTATTTGTTTGCCGCCTCTCATGAGAATGTCAGTCCCTACAAGAGCAGGGACCATATGTTTCTTTTGTTGGCTGCTGTGTCTCCTGTGTCTTCAACAATGCATGGCATATAGTGGAAACATAATAAGTATTTGTTGATTGAGAGAATATGGTCCTTTTCTTCTGTCAAGGTTGAGTTTCCTCATTTCCCACTAGCCTCTTATACTCTCTGTTCCAAACTACCCCCAGTACTTTAGTCCCTGACATGCTTATTGATATTTTTATGTTTATCTCCTGTTTGTCCAACTGGATTTTAGGCCCTTTGAAAGCAAGGGCCATGACATTTGTTTAGTCATTCAATTCACAACTGTATTTTAGTGGGGGCCACTGTGGTGAATGCTGGAATACAACAGTAAACAACATACAGTCTTTACCCTCAAGGGACTTTCAGCCTAGTTGGGGAGGCAAAGAAATAAGCAGGCCGTATGATGAGTGTCATAAGAGGACCGCCCCCTGGTGTGTGGAAACACTAGAAAGGGTTCCCAAGCCAGGGCACTGTCTTCTGTGTAAGTGGCATCTGTGCCTAGACCGGAAGTCTGAGCAGTCTAGTGAAATGGGGGTTGTAGGTGGGAGGTTGGCAGGAAGCGAGTTCTAAACCATAGGAATAGCATATGCAAAGGCTTGGAGGCAAGAGGAAATTCTATCTGTATCAGGAAAATAGTTCATTGTGCCTAGAACATAGAGCAGGAATGGAAGAGTGGTCAGAGATGCGGCTGGGGAGCTGCAGTAGAAACAGGAAGCAGGAGTCTGTGTCATGTAGGACTTCATAAAGTAGGCTGAGTGTTAGGTCTTTATCTTTTTTTTGTTTTTAAATTCCACTATCATTCCTAAACGTCTTTATCATTTACCCCTTTACGTCATTCATTCATCCATGCATGTAACATGTCTTTTAAAAAATAATAAAAATAGCAAGTGATATTAAAACATAAGGATATGAATTTTTTACTGTGGTAAATATATATGTAACAAAAATTGACCATTTTAGCCATTTTTAAGTGTAAAATTCATTGGCATTAAGTACATTCACAATGTTGTACATCCATCAGCACTATCCATTTCCAGAATGTTTTCATCATGTCAAACAAAAACTGTATCCATTAACAGCAATTCCCCATTCCCTCCTCTTCCCAGCCCCTGGTAATCTCTATTCTATTTTCTGTCTTTATGAACTTGCCTGTTCTAAGTACCTCATATAAGTGGAATCACACAACATTTGTCCTTTTGTGTCTGGCTTATTTCACATAGTGTAATGTTTCCAGTGTTGTAGTATATACTGTAGTCCCCCCTTATTTGCAGGAAATATATTCTCAGACCCCCAGTGGATGCCTGAAACTGTGAAAGTACCAAACTCTATATTTACTGTGTTTTTACATATACATACATACCAATGGTAAAGTTTAATTTATAAGTTAGGCACAGTAAGACATTAACAACAATAAGATAGTACAATTAAAATATACTGTGATAAAAACTCATGGTGTGAATATCGTCTCTTGTGGTCTCTCTCTCTCTCTCAAGATACCTTACTTAATAGGTGCTCACCTATTTTCAGACCATAGTTGACTGTGGGTAAGTGAAACCATGGATAAAGGACTACTGTGTCAGAATTTCATGACTTTTAAAAGCTGAATGATATTCTATTGCATGTATATACCGCATTTTGTTTATTTAACGTATTTTGAGCATCTACATCAAAGTACTTAATAAACTTTTATTGATGGCGATATAACTGTCTCTAGCTGGAGAGAAGAGTAGGCTACGAATTCTGTTTGATGGGACAAATAGTTGTGAAGTATTTGCAGTGTGCAATGTCTGTTTAGGAGCTGTTCCAGGAAAAACAAACAAAACTTAAGGATATGGTAAGATCCTACATTCATTTGGTAAGCATTAAGCCCAAGGTTTTCTGTAGATTAGTAGAAGGATTTCCTCATAGAACTAACGTTATCATTCCAATAAGTCTTTTGTATTTCTGTTTTATGTGTGGAACTCATTTTTTAGGCCTCCGAAGGGTTTACCTGACAAAAATGTGATCAACTGTACTAATAGACTTCCCAAAGTAAGTCACAGATTTTAAAAGTACTTCTTCAACATTTTTTCTTTACTAGTGGAAATAAACTATTCTGCCTTTATTTGAAATTATTCCTCAGGAGGACTATAATCTGAATAGTAATATTGATAGTAACCATCTATTATTGGGCCCTTACTGTATGCTAGACTCTGTGCTATCTACATGCCATATTGTTTTCAGAAATCCTAGAAGCCAGTGGGATCTATTTGTATAGGTTTGGTGTAGGTGAGAATTTTCTGTCTCTATCCTGCATAGAATATGTTCAGCTGCTCGGTAAATACTGTCATCTCATAATCAGGGAAACTGGAATGCTGGAATGACAGACCCAGATAGGCCTTAAGATCATCTCATCTGATAACTTACAAACTGTTTAGCTATGATCTACAGTAAGAAATAGATTTTACAACACAAATATCATGGAACAATCCTTACCCTAACTATGAGTTATGTACCCTAATATTTTCTGTCCTATTCTGTTTTATTCTATTTCATTTTTAAACAATGTGGTCTGTGATTCAAAAAATTTGATTTTATGACCTATGAATAAGTTGCAGTTGCAGTTTGAAGAACTCTGCAGTGGTCTGATAGACCACAGTCTATCTTATATATCTTGCAGGTGAGGAAACTGAGATGGGAAGTGATTAGCTAAAGCACACAACTAGTTAGGGGTAGAACTAAATTAGAACTTTAGGAAGAAAAAACCTTCCTACTTAGCTACGGTAAAGAGAGATTTACTATTCTTTGCTGTCCTACTGGATGCCTTTTATTTTTTTCTTGGGATGCTTCACTTTTCAATATCATGTGTAGTGGAGAGTATAAGAAACTGAGATGGTAGGTGGTTTTGAATGGATGAATTGACTAATCACTTTACCTCTTTGATTTCTTTAGAACAAGAGGATTAGATTAAATAATAATAACAACAATAATAATTATTATTATTTTAAGAGACGGGGTCTCTCTCTGTCACCTGGGCTGGAGTGCAGTGGTATGATCATGGCTCACTGTAGCCTCAAACTCCTGGGTTCAAACATCCTCCTGCCTCAGACCCCTGAGTAACTGAGACTACAGGCACACACCACCACAACACCTGGCTAATTAAAAACTTTTTGTAGAAACAGGGTCTCACTATGTTGCCCAGGCTGGTCTCAGACTCCCAGCCTCAAGCAATCCTCGTACCTCTGTCTACCAAAGTGTATGAGTTGTCATGCCTGGCCTAGATTAAATTATTTTAGGTTAATTATTTGAAGAGATAATGTATAAACATGATTTTTAAATTCAAAAAGCATTAAAGGATTTATAATGAAAAGGAATCTCTCCTATTACCTCCAAGTCCATCAGTTTGTCTTCACAGGGACAACCTTATTTTGAATAGTTTTTTCGTGTGTGTATCTTACCAGGAATATGGACTAGGTGATTTACAAGATTTCCTTGAGCACTAGTGTTCTAGGATTCTAAATAGCTAAATGTGAGAAGAGTTAGCCTTTGACTTTTATATAAATGCCTATAATTGTAGTCAGACTGTAAAAGAAAACACCTTCCTTCTGTTTCTATCAGTTCTCTTCCTGCTCCCAAACTGCAGATTGTAATGTCTGCAGGATCTAAGTCTTTGGAGTGGAGTGGGCAGGATAAGTAATGTTACTGTAGGTAAGCCCCAGGGCACCCTCATATGGGATCGGATTGGGAGCTGCTAAATGCTACCCTAATGGCACAGGGAAGCAGGGGAGATTATTTGCTTATTAATAAGCAAGAAGTATCACTCTTGCGGATACCTATACTGATATTTGATGGAGTAGTCTGTTTTTTTTTGGGAGAATATTATGAAGATGTCTTGGAGATGGGAAACTTAAAATCATCTTCTGTGCCACCAAACTCTTTGCCTATCATATCCTTAATCTGATATAGGAGCTTAGCACCTCAAGCCATACATAGGCTTTATATCTTTCTCTTAGCTTCCAGTGTTGAATTTGAATGAGACGCAACTTCCCTGCCCTGAAGATGTTAAAAATATGGTTGTATTGTGGATCCCAGAAGAAACAGAGATACATGTGAGGTGAGTATCATATCCGGAACTCAGAGGACTTTGACTCTATAAATCCCTTATGTCTTCTGCAGGCCTCCTTTTTGTGATCTCCCATTTAGCCAGCTCATTGCAAGTAGCAGGAGGCCAAGCAGAGAAGGTCGTGGTCTCTTGCATCTGCCTTTTGCTACACTGGAATTTTAATGTAATGCATTTTGAGATTCATGCTGTGGGACTTCTCCATATCAAATTTTACATGGCAGTAAATAGCATACAAGATAAGGCTCAACTTACTTATAAGGCTTGACTAAGAAATAAATACTCTCTCTTAGTTTTTCTTATTAGCCACTGGCAACAAGTGAAAAAGTTCTCAGTGAAGCATGTGAATCTCTGTTCTCAACCCCAGGGCCTAGTACAGTGTACAAAAGCAATAGCATATAGGACTTGTGTACAAAAAAGAGTGTGACAAAGATCATTTGGTGAAGGCCCAAAGGCTTGCTAATATTGACAACCATGGGGAAAGTGTTTGGTTCTTCTTTCCTGATCCTTGAGGCTTTCAGGTTCTTAAGTGACATTTAGAGATGATGAAACTTAAGAATTTCTTTTTATTTCATTTTGTTTTTCTTTTTAAAAAATAATCCTGTGAGTGCTTCTCTCTCTATATATGCGTTTGTGTGTGTGTATATATGGTATAAACAAATGAAAAACAACCCTAAGGGTTTATTTCCTTTCGTGTGAAAGAAGCTCAGAAGTAGACAGGCTAGGGCATGTGAGCCCCGTGAGATAATTAGAAACCAGGGCTCCTTCTAGCTTTTTGGGCCATCATCCTTAGCCCATGGATTCCAACTTCTAAGGAGTTTCATGGGTGCTTTTAAGGTATAAGTTGGCTACTAGAGCTCCAGCTATCATATCCATGTCCCAGGCAAGGAGGAAGAGGTCAGAGCAAAAAATACTTCTTACGAAACATCTCTGTGTCAAGCAGTGAGGATTTAGTGAACCAAGTAGATTTGGTCCCTGTCCTGTTGGAGCCTTGTCAGGGGGAGTCAGCCATTACAGACATAACCACACCTACATATATCATTTCTAATTTGGATTCATGCTATGAAAGTAGATAACTGGATTGCCTGAGAGAATAATGGGAAACCTAATTTAGATATGAGGATGGGGGGTCTTTTTAGCAGAAGGTACTTGGGCAGCAGTTACTGCTGGGTTCCCAACCAGCTATCTTTGAGTACTGATCAAAGATAGGAATCTTTGTAGTCATCATTCACAAATATCCTTGGAGCTTCTGTTTAAGATATCTGGGAATAAGTTGTGCTTATTCTTATTTCAAGTCCAGCTGAGAAGCATGTTTTGTTTTGTTTTGTTTTTCTCCAGCCAGCATGGGAAGAAGAAAAGAAAGAACTCGGCAGTGGTGAGTTTGATGTTTTTGTGCAAACCTTTATAATATTGCTATGTAGAGTTTATTTTGTTTTCCTTTCAGGTCTCCTCCACCTTACCCCCGTTCTTTCCTGAAATGATCCAAATCTGCTAAAGAAAACCCTTCTTTAGGAATAATTAACCAAACCATTCTGTATTCAGAGACTCCTTTTTTCTGTCTCCTCCCTGTAGGGCGATGAAGAGCACCTTGAGATAATAGGGGGAACTGTTGCGTGTTCAGGGGGAGTTTTTGGTCAATTAAAAACGAATCCCCAATGTGATGAGATAGAATTTCAATGGACTAGGAGTTATAAGACCTGGGCTTCTAATTCTAATTGTACAATTTATGGATAAATGTGACCTTGGATAAGTCACTGTAAGACTGCTATGTCCATGAGAGCAGTGTCTTGGTTCATTTTGTTCATTGCTGAATCCCCATCCCTAGCCCTGTGCTTGACACATAATTAGACAATAAATTTTTGTTCAGTTTGTTGAGTGAATAAATGAACGACCTTTCTGGAAAATGAAACAAAACAATGAATCCCTGTATGATCTGAATACAACAATAGAGTTGGGAGCTTGAGAGGGAAACATGCGGCGGCCCTCATCGTTCAGAGGAGGCAACCATGGCTGGAGTACATGCCAGGGTGGTGTTGAGAGGCTAGAATGTTGTTGGAAAGGACTAGGCTAAAAAGAGTGCTTTGGAGAATTCTTTCCACTGTTTCTCTTCCAGAAAAGCAAGTCATTTCCGGGTCTCTCTGGAAATCAGTCCGCAGAAACACGAGTAGGAACACCAGGGATGATTGTGCCTCCCCCAACCCCAGTGCAATTGTCTGAACAATTCAGTTCAGATTTCCCACCTCTCTGGGCTCAATCCGAAGCGTTACCTCAGGGTCTACTGAAGGAGTAAGTATCATGTAGGTCTGTGGGAGAGCCAGAGCACCTGCTTTTTATTGAAGCTGGGATGGGTCTAAACAGTGTGCTTTTTCTGAGTAGGACTGGGAGAAAACTATCACCCCAATTTGTTTACTGAACTCTTAGACTTACCAACAGGCAGGGATGACCTTCATAACCACCACCATTTGTCACACTTACCATTTGCCCGGCCATGTTCTAGGCACATCACATGTACTTTCATTTAAATTTGCACTAGGAGGTAGGCACTATCACTCTCTTCTTTTTATAGGTGAATTATGAATAAGTGGTAGGCAGAATATGTGGTCTGCAGTGAGATGACCTTTGAATTTTACATTGAAACTTAACTGGCTTTATGAATTTTGGTAATGTATTTAGCCTCTTAAAGCTTCATTTTCCTCATTTGCAAAGTGGGAATATCTGTTCTCA
The DNA here is from genome assembly GCF_009828535.3 of Hylobates moloch. Classification (NCBI taxonomy): domain Eukaryota; kingdom Metazoa; phylum Chordata; class Mammalia; order Primates; family Hylobatidae; genus Hylobates; species Hylobates moloch. Next base: position 85,521,440 of record NW_026652285.1, read on the forward strand.
GGTGTTGTAAAAGCACATGAGCCTGACATAGAATCAGCACTGAGTATATGCAGCCATGATGATCGTAGTTGCATCAGAAAGGTGTTACCAAATGAGCACTTGTTGGTACAGGCCTTTTCAGACCCAAAGTGGAGATTTCTTGGAGCCCTTTACATCTCTTTCTCCTCAGCCATGCTTTCCAGGAAGAGCTGTTGCTGACTGTCTGGTTGTCCTCTGTCCCCTTCAGACTTTTGCCAGGTGGAAAACAAACCATGCTCTGTCCGGAGATGAAGATAAAATTGGCCACGATGAAAAAGAATATTCCCTTGGAAAAGAACCGACCTGACAGTGCAATTTCTTCTAAGATGTTTCTATCTATACACCGCCTCACCCTGGAAGTAAGAGCCAGGAAGCAGCAGGGAAGAAGCCTATGTGAAAATTCAAACCCATCTCTCCTCAAATCTGGAAGAGTTGACATTCTATTCCTTATCTCTCTTCTGCCTTTCCACTCTGAACCCAAGCCCCAGAGAAGGCTGGGCTCTATATAGGTAAAAGCCAGTTGATGGGAAAGTGTTGAGAGAGCAATGTTCTCTATTTCTTTTTTATTTTTTCTTTTTTGAGAGACTGGGTCTCACTCTGTCACCCAGGGTGGAGTGCAGTGGTTGATCATGGCTCACTGCAGCCTTGACCTTCTGGGATGAAGCCATCCTCCCACCTCAGCCTCCAGAGTAGCTGGGACTACAGGTGTGCGCCACCATGGCTGGCTAATTTTTAATTTTTTGTAGAGACAGGGTCTCACCATGTTGCCTAGGCTGGTTTTGAACTCCTGAGCTCAGGTGATCTGCCCACCTCAGCCTGCCAAAGTGCTGGGATTACAGCATGAGCCACCATGCCTGGCCATGTTCTCTATTTCTTCCGCACTTTGTTCCCCACACCTTTTCCCTTCCTCCGTAGCCCCTGGTACAATGCTGCAAAACACTGGGTTCTTAAAATGTGCTTGTTGACTGGATGAATAAACACGTTTGGGGGATACATTTGGAGAAAGGGAAAGACCTGCAGTAGAGCTTTTCTTTTTCTTTTTTCTTTCTCCAGAGACCAGCACTGCAGTATCCTGAACGTTTGAAGAAATTACATAACCTGAAGACAGAAGGTAGATTTGCTATTGCTGCTGGATCTCTAAGCACCATTTTCTGTTAGCCCACATTTCTCATACTTTAACATGGTCCAATTCAGTTATATTTGTGGCCACAGTCATACAGGGTCACATGTAGAACTCAGGAAACAATAGTTTCAGGAAGCAGCCCCTCTGGCTTAGTCCTTACCAGGGAGTCACCATTGTGAAGGAAGGCACAGCAGGCATTCCAGTGGGAGAGAGGGGGCTGTTAGAAGAGGATCAAGCTGGCTCTCTGGTCACCAGGTTACAGAAAACGGCAGCAGCAGCAGCAGCAGCAGCAGCAACAGAGGAAGGTGAAAACACCTATTAAGAAACAGGTAGAGTGGCAGTGAAGGGCTTGCTGGGACTGGGAGAGGTAGCTACAGCCTGGAATGGGAAGGGATGTATGAAAGGTGGGAGTCTCCTTGTTTTCTATCAGGTTATAGATATAAAGTTCTTGTCTGGTTGTAGATGTTAAATTCCTTCTTTTTGATATTCCTTTTGAAAAAAGTTTTCTTTACTTCCAAAAATCCTAATTTGTTCCTCCTGTTGTGGGTTTCAGGAGGCTAAAAAGAAAGCCAAGAGTGATCCAGGGAGCCAGAGCACTTCACATAAACATCCAGTTACCACTGTTCATGACCCTCTCTATGGTAAGGGGGATATATGCTTGGTTGGGGGTGATAGGATCCCTGAGGGGTAGGTATCTGAGGGCAGGAAAAGCTAAACATGCTCTTGACATTTTGAGACCTGCCTTTGTCAGGCACTCAGAGTTTCTTGGAATGCTTCAGTCTGTCTGGTCTCTCATGCACCATCCTTCCCTCATAAATTTGCTAAACAAACAAGCTGAGCCAGATGTCTGCTTCACATGAGGGCTTGAAAGATGACCATGACTATGAATCACAGTCATCTTTTCCTCAGGTTCTACCTTAGAAAAGGCAGAGCACTTTGAGGATCAGGAGAGGAGCAAGCCCAGGTTATTGAAGAGAAAACCCTAAGGGCCCATTGTCCAATGAGGCAGGGAGAGGTGGGGCCCCTCACTAGAACCCCAAAAGAGTTCTAAGGAAGCAGAGCTCCGGGGCCCCCTAACCTTCCTGCCACAAGGTAGAGAGTCTCTGGAGCCTCACGTTAAAATCAACACGTTGTCTAGCCCCATCCAAGAGTCAGGGAGCCAACTCTTGTCAGGCAGTTCTTTTGCTCCGGTGCTCATGCTGGACACAAGAATGGACATCTCCCCTTTTTGGAGTCCTTATTATGTCTGAGCTCAGGCATATACTTACCCCATCCCTGCCAAATTTTTCAGCTTGAGTGGAGAATGGGAGGAGGGAGAAAGAATTCCCCCAAACTTTGGAGGATTGTTGTGCCCTTCTCAGACTGGACATTGCTGACTTTAATATGAAAACAACTGTTTAATCATCAGAAAGAGCTCTCCAGTCCTGGGGCACTGGGAGGGCTGAGACGAGGTTTCCTGAGAAGGATGTTGCCCTCTTGCTTTCCTTCCCATCTCACTTAGTTGTCTGATGCCAATGATCTGCTCTAACCTGAAGGTTAGAAGGTTCCTGCCCTTCTTATCAGAGGTGGACAGAATCAGGGCTTGGCCCTGGGCAGGAGGTGATGTATCCAAGGGTAGCACTCCATCTAGGGTGACCGCTACCACTCCCCTGAATTCTCTTCTGGTGCCTTTTTTACCCCTTCTCAATGCCTCCAATAGGAGCAGTTTTGCTTGGGTGACTGGGGTGCCTCTGTGAGTCATGTTCATAGAGCAGTGGCCTGTCCTCACTGAGTTGAGAAAGGCTTTATGGAAGAGATGATTTTTGCATTGGCTCTTGAGTATGTGTGGGAGTTTTCCTGATATGGAAAAGAACTCTTGAGAGGGAATAGCCTGTGCAAAGGCATCTAGGAGGATCATAGCTGCTCAGGAAATACTGAGCAGTTGAGTGTGGTTATGGGGTTGGGTATTTAAGGGAGAGTGGTCTGTCACGCCAAAGAGGTAGGCAGGGGCTTGTATGGACTGCTAAGTCATTTGACCTTTATCATCCAGGCCAGTGGTGCTCTGCCTTGACTGTACACTAAGACCAATTGTGAAGCTTTTATTTATTTATTTATTTGAGATGGAGTTTCGCTCTTGTTGCCCGGGCTGGAGTGCCATGGTGCGATCTCGGCTCCCCACAACCTCCGCCTTCTGGGTCTGGGTTCAAGCAATTCTCCTGCCTCAGCCTCCCGGGTAGCTGGGATTATAGGCATGCGCCACCACGCCTGGCTAAGTTTTTGTATTTTTAGTAGAAACGGAGTTTCTCCATGTTGGTCAGGTCGATCTCGAACTCCTCCGACCTCAGGTGATCTGCCCGCCTTGGCCTCCCAAAATGTTGGGATTACAGGCGTGAGCCACTGTGCCCGGCCAAGAAGCTTTTAAAACTCTAATACTCAGACTGTGTCCCAGCTATTAAGTCAGAATTTCTGGTGGTAGGAACTAGGCCTCAGTGTTTTTTGTTTGTTTGTTTTTTAAAGCTCTTCAGTTCTCCCAGTGTACAGCTAAGGTAAGAACCAGTGCTGGTAGGGAGTCGATGGAAATGCTATAATTTAGCATAATACCTCTGGTGGCAGCTTGGAAGATGTTTGTTTAGGGAAAGGGAGATTGAGAAAAGAATGAATGAATCTACCTAGGGACTAGTTGGGGAAGCAGCTGATGCAAGAGAAACATAAAACTAGAGGTTTTTGTTTTTGCTTTGTTTGTGGGTACATGAGGCGTGGTGCAAGAAGATGAGTCACATTCTGGTAAGAGGAGTATTCATACACTGTGAAAAAGTAGATTAGGGTTTCTTGGAGGAATCCTGGGTCTTTTAACACACACTTGAGCGTAATCTCTAATTCTGTAATAGATAAAGTTACAGTCCCAGGTGAGCAGAATCTCAAGTAGAACTCAGAAGGTCTAACTATGTTTTACCTGCTATCAAGGTCTTTTCCTGGATGCGGAGTCACTTGTAGAGTAGGGGTCACCTAGAAGCCCCAAAATAGGGTATGATATGCCAATAAGAGGAAGATTGAATGGACTCTTTGGTTACTAGGTTACAGAACTCTGCCAGGTCAGAACAGTGACATGAAGCAGCAGCAGCAGATGGAAAAAGGAACCACTTCGAAACAGGTGAGAGTGTACCAAGGCCTCTGCTAGGACCCAGTTTCAGTTATCTATTACTATGTAACAACCCCAAAGCTTAACCATGGTGATTTGTTATTTCTAGTGATTCTATGGGTTGACTGGACAGTTGTTCTTCTGCTTGAGGTCACTTAATGCAGCTGGGCTGAGGCTGTTGGCCAAGTTGCTGGTTTTCCTTCCTGAGGCCTCTCGTGTGGCTTATTTGGGCTTTTTGATAGCATAGTAGTCTCATGAAAGCAGTTTCTTAAGGGATGGGCCTGGAACTAAAACAGTGTTACTTCTGCCACATTTTCTTGGCCAAAGAAGTCACAAGTCCATCCCAGAGAGTAAATAAGAGAAGAAATAGGCCCTATCTCTTGATGGGAGGAACAGCATGTGCATACCGGAATGGGAGGAATTGTTGGAAGCCATCTTTGGAGGCCGTCTGCCCTTAGTTGACTGCAGGGAATGGGAAGGAGTGGTTCTAGGTTCATTTGGACAGCACAGAGGGCAAAGAACGTGTAATACAAGCTCCTCTTCAGTCCCAAGAGGTGGATCTCTGGCTCATCTTAGATGTTAATTTCTCCAAGAAAAGCATCTTTTAGAAAAATCCTTTTAGTTTCCTAAAGTCTTGATTCAAATTTCCTTCTACCCCAATGAATTTCAGGATTCCACAGAGAGACCAAAGATGGACTACTATGACCATGCGGATTTCCACCACAGTGTAAAAAGTAAGTTACTAGAGTAGAGCAACCTTAGTAAGTGACTGAGGAGAGGGAGAGTTGAACCTGTGTTGACCAGGATAGTTTACCTCCCTGAAGGCACACTTCCTCTATCTCAGAGAAGTCCTAAAAAACACCCCATTTTTCCTTTTCTGTCCTCCATTTGTTGTAGTTGAGAGGAGTTTACAGGTGCAATTAATGACTGCATCTTCTTTTAGGTCCTGAATTGTATGAAACAGAACCCACTAACAAGGACATTAGTGCTCCGGTGGAAGCTGTGCCAGAAGCCCAGGCTGCCAGGCAAAAGAAGATCTCCTTTAACTTTTCAGAAATTATGGCTAGAACAGGCTGGAACTCTGAGCTCAAACTACTTAGGATTCTTCAGGACACTGATGATGAGGATGAGGAGGACCAGTCCTCTGGGGCAGAGTAAGAAGCCTCTGGAGGAATAGGCTGAAGGCATCCCCTGGGGCAGCTGTGTTCCAAAGCGGGATGGCTGGTATCCTGAGGGCAGCAACGTTTCACATAAGGGCAAGAGGAGAGGGGCTTTTGCTCTCTGGAGCCTTTACCAGGGCCTGAGCTCTGAGCTTAGGGATTCCGTTTTCTTTGTTCACCTCTACTTGCCTCTAAAATAAATGTAGGCGAAAAATCCCCAGCCCTTTTAAATTTAGATTATTTCTTTTCCATTAGGGTCAGAATAATTTTGGTGATTAAACACAACTGCTTCTCAATCAAAAGACTCCTTTTCTGTTTCTAGGAGGAAGGGAAAGATGTTTCTTGGTATCTGTTTTCTGGGTCACTCTTATCTCTGAAGCTCTGAAAGGTTTCCAGTTGTAGGAGGCTGAATTTGGCTCATGGGAGCTGCCATGATGCTCCCTAGATTTTTCTCTCATTCCCTAGAAATGGTTTCTTTTGGAGATGGGATCTACATCGTTATCAAATAATGTTCATTGTGCTGCTGGTCTTAAGTTGATAGGCTCAAGCAGTCCTCCCTCCTCAGCCTCCCAAATTGCTGGGATTACAGGCATGAGCCACTATGCCCAGCCAAAAGCTCTAGTTTCTTTCTTTTTTTCTTTTTGAGATGGAGTTTCGTTCTTGTTGCCCAGGCTGGAGTGCAATGGCATGATCTCGGCTTACCGCAACCTCCGCCTCCTGGGTTCAAGCGATTCTCCTGCCTCAGCCTCCTGAGTAGCTGGGATTACAGGCATATGCCACCATGCCCGGCTAATTTTGTATTTTTAGTAGAGGCAGGGGTTTCTCCATGTTGGTCAGGCTGGTCTCGAACTCCTGACCTCAGGTGATCCGCCCACCTCAGCCTCCCAAAGTGCTTTGATTGCAGGTGTGAGCCACCGCACCCGGCGAAAAGCTCTAGTTTATAAGGAACTGAGTCTGGAGGAAAGTTTCAGTGATGCTCATGAAGGCTCAAAATTTCAGTCTCAGGGAACCTCTAACTTGGTTTTGGAGGGTTTTTTTTTTCATGTTTTAGTCCTTAAAAAGATTTAATGTAGTAAAAATTTCAAAATTACGTAAAAGGAAAGAGAATAATATAATGAAACTTTGATGTATTCAGTATCTTAGATCTGGGCAAGGAAGGCACTTGGCCCCGTGCTTTAGAAAGTCCTCTGGTGTTCTGGCTGTGCTGCCCCTCATGGCAGAGAAATCTGCAGAGCCAAGTGGATGTACACCTAGCTGGGGTCTGTGACTCCCCTTTTAGACTTTGTTCCTGGTATTTGGAACCCTGGAATTCCTTGCCCAGTGGCCTCTTGCCTACTTCCATGGCTTCTGCAGGCCTCTTTTGTGGGTCCATCCTACCAAGAGTGGACTATCCCACCAGTGTGTGTGCTGCTTGGTTCAAGGGGGTAGGAGGAGGGTATTTGGAGAGGGATGTGCCCAGAGCTTGGACAGATAGATTGGTGTGTATCAGCATTTGTGGCCTTTCCCAGTAAGGATGGGATCATGGGGATGAGAAGTGAGGGCTGGTTCTTCTAGTGCTGCATGTTAGTGTGGAACCTTAAGGAATCTGTGGATTTTGAATGAACCTGGCTTTCTAGATCATGAAGGTATACTGGTCAAGGTAGCAAGTTAGAACATGTTTTATTTAACGATTTGTTAGCTTAATTTATAGTTTTTAAATGTTCAGACATGGTTAGTAGACCTGTTTTTGTACACTTATCCTGAGTCCTGCAAAACATTAGGACTGCCCAGAGCCATCATTTGGGACAAATTTTAAGGAGGAAGAATTTAACCCCACAATGTAGAGATCATTAATTTATAGCCCCATTTTAAAGGTAAGGATATCAAGGCTCAGAGAGGGGATTTGTCTTGACTGAGCTCATGAGCTGGGAAGTGGGGCTGAGTTGGAATCTCAGTCTCCTAGTGCTAGGTCAGAGCTCTTTTCATTATTCCACTCTGCTGTTCTCTCACCTCATTCTCCAGAAACAATGGTAGGTTATTCATCATCATATTTAACCCGAGTCTGACTTCCTCTCCTTCCTGGTGTGCTGTCTGTCTTCCTCTATAATTGATTAACGTGGGTCCCAGGGATGCTGGCTCCATGTTTTTTATAATAAGGAAAATTGGAAACATATAAAAGTTAATGAGCTCCCATGTGTCCATTACCTAAGAATTACCAATTTATGACCAATCTTGTTTCATATACATACACCCCCATCCTGAACAAGGTTATTTGAATCAAAGGTCATTTTATCCATAAATATTTCAGCATACACTTCTAAAAGAAAAGTGTTAAAAATAACTACAAAAATTAATCATAGCTGTTTAATATCAAATATCTAGACAAATTCAAATTTCCCTCTATTATTAATTTCTTTTCACAGTTGATACCTTCAAACTAGAATCCAAATAAGGCCCATAAATTGTATTTGGTTGATATGCTCAAAAATTTCTTTCTTTCTTTCTTTTTTTTTTTTTTTTTGACACAGGATCTCACTCTGTTACCCAGGTTGGGGTGCAGTGGCACGATCACAGCTCACTGAAGCCTCGACCTCCTGGGCTAAGGTGATCCTCCTGCCTCAAATTGTTGGGACCCCAGCCATGTGCCACCACGCCTGGCTAATTTTTTTTTATTATTATTTGTAGAGATGGGGTCTTGTTATGTTGCCCAGGCTAGTCTCAAACTCCTGGGCTCCAGTAATCCTCCCATCTTGGCCTCCCAAAGTGCTGGGATTACAGGTGGGAGCCACCTGGCCCCTAAAATTCTTTAATCTACAGGTCCCACTTTCTTCTTTTTCATTTTTCTTTTCTTGCAATTTACTTGCTGAAGAAACTGGGTTGTTTGGTCTGTAGATTCCTACATTCTTGATTTTGCCAGTTGTATCCTCATGGTGTTTTTTAACACGTTTCTTCATTCTCTTTATTTCCTGCAAACTGTTAGATCCAGAGGCTTAAGCTGCTTCATGGTTTTTGTTTTTTTTTTTTTTTTGTAAGAAAATTTCATAGATGGTATTATATTCTTCCATCAGGAGGCCCTTAATGTCTGGGTGTCTCTTCTCTGGTCTTAGTGGCCAATAATGATCTTTGCCTGATTTTTGTATATTGATCGTGTATCCCGCAACATTACTTACCTTGTTATTTAGTTTTGGTAGTTTTTTAGTGGATTTCTTATTATTTTCTTTTTCTTTTTTGGAGTGTTTCGCCTTTATTGATAGTGTTGTTGGGGACAGAGGAAAGATTTCTTTTCTCACTTATTGCTAGGTTAATGACAGAGACATCTATAGCAAAGGACAGATTAGCAAGAGAAAAGCACACACATTTATTTAGTATAAGTTTTACATGACATGGGAGCCTTCCTATGGAAGTGAAGACAAAAACATAGGGAAACCTGGGTATTTTTATGCTGTTTGATGAAGAGTAGACAGTTGTGGAGAAGTATGATTGGAGGACAAAAGAGTATGATCTAATGGTAATAAACTGGGGGAACTTAGCAAGGCGTGTTTGTGCAGATTCTTCTTTGTGTCCCTTGTGTCTTCAGAGCTAAGGATATTCCTTTCCTTTAGGTATAGGGAGGGTCCCTCTCAAAATGAGAAACTTGTTTTGGGGAGAAGAGGAAATGATGAGAAGAGGGAATGATGAGAGTGACCTTCCTGGTTCTGACCTTCCTGGTGTTTTCTGACCTTCCTGGTGTTTTCAAATGCCAAGGTGCCATATTTTGGGGTTGCATGTCCTGAACCCCATCATTATCCTTTTCTAAATTCATCCCTAACATGTCAAGATGACTTCAGGGTGGTCACATGGTCCTGAGGCTTCCCCTTCATGAGTGAAGTGTGTTTTTCTAATGTGATGCTCCTGCAGGCAAAGTGGGGAAAGATGCCTTCTGACATGCAGCCCAACTCGTTTTTGGCTTATCATTCCTTTCATCCAGCAGGAACTAAGATTGCACCTGCCCACTTGCTGGTTTATTATATTACAAAGGATACAGATGAAGAGATGTGTAGGTCGAGGTATGGGGGAAGGGGCTTCCATGCGTTCCCTGGGCACGCCATCCTCCAGGAATCTCCATGTGTTCAGCTATCTGGAAGCTCTTCTTAGGATTTTCTATATACAAGATTATATCATCTGCAAATAGAGAGGTTTTGTTTCTTTCCTTTTAATCTTCATGCTTCTAATTTCTTTTTCTTGCTTAATTGTCCTGGCTAGAACCTCTAGTACAATGTTGAATAGAAATGAAGAGAGTAGGCATCCTTGTTTTATTTTTGATCTTAGGGCAAAGCATTCAGTCTTTCACCATTAAGTATGATGTTCACTTTGAGTTTTTCATGGAAGCACTTTATTATATTGAGTTCTCTGTTTTCTTTTCTTCTCTCTTCCTTTCCTTCCTTCCTTCCTTCCTTCCTTCCTTCCTTCCTTCCTTCCTTCCTTCCTTCCTTCCTCTCTCTCTTTCTTTCTTTTTCTTTTCTTTTCCTTCCTTCCTTCCTTCCTTCTTTTCTTTTTTTCATAGACTGTGTTGCCTAGGCAGGAGTGCAGTGGCACCATCATGGCTCACTGCAGCATTGACCTCCCAGGGCTCAGGCCATCCTCCCAGCTCAGCCTCCTGAGTAGCTGGGACTACAGGTGTGTGCCACCATGCCTGGCTACTTTGTTGTATTTTTTGTAGAGATAGGGTCTCACTTTCTTGCTCAGGCTGGTCTTGAACTCCTGGGCTCAAGTGCTCCTATTGCCTTGGCCTCCCAAAGTGTTGGGGTTACAAGCATGAGCCATCATGCTTGGCAGTACCTTTTTCCTTTTTCTTTTTTTTTTTTTTTTTTTGTTTTTGAGACAGGGTCTCACTCTGTTGCCCAGGCTGCAGTGCAGTGGCACAATTATAGCTCATTGCTTGCAACCTCGACCTCCTGGGCTGAGGTGATCCTCCCACCTCAGCTGGGACCACAAGTGCACCACCATGCCTGGTTAATTTTTTTATTTTTATTTTTAGTAGAGACAAGGTCTTGCGATGTTGCCAAAGTCCTGGGCTGAAGTGATCCTCCTGTCTCAGCCTCCCAGACTGTTGAGATTATAGGTGTGAGCCACAGTATACCCAGTCTTGAGTTCCCTTTTATGCCTAGTTTGTTGAGTGCGTGTGTGTTTTTTGGTTTTGTTTTTTTGTTTGTTTGTTTGTTTGTTTTTAATCACGAAAAGGCATAGGATTTTGTAAATGCTTTTTCTGCATCTATTGTGATATTGTGATGATCATGTATTTTTAGTTTTTCTTTTCTTTTTTTTTGAGACGGAGTATCACTCTGTTGCCCAGGCTGGAGTGCAATGGTGCAATCTTGGCTCACTGCAACCTCCGCCTCCCGGGTTCAAGTGATTCTCCTGCCTCAGCCTCCCAAGCAGCTGGGACTACAGGCACGTGCCACCACGCCCAGCTAATTTTTGTATTTTTAGTAGAGATGGGGTTTCACCAGGTTGACCAAGATGGTCTCGATCTCTTGACTTCGTGATCCACCCACCTCGGCCTCCCAAAGTGCTGGGATTACAGGCGTGAGCCACTGTGCCCGGCTGGTTTTTCTTCTATTGATATGGTATATTACATTAATTGAATTTTGGATGTTAAGCCAATCTGTGTTCCTGGGATAAATCCTACTTGATCATGTTGTCTAGTTATTTTTATATGCTGTTAGATTCAATTTGCTGGGATTTTTTTGCATCCATATCAGAAAGAAATTGATCTGTCGTCTTCTTGTGATGTCTTTAGTTTTGGTATGAGGGCCTCATAGAAGGAGTTGAGAAGTGTTTCTTTCTCTTCAGTTTTTTGGAATAGTTTGTGAGGAGTGTGGTGTTATTAGTCCCTTTCTTTTCTTTTTTGAGACAGAGTCTTGCTCGGTTGCACAAGCTGGAGTGCAGTGGTGTGGTCTTGGCTCATTGCAACCTCTGCCTCCTGGGTTCAAGTGATTCTCCTGCCTCAGCCTCCTGAGTAGCTGGGATTACAGGTGTCTACCAGCACGCCTGGCTTACTTTTACATTTTCTAGTAGAGATGGGGTTTCCCCATGTTGGCCAGGCCCTCCTTGAACTCCTCAAGTGGCTGCCTGCGTCGGCCTCCCAAAGTTTTGGGATTACAGGCGTGAGCCACCATGCCCGGCCTTATATTAATTCTTTAAATGTTTGGTAGAAGTTACCAGTAAGGCAATCTGGAGCTGGGCTTTTCTTTGTGGGTAGTTTTTATGATTATTTGTTCAATCTCTTTATTGATATAAGCCTATTCAGATTGCCTATTTCTTCTTCTTCTTCTTCTTCTTCTTCTTCTTCTTCTTCTTCTTCTTCCTCTTCCTCTTCCTCTTCCTCTTGTTGTTGTTGTTGTTGTTCTTCTTCTTCTTCCTCTTCCTCTTGTTGTTGTTGTTGTTGTTGTTGTTCTTCTTCTTCTTCTTCCTCTTCTTCTTCTTTTCCTTCTCCTCCTCCTCCTCCTTCTTCTTCTTCTTTCTTCTTCTTCTTCTTCCTTTTTTTTTTTTTTTTCTTTGGAGACAGGGTCTCACTCTGTCACCCAGGCTGGACTGTAGTGGCACAATCCTGGCTCACTGCAACTTTCATCTCCAAGGCTAAAGTGATCCTCCCACCTCAGCCTCCTGAGTAGCTGGGACTACAGGCATAAGCCACCATGCCTGGCTAATTTTTTGTATTTTTGGTAGAGACAGGGTTTCATATTGCCCAGGCTGGTCTTGAACTCCTGAGCTCAGATGATCCACCTGCTTCAGCCTCCCAAAGTACTGGATTACAGGCGTGAGCCATCACACCTGGCCCTATTTCTTCTTGAATCAGTTTCTGTAGTTTGTGTGTTTCTGGGAATTTGTCCATTTCATCTAACTTGTTGAAGTTATTAGCATTTTATTAGAATTTATTAGTATTTACTTATAGTATTTCTTTTTCTTTTTTTTTTTCAGACGGAGTTTTGCTCTTGTTGCCCAGGCTGGAGTGCCATGGCATGATCTTGGCTCACTGCAACCTCCACCTCCCTGGTTTAAGTGATTCTCCTGCCTCAGCCTCCCGAGTAGCTGGGATTACAGGCACCTGCCACCACGCTCAGCTGATTTTTGTATTTTTAGTAGAGACAGGGTTTTACCATGTTGGCCAGGCTAGCCTCGAACTCCTGACCTCAGGTGATCCACCCGCCTTGGCCTCCCAAAGTGCTGAGATTACAGGCATGAGCCACCACACCTAGCCGACTTGTATTTCTTTTAATCCTTTAAAGGTTGGTAGTAATGTCCCCTCTTTTATATCTGGTTCTAGTAATGTGAGTCATCTTTCTTTTTTTCTTGGTCAATTAGGTAGTTTGTTAATTTTGTTTATCTTTTCAAAGAACCAGTTTTGTTTTCATTGATTTTCTGTTTTTTAATTTTCACTCTAATCTTTATTACCTTCCTTCTGCTTGCTTTAGGTGTAGTTTGCTCTTCTTTTCCAATGTCTTATGGTGGTATAAGGTTGCTGATTTGAGATCTTTTCTTCTTTTGTAGGATAGTCATTTACAGCTTAAATATCCCTCTATGTACTGTTTTACCTGTATCCTGTAAGTTTTGATATGTCTTCATTTTCATTTACTTCAAGGTATTTTCTCTTTTCCCTTTTGATGATTTTTTAAAAATCCATTGGTTTTTTAAGAGTGTGTTGTTTAATTTCCATATACTTAAGAGTTTCCCAAATTTCTCTGTTCTATGACTTACATCTGTATCTGAGGAAATCTCTGAGCCAAAGTCCTGGTGGTGGGCGTGGGAACAATGATGTGCGTCTTCCTGAGTAACACCCCTATGTTAGATTCTGAGTGCTTGGTAGATGGGAGAGGTAGCAGTCACCGGTCTTCTTGGCTTGCCTCTCAGTGTGAAACTCCGCCCATGAACTGGGGCAAACTCAGTCAGAGCCCTAGTATTTTCAATGGTACCTAACCCAAGGTAGAGCCTATTTCCACAAGTGGAGGTTGGATTTATACCAGCTGTACTCACCTGGAACTTTGCCTGCAGCAACAAGTAGTGGGGAAGGATGAGAAATGCTGACATCCCATCCCTCCTGGGAAGATAGCTGAGGGGAGAGGCAGCCCTGTGTTCTAGGCTGAAGCAGACTGAAGTATAGTTTTTGCCTCACTGAATTGAGGGTGGGAGGACAGAGAGGGCATGGGTCTTGGTTCACATACCTCAGATTCTTGTAATTCTGAGTTTTTGTAGATTTTTCTTGAGCAAATATTTATTCATTTGTGGTATGCCCTTAGGGCCATTTCCAGAGTCTTTAAATGTTTGTTTTTGTTTTGTTTTGTTTCGTTTTTTAAACAATTCTCACTAGTTTTACTGGAGAGCAGAACTTGGAGGTCCTCAGTGTCACACTGAAAGCGGAATTCTGGCTTGGGCCTGAGAGTGACCCAGGCCCAAACCTCTATTTATTAATTTATTTAATTATACTTTAAGTTCTGGGGTACATGTGCAGAACGTGCAGGTTTGTTACGTAGGTATACATGTGCCATGGTGGTTTGCTGCACTCATCAACCTGTCAACTACATTAGGTATTTCTCCTAATGCTATCCTTCCCCTAGCCCCCCATCCCCTCACAGGCCCCAGTGTGTGATGTTCCCCTCCCTGTGTCCATGTGTTCTCATTGTTCAGCTCCCACTTATGAGTGAGAACATGCGGTGTTTAGTTTTCTGTTCTTGTGTTAGTTTGCTGAGAATGATGGTTTCCAGCTTCATCCATGTCCCTGCAAAGGACATGAACTCATCCTTTTTTATGGCTGCATAGTATTCCATGGTGTATATGTGCCATATTTTCTTTATCCAGTCTATCATCAATGGGCATTTGGGTTGGTTCCAAGTCTTTGCTATTGTTAACAGTGCTGCAATAAACATACGTGCCCATGTGTCTTTATAGTAGAATGATTTATAATCCTTTGAGTATATACCCAGTAATGGAATTGCTGGGTCAAATGGTATTTCTGGTTCTAGATCCTTGAGGAATCACCATTCTGTCTTCCACAATGGTTGAACTAATTTACACTCCTACCAACAGTGCAAAAGCATTCCTATTTCTCCACATCCTCTCCAGCATCTGTTGTTTCCTGACTTTTTAATGATCACCATTCTAACTGGCCTATATGGTATCTCATTGTGGTTTTGATTTGCATTTCTCTAGTGACCAGTTATGATGAGCTTTTTTTTATATGTTTGTTGGCTGCACGAATGTCTTCTTTTGAGATGTGGCTGTTCATATCCTTCACCCTTCTTTTTGATGGGATTTTTTTTTTTTCTTGTAAATTTGTTTCAGTTCTTTGTAGATTCTGGATATTAGCCCTTTGTCAGATGGATAGATTGCAAAAATTTTCTCCCATTCTATAGATTGCCTGTTCACTGTGATGATCGTTTATTTTGTGTGCAGAAGCTCTTTAGTTTAATTAGATCCCATTTGTCAATTTTGGCTTCTGTTGCCATTGCTTTTAGTGTTTTAGTCATGAAATCTTTGCCCATGTCTGTGTCCTGAATGATATTGCCTAGGTTTTCTTCTAGGGTTTTTATGGTGTTAGGTCTTATGTTTAAGTCTTTAATCCATCTTGAGTTAATTTTTGTATAAGGTGTAAGAAAGGGGTCCAGTTTCAGTTTTCTGCATATGGCTAGCCAGTTTTCTCAACACCATTTATTAAATAGGGAATCCTTTCCCCATTGCTTGTTTTTGTCAGATTTGTCAAAGATCAGATGGTTGTAGATATGTGGTGTTATTTCTGAGACCTCTGTTCTGTTCCATTGGTCTATATATCTGTTTTGGTACCAGTACCATACTGTTTTGGTTACTGTAGCCTTGTAGTATAGTTTGAAGTCAGGTAGTATGATGCTTCCAGCTTTGTTCTTTTTGCTTAGGATATAAACAGAACCAAGGACAAAAACCACATGATTATCTCAATAGATGCAGAAAAGGCCTTCAACAAAATTCAACACCCCTTCATTCTAAAAACTCTCAATAAACTAGGTATTAATGGAACATATCTCAAAATAATAAGAGCTATTTATGACAAACCCACAGCCAATCTCATACTGAATGGGGAAAAACTGGAAGCATTCCCTTGGAAAACCAGCAGAAGACAAGATGCCCTCTTTCACCACTCCTATTCAACATAGTATTGGAAGTTCTGGCCAGGGCAATCAGGCAAGAGAAAGAAATAAACGGTATTCAAATAGGAAGAAAGAAGTCAAATTGTCTCTGTTTGCAGATGACATGATTGTATATATAGAAAACCCCATTGTGTCAGCCCCAAATCTCCTTAAGCTGATAAGCAACTTCAGCAAAGTCTCAGGATACAAAATCAATGTGCAAAAATCACAAGAATTCCTCTCAGCAATAATAGACAAACAGAGAGCCAAATCATGAGTGAACTCCCATTCACGATTGCTACAAAGAGAATTAAATACCTAAGTATAAAACTTACAAGGGATGTGAAAGACCTCTTCAAGGAGAACTACAAACCACTGCTCAAGGGAATAAAAGAGGACACAAACAAATGGAAAAACATTCCATGCTCATGGATAGGAAGAATCAATATCGTGAAAATGGCCATACTGCCCAAAGTAATTTATAGATTCAATGCTATCCCCATAAAGCTACCATTAACTCTCTTCACAGAATTAGAAAAAACTGTTTTAAATTTCATATGGAACCAAAAAAGAGCCCGCATAGCCAAGACAATCCTGCGATCTTTTTCTAAAGAGAAACCTCTCACTCATCAATTATTTGGTCCTCCTAAGTACAGTTCATACAGGAAAGGCAGATTAAATGTTCAACTGCTTCAAAACATTGTCTTCAAACAGGCCAAATTAGAAAGCTAAATTTGCTGCCTACTTGTGCCTCCTCTTTTCCAAGCCAAATCAAAAGTATATGACATCATTTGTGTTACTAGACTGAGCTATACTTAGCTGAATCTTCATAGGGAGAGGAATCAACAAGGTGTTATTGGGCTGTTTCCCTGAAAATAATTATTTCTTGAATGTGCGTTACATTGCAGAATGACTTATGTGGGCTGGGTTTAAAAAATTTACAATTTTCTTTCTTTTTTTTTTGAGGTGGTGTCTCACTCTGTTGCCTAGGCTTGAGTGTAGTGGTGCCATCTTGGCTCACTGCAACCTCCGCCTCCTGGGTTCAAGTGATTCTCCTGTCTCAGCCTCCCGAGTAGCTGGGATTACAGGGTGCTCGCCACCACACCCGGCTATTTTTTGTATTTTTAGTAGAGACAGGGTTTCGCCATGTTGGCCAGTCTGGTCTCGAACTCCTGACCTCAGGTGATTTGCTTGCCTCAGCCTCCCAAAGTGCTGGGATTATAGGCATGAGCCACCGTGCCTGGCCTACAATTTTCTTCACTTCTTATTAGCCTACCCTCAGACCTGTCCACTGGAGCAAACCCAATTTCTAATGGTCAGTGGTGGGGATGAGGACAAGGCAGGGTTTGCCTTCCATTTGCTTATTTTATCTAAAGACTTAGGCAGAGAAGAGAAGGTATAACTATTTTATATCTAATTCAACTACTTTGTTGGTGAAGCAACTCTCAGAAATTGGAACATTCTTTTAAGTCCTGTTGATGAATACACAGTTACTTTTTGAATCCTGGTGGATTTTGAGTGAGAAGATATGCACTCTCTGAATACTGGCTTTTGTGTCTATTTTCAAAGGGAGATAAAACACTTGCAGACTGAAACTTGTTTTACCTTTCACATAGCAATCCCTCAAATTTAGACGATCACAAACAGAACCCCGGGAAATATAATCTCCAAACCATGTTAGTTTTCAAGGTACTTTACACTCACTATTTCAGTTGGTTCTCTGGCCAACTACGTAGATAGATGTGGACTGTATCCAGTTGATAAATTAGGCTCAGAATATAGGACTGATGAGAGCCCATTTGAGGTCTTTGAGTGAATTAGAAAAAGACACCCTTTAAAACACTTTACTATCATCTGTTGAAAATTAACTCAATGGCTATACAAATCTAAGATGGTTATAATATGAGCAGCACCCCTAGAGTTGGTCCACGACCTTCACAACAGACCTAGTGGCCCTGCTGGAGAGGCCAAAAGTCAAAGGTGAGCAAGTAAAGGGGCCTGGGCTTAGAACCTTGGCTCAGCCTGTCCTCATCCACTGTATCGTGACACCTCTCCGACTCCTTCTCTTTAATGTACAACTGAGACTGGGATACGCTTAGACTGAAAGGAAGGACACGGCCATGTAGAAAAGAATTGACTGAAGGGGAGGAGTACTCATGAACCCCTTGGGTCAGCCTCCCAATGTTCTGAGAGTGGAGGAGCCAGGTAACTGCTGCCAACTGCCATTTCCCCACCATCTAGGCCTAAGGAAGCAGAAGTAAGACTTAATTAATAGCCAGGATTGCTTGGAGATTCACTTTACTTATTTAAACCAACAAGAAGACTTAAGATTTAGCCTGTTGGAATATGGTTCTAAGAGGCTTATATTCCCAAGAAACTAGTCCTTAGTTTCTTTTGTTCTTTGCTACTTTGTGATCCCTGTAGAGACAGGCCATTTGCTTTGGGTTACTATAATTTTCTTTTCCTTTTTTTGTTTTTTGAGACAGAATTTTGCTCTTGTTGCCCAGGCTGGAGTGCAATGGTGCGATCTTGGCTCGCCAAAACCTCCGCCTCCTGGGTTCAAGCGATTCTCCTGCCTCAGCCTCCCATGTAGCTGGGAATTTCAGATGCCCACCACCATGCCTGGCTAATTTTTGTATTTTTAGTAGAGATGGGGTTTCTCCGTGTTGGTCAGGCTGGTCTCAAACTCTGACCCCAGGTGATCCGCCCACCTCAGCCTCCCAAAGTGCTGGGATTACAGGTGTGAGCCACTGCTCCCAGCCTGGGTTACCATAATTTTCTAAGCACACTTCCTAGTGACACCTGGCCCAGTTTGACACCTATGTAGAAGCAATAGTCAATGAAAGCATCTTGAGACATTCTAGGCCCGTACTCAGAGCCAGCTGGACTTTGTTTTGGTATTGGTCCCAACCTCTAGGGTGACATATGCTGTTCTTCATTGATTTTGTTTTTGTATGCTCTGAGACAGAATCTCCCCCTGTTGCCCAGGCTGGAGTGCGGTGGCGCAATCTCTGCCCATTGCAACCTTCGCCGCCTGGGTTCAAGCGATTCTCATGCCTCAGCCTCCTGAGTCGCTGGGTTTACAGGCATGTGCCACCAAGACCAGCTAATTTTTGTATTTTTAGTAGAGACAGGGTTTCTCCATGTTGGGCAGGTTGGCCTCGAACTCCTGGCCTCAAGTAATCCTCCCACCTTGAGCTCCCAAAATGTTGGGATTACAGGCGTGACCAACCGTGCCCAGATTGTTTTTGAATTATAGAAAGCCCCTTGGGTTTGGTGAGAGGGAGTGAGGGTTTCATCCATGATACAGTGACACTTAAAAAATCAGTTTATTCAAATGCACCTAAAGGAATTGCTTGATAAATTAAGGACAGTAATACCTCTGGCCTTAGATAGAAATGATTAGAAGGTCCTTCTTAGATAGAAATGATTAGAAGTCCAGAGGAATCTGGGAAGGAATTTCTAAATTTTCTCTTTCCATTGACATGAGGTACCAGGGTATGAAATTCATTTGTCCTTGTATATATGCATTTATTTAACAGATATTGGGTATATAATACATATTAGAGAATCATCCCCTAGATTATCTTGATAGAGAAAGGAAAAGTTCTGGAGAAATGGTGGAGAGTCATTCCCAGGAATATAGCTTTGTAAGAAAATTTTCCTGGATCAATTGGTAAAGTTTTCTGGAACCACTAGGTGGTGATATTACATTATGAAAATGACATGCTTTCCTTGACACCTTTCAAATAACTGCAGGCCTCTGGTAATTTCTGAGGCCAGTGTCTCCACAACCAAAGAAACGTCTTAATGAGTAAATGAAGAAAAACACATTCCATCATTTATATATATATAAATTTATGTATGTAAATTTAAATGTTCCAGGGGACGAGTAGTTCCTCGAGAGAAGGGTCTGTGCCTATTGTTTTCATGGTTACAACCCCAGGTGATAGCCCTGGCGTGTAGGAAGCTCTTGATCAATGTTTGATGAATGAATCCATCTCTGAACAATTTTGATGACCATTGAAAGCACCATTCCAAGAGTGTGGCAAAAAAGGTGGCACATGTCCAAAAGGCATAGGATTTTGGGAAGTTAGAAGCTATTGCTGGAGAGGATGTGGAGAAATAGGAACACTTTTACACTGTTGGTGGGACTGTAAACTAGTTCAACCATTGTGGAAGTCAGTGTGGCGATTCCTCAGGGATCTAGAACTAGAAATACCATTTGACCCAGCCATCCCATTACTGGGTATATACCCAAAGGA